>NW_022145594.1:9901062-10501062 GCF_000002235.5 Strongylocentrotus purpuratus
GAAGTCGTGACTAAGAGTTAAACACGACTTGCGCAGAACTTAAACAGTTGTTTAGTTAAACACCACTTAGACAGGACTTAAACAGTTGTTTAGTTAGACGAGACTTAGACACGACTTCAGAATACGAAATTTAGTTAGACAGGACTTAGACACGACCTCGCGTCTAAGTCCTGTCTAAGTCGTGTCTAACTAAACAGTTGTTTAACTTTAGACGTGGCTAAGTTAGACACGACTTCAGAATACGGGCCATAGACTCCATGTTGGATTTGGGTGTGTCCCTTGCAGGACCTACAGTTCTACAGGATATTGAGAGAGACAGAAAAGAGTTGTTTAAGTCTGAACCAATAAGGATGGAACCAAATGGAATCCTTGAAATTGAATCCTGCGTCCTTATTGCTTGACTTATTACAGTTATATCTAATTTACAATATAACATAGAAAAAAAAAATTATTTGTCATTATAGCTCAATATTAAATGTCAATAAACAAAATAAAAAACAATTTAGGATACACAAGATATAAGCATGATATTTTTTATAAATTGAGGCATATTTTAAAGGAAATTGAGAAATCCACTTAACAGCAGTGCTTGTATTTGTGTGGATTACTCAAGAAATAATGAAGAAAGGAAGAAAGAAAGAGGGATAAAGAAAGAGGGATAAAGAAAGAGGGATAAAGAAAGGGGGATAAAGAAAAAGAAATGAACACATGCACTGCTCAGAATGTGGAAGCTTAGCCAAATTTAATGATACGAAAAGACAAATTTATCTTGGGTGGCAAACCAAAAATTAGATTAAAATTAATGCCTAATGGGTTAAAATTTTGTTCATTTATGGAAACTTGTCCATTGTTTCATATCACTAGACTTTGTGTAATATGCCTATATATATATATATATGAAGACTATTGGTAGAGTTTCTGAGTATATTCCACACACCCAATCCATACCAAACCAAGCAAATACCCTTCTTTTTCAAAATTAACAAGGTGCTTTGCCTTCTCAGCGTCTATAGGCCTACCTGTATATGTGGGGTGTCAGAATGATTTTGAATGAAGGTGATAAATGACGACGAACATATGGTTAAGGATCAATGAAAAGCAAACTTGAAACTACGGTAGACATAAAGCAATTGCGTTAACACGATGAAGTCATCAATATTCCCAATGGATATAACAATGCTGGGACAAAAGAGGTGGCAATACTCAAACTTGCAATGCAAGGTCTTGAGGACCTGATTAAACAGGTAGGCGACGCAGGGAAAAAAAAATTATATTTATTTTTCAGGAGCTACTTTTCAAGCTTGCCTGCATGAAAATAACACTCTAAAATTTGTTTTGCATTGAACTCTATATGCAAATTTAATACAGGGGCTCTCTTCTAATTTTGGGGGGCTCTTTTGGGCATTTCAGGGGCTATTTCGCCACGAGACCCGTGTACTTTTTTCACTGAGGCCATGTGGCGCAATCGGATCATCATCTGGCTTTCATGAATGAATTTCATCCTTGCGCTTGGGTTTGAGTCCCACGCTTTTTCAAAACTGAAATAATTATTATCGCTGCATTGTGTGTAAGCCTAAACCGGGCCTCTCCCCTATGTTCTTGATGCGGGCTTGAGTTGTTCAGGGGAAAACACTCTGTTCTTCCGACTAGAACGTTAACTGGAGGCCCAGGGTGTAGGAGAGTCACACCCTATGCACCTTTATATGCTACATGTCTCGCAAAAAATGTAGGGTGTAAACCTGGGGGGGGGGGGGGGGGTGTTTCACAAAGATCCTAAGTAGAACTTAACTCTAAGTTGGACATACAAAATATGGACAGCCATTGGAGTCTTAAAATGAAATATATTCAAAAGCAGAAATTCAAGTATTTTAGACTGTTTATAAATTCCACATCCAGAACATGAAATCTCCTTGATGATAGAAAATATGAATGATTTGAATGAACAATTAATGCCTTTCAAAATAACTTTTACAAAATATTTTCAAAGATGCTTATGGCTTTCCATAATTTTTAAGTCCAACTTAGAGGTAATTTCAACTTAGGATCTTTGTGAAACACCCCCCCAGGAGTATAGGTGCCTGCATACGAAACTGGTAATCTTTTTACATCGCGACAGGCTGCATAGACCTTTGAACTTAAACAATAAAAGAACATCAATTTCTATTCATGGATTTCTATGATAAATGAAATAGGGTGGTCACCGATAAAGCAAAATAAAAGAGATTAAACAGACAGAGGGATACAGAGGGGGGGGGGGGGGGGGGGGGGGGGAGAGAGAGAGAGAGAAGGGAGGATGCGTGCGAGGAAAAGAGGAGAATCAGAGAGAAAAGGGAGAGATAACTATAAAAGGTGTTGGCAACACAGAGAAAAAAAGAGAGACAGGGAGAGAAAGAGAGAGAGATTCAAAAGGGGAGGGAGGGAGGGAGAGAGAGAGAGAGAGAGAGGGGGGGGGGGGAGAAGACACATCCTACAGTATAACCAAACAAACAGGATTATTTCTATTTGAAAGGATTCCATTAAGTGCAATCATATGAATTACATACATTTTTAAAGCAAACAAATTATCAAATTGTATTTCATTTCAAAGAGTGATGAATTTTGTATCAGCTTCAGAACAGAAAGGGCACAGACAATTGGAGGCTATGCCACTATTATTTAAAAAAAAGAAAGGTTTCAAATATTGAGGCTTAAATATTGAGGCTTAAATGTAAAGGCTTTACAAGTACAAACACACAATAAGAAAAACAAGTAAGATTTAAATATCACATAAAATCTCACTTTTTCTCCGCCTGTTTGCATGTTGGATGATATATCTTTCTTTCTTGTTCTTTCTTTCTTGTTCTTTCTCACTTCTTCTGATCTTGGTTAAAACAATGAGCTAGTGCATAGCAATTTAGTCATCTACAAAAACCTTTGCAATATGAACCATTCATGATCAGAATCTCATAAATTTGTCAGATTTTCTAGTTCACACATGAAAACAAGTGAGATTCTGATAGCAGTTCCAATACATGTATCAAATTTTGAATATCAACTAATCATTACGTGTGTGAATAGTCTCACTTACCTTTTTAATTAGTGGAAAACTCTTTTGGTTTGGAACACTGCTCACTGAACCAATGCTTGCGTTGCTCACAGAGGCGAGAACTGAATAACGAAACAAATAAAAAGATCCTCAATATATCACAAAAGGTGACAAACTCACTGAAAAATTCATGGAAGATATCACACGTCTGCATAAATAGCTCAGAAACGAGGTACTGGTTACGATGATGTGGAATAGAGATGAGAGAGAGAGAGAGCTAGTAGAGAGATGTGATGTGGCAGAGCGAACGTGTTGGAACAGCATTGGTCCAATGTATGTAATTAGCTCTCAAATATCGGGAAAGGAGAGGACTTGAGTTCACTAAACAGCAAACATTGATCCGATAAATCACAGCAGTTGTTTGCCCGGGTTGAAGCATCTGGTTAAGAGCACCAGATGTGATGGTAAGCTGTGAGGTGAACAAGAGAGAATGGGTGATTCTCACTGATAGACTAACACACAGTTCTATATATAAGGACATGGGCATTTTTCATTGCATTATATTGTAGGCACAAAATAATGCAAAAAGGGATTTTCGTATATATTTATAGGCCTGGACTGCAAAAGGTGTTTTTGTACATAGCTGCTGTATTACAATTACAAAAATCCTTCCTCCATTTGGTCAGAATGGGTTTTGCATAAAGCTGTTGCTTCAATGTAAGAGAAGAAAAATCAGTGAGAGGGATCTTGAAAGAGGGGGAAGGGGGAAGGGGGAAGGGGGAAGGGGGAAGGGGGAAGGGGGAAGGGGGAAGGGGGAAGGGGGAAGAAGGGAGAGAGGGAGAGGGGGAAGAAGGGAGAGAGGGAGAGGGGGAAGAAGGGAAAGAGTGGGAGGGAGAAAGAGAGAAGGGGAAAGGGAGGGAGAGAAGAAGGGAGAGAGGGACGAGGAGAGTGAGGAAGAGAGGGAGGGAGGGTGAGAGTGAGGGAGAGAAAGAGAAAGAGGAAGGAAGAGAGAAAGAGGAAGGAAGAGAGAAAGAAGAGAGAAAGAAGATAGGAAGGGAGAGAAGGAGGGAGAAAGGGAGAGAATGGGAGGCAGGGAGAGAGAGAGGGACAGGGGATGGTGAGAAAAAGGGAGTTAGAGAGAGAGAGAGAGAGAGAGAGAGGGAGCGAGCTAGGTAGGGAGAGACAGAATGGAGGAAAAAAGAGAAAGCTTGAGAGATGGTCTGAATGTGCAGGTAAAACATTTCAACATTCAGGAAAAGAGGAAAAGAGGAAGAGAGAGAGAGAGAGAGAGAGAGAGAAAGGGAGAGAGGGAGGAGGAAAGGACAAATGAGGGAGGGACAGAAAGAAAGGGACTGTGAAAGGGGGAGAAAGGAAGAAAGAGAGAGAGGGAGAGAGAGAGGGGGATAGGGGGATAGAGAGAGAGAGAGAGAGAGAGAGAGAGAGAGGGAGATAGGCTGGAGTGGGAAGGTATAAGTAGAGAACAAGCCTGTGATATGTTTATGTAAACACATCAATGACTACATGTATATAGCGGCCTGTCTGGCAACATATGGCCTAGAGAAAATTTGCACCTTGTAACCTCAAATTCGCATGGGTGCACACACTGCACACAAAACAGGCCTTCATCCAATTCTTTTGTACTATTTCTTTCACATAATATCTTTATCTTCAAATGACCCCACCTCAGATGTATATATGAGACCACTGAATTGCCTCCTGGAACCATAGACGTAATAGAAATGGACTTAGCTCCGATAAGGGTCCTTTGGTCCTATGAGATCCACCGGGATTTTGCCGACCTCTATCGGCCAAGTCGCTTCGCACTGACCAATGCTTCCCACGATTTGCGCTTCTCATTTCATGAATGAATCGTGACAGGAGAGCCTTCTGCCCATGCGCAGCTAAATACTACGTCAATAGTGCCCCGGATGTAAACATGAGGTTTACGTCCTGTTCATGCTCGCCAATCTGTAAAAAAAGCCGTTGAAATCGGTGATTTCTTCGATTTTTTACGAATTTGTGTTGGTGTGTAGCAAACTCATCATATAAGCAAGGAAAGTCACCACAAGAGCTTACAAAATACAGTTTAAAAAGTGTTTTTTTCTCCTGTTTCCGTTAATTTCTCTGTGAAACCAACGACGTTGTGGTGATCACAAATCCTTCGTTTGTCGAATACAATCATTCGTTATTTGTTGCGTTTGCGTGCGTTTTTTTTATAGGCATTGGAAGAATGGGGTTGTTTTCGTGAGTGCTCAGAAAATCTGTGGTAATGCGTGACTTCTTCGCATCATGACCACTAAATTGCCGTGCCTTTGTCTAATCCAAATTGCACACGTAGTCCCATTGATAGAGATCGGCGGGTGCATGTTTTTTTCAAGTTATATTTTTGACTTGTTAATCCGAGAGTGACTGCTTTTTTTTTCTTCCCTCAGATTTTATCTTATTTTATCTTGATGTAGGCCTACTATATGTGTACGTTTTTTTTTGAGAATCTAGGAATTAGGATAAATATCTGTGTCCGTAAATTTGGGAATTGACCATTGCAAAATATTCAACATTTCCGTCGTCTGCTATGTCGATATATGGACTGCCCATCATAATCATAAAGTTCTTCCTTATTTATGTCATCTAATGATAATCCTGCCCTTCTAATTACTTTATAAACAACACATGACTCATGAGTACGAGAAAAATATGTATTATGGAACAATACACACATCGAAATAAATAATAATTGTTAGTATAAATACAACGCTGAAAACAATAACAATAATATCGTCAGAGACGAAGACGAAAACATGTTCGCTACGACCGCATGGCGGAGAGCGCTCATACTATTTAACACTAGGTTCTCAACGATTTGAAGGAGCAGCGAACAACCCCAAATCGCGAGCTTGCTGTTGCGATTATGAAAGATTGCGCAAGTGATCGCATCCAGCTGTCGGGTTGCGGTGGGACCACCGCTGGGTTTTTGCATCGGCGCGAAATTTAAACCTTGCCGGTGGAACTCATAGGATCAAAGAAACTGCTTCGTCGATAGTCCATTGTATAACGTCTATGCTGGAACCAAGCAGTCCATGAATTAAGCCTATGGGAAATAGAGAATTCAGTAGTCAAAGGATATAAGGTTGCATTTCTAACAGCTTGTACGAAACCAAATATAAAGTGAAATGCTGGGTTTGATGTAAATTTATGTGCCGAACTAAATAATAGTTGGTAGCACACAGGACCCCAAATTACCTAATATCCTGGACTCGCCCTTATTTAAAATGGAATAAAATAATGACAAAGAGAAGGCAAACAAAACAAAAGGTCACAATACTATACTACAATGAAACTACCTACTTCCAAGGAAGATTTAATTTGTGTCTTCCATTTAAGATCAAATAATCCTACAGTGAAGAGTTATTTTCATTTTACCATGAATGAAGACCTCTGAGCTATCTACAGCATTACAGGTCATTATCATCAATGTAAACAAATCCATTTACTATTAGTTTCTTTACTCAGTAGTCAGTATAGGTAGGTAGCCTAGCAAGTAGCAAACAATCTTAAATGTGCTGCTGGGATACATATCATGGACTGACCTATTAATAGTAGGTCCATGACTATGTGAATGTAACGCTGACCATCTAATTCCTCTTAAAAACAAACAGTATTAGTTTCCGAAGTACACTTTGCAAGTGCTCTTTCGATCCTGTTTAAAGTATTATTCACAATCAAGGCTCAAAATACACGTGGGGCGGTAGGCAATTCACCCCCGTGAGCTGCATAATCGCCTCCGTCGGGTTGCTCACGGGGGCGATTTTAAAATTAAAAATCGCCCCTGTGGAATTATAAAATAAAGATTATCTTTTCTGTTATAACTTTAACACAATTTTGAGTTTCATTTTTCAAACCTTAAACCAATGAAATGGAACTTAGATTAGCATGCAAGATTTCTCGCTCGAATTTGTCGGTGTCTAGAGAGTAAAGGCTGCCATATTGTAAACAAATGTACGCTTATTCGCCGGAAGATGGTGTTATATCTCCCATCTCTATGAGTATTACGAATACAACGGTACCTTGCAGTGCAGTGCGGCCGTCAACAGTGGCTATACTGCGCCGTTAGTACCCGTACGTGTGCACGCTACCGCCCCATATCTGCTGGAGCTGGAGGCGATTGTCCAAGGGCTGAAACATGGTCATGGAGAAGTTTTTTGTTGTGAAAAGCATGAATCTCCTGAAATCTGGTGATTCCAAAAGACCAGCAAATAATGAATATCGACCAGTAAATCAATATTGAGAAGAAGAGGAAGACCAAAGTTGTTGTGGAAGGATATGGAAACAGGGGCGGATCTACGGAGAGGGGAGGGGGAGGGGGGGGGGGGGGTTAGGGGGTTTAACCCCCCCCCCCTTTGGCTGCCAAGTGAAAATGTGATGTGCATAGAAAAACGGCATTATGTGTCTAGACCCACAGAGTATTAGTAGATGTTAGTAGATGCCAGGAAAACATCCCTTACAGGGGGTTCAAAATAGCACAACAACAAAAAATCGCCTCGTTGCAACGATGCTCAGCAGCGTTATTGGGTCAACCCCCCCCCCCCCCCCCCTCCTTAGCAAAAAGCTAGATCAGCCCCTGAGTAAAGACTTAAAGTAAAGAAAGAATGTGGATAAGGTTGCTCCGAATAATGTGCAGAACGGGAAGAAATGGAGGGAATGTCATCACGGGATGAAAGTAAGAGGTCACTTTTTTTTTTTTTGGTCCCAAAAAATAAGCGGGGGGTAAGAGGACACTTTTTTTTTTTTTGGTATCAAAATTTGAAAAATTGACATTTTGCTCCGTTGGGGGGGGGGGGGGGGGGGTAAGGTCATCTTTTTGAGGTCAGCCATGGGAATATTTGGGAAATCCATAAGGGAAATTTAGGGGGGGGGGGGGTTTACACACACAAAAATACCAAAGGGGGGGTTTAACCCTCTAAACCCCCCTGTGTACGTGCCTGGTTTGACCTCATGCAAGCTTTGCAGGAGTTTAAAAATTACTGAATTTTCACCTACCATGCCTACCAAATAACATTAAGGCATCAACTTATTTAAGATCTCATCCTGTGACATCTCCCAATGAACTGTGCGCTGTGATTGGGATTACTACAACCTGCAATAAGTATAAGATTAAAGGTAAAGACCAGTTATGGTCATGCGATTGCATTGTGAAAGAAACGTTGTGGAATCGATCAGAAAAGGTTGATCATCTAGCATCTAGCATCTGCAAGGTTCTGGAATCATCAAAATGATAAGAAATTTGGCCCATTCTTTGTAAAGTTACAAGCACTATACACAGAAAGATGTATATGGGACTACCCTATATCTCTCACAGACCATGAGAGAAACAAATTTACCAAATATATGAATTAGTAGGCAGTTTCCCGGCAAATTTTTTATCATCATGTATTAGTCAAAACATATTCTTTCACATGATTGGTAATGAGAGCTTCCATTTCACTTTTTGAAATTGGGGTCATTACCTTTAAACAGTGTTGAATTTTACTGTAGGCCGCTTACTCGTTTGGTTGTAAAAAGGCCTTGTAAGTATGATGTAGCCCGGCAAATTAAGGCCCAGTGTCAGTGCACCTTGCCGGGCGCGGGCCAGGCTCGGCTGCTTAATTGCCTTCTAACTTAGTTCTGCACTGCATAGCTGTGTAGGTCACAGTTACCTGCATGCGTCAATAACATAGCAATGGTGCTTAGATTATTACCTTTATTTCCCGATGCATGCACTGCACCTTGGATGATCAAAAGTTCAATGTGGGCTAATGTCGTCGATTGTTGCTGTTAGCAGGTAAGTGTTGTGATTATTGCCAGAGCACTTCTTTCCAGGGGCCGTGCGCGTGCGCGACCAACAAGTCTCATGGACGAAATTCCAATTTCGAGTACTGTGCATTTACTTGCATGGTGCGGTGGTGCATGCATGTGTGCGGACGCGCGATTTCTTTGCGGTAAATAAATCGGGGAAATTCCCTTTCAGAGAGCAGGCGTATTTGGCCTGGTGTATGAGGCGCGGCAAACCATAGTGCATTTCTTGATTTCTTCCTCCTAAACTTCTCCTCTATAGTGCTCCTCCTCCTCATCGATCCTTGTCCTCCTCCTCCTTTTTGTTTTTATCATTCTCCTAATTCCTCCTCCGAGAATGCAAAAAGAATACACTGTCGCTCATATAGTTGGAATATATTTTTTACCCCAATTTATGGAATTATTTTGACAATGATTTATTCCTAATAGATCTAGATAATAGTATACATTCTCAGATTGTATTGAATAATAATTTGCCAGTGTTTGTTTTGCGTGACTGCTAAAGCATGTGTATGCTACTATGCTTATCAACTAGGGGACCTACGCCCTTAAGTCATAAATGACAGTAATGAGGATTAATGCCCCACAAAAGGGCACTAATATACTTGATCCTGGGGCCTCACACTTACGAGGCCAATGCTTGGCCACTGAACCGTGACTGTACGCAGCGGGGGCTAGGGTAGGGGGCGGTTCCCACAAATTAAAAAAAATACAAAGAAAATGCAATACATTTTCAATAATTCATTTCATCTTACCCCGGCCCCCCAACATAAAAAAATCCTCTGTATATACGACAATACATTATGGCTCAAGGTATGGGCACACAGATTTTTTTTCTGTTGGGGACCGGGGGGAAATTCAATGAATTATTGAAAATTGATTGCATTTTATTTTTTATTTTTATTTGTGGGAACTGCCCCCTACCCTAGCCCCCTCTGCGAACAGTCATGGTTCAGTGACCAAGCAATGGCCTCGTAACTGTGAGGCCCCAGGATCAAAACCGTGTCGATGTGCTATATAGTGCCCTTTTTCAGGGCATTAATCCTTATTAATACTATCATTTATGATTAAGGGCGTAGATCCCCTAGTTGATAAGCATAGTAGCATACTCATGCTACAGCAGTCTCGCAAAACAAACACTGGCAAAGTATTATTCAATAAATTCTGACGAATGTATACTATTATCTAGATCTATTAGGAATAAATCATTGTCAAAATTATTCCATAAATTGGGGTAAAAAAAATAATATTCCAACTATATGAGCGACAGTGTAGTATGTTTCATGCAATGTCCATAATTATGTCTTTAAATTTCAGAAAATTCAAATCATTTTAATAAGATTCTTAAAAGTCCTGCAAATTAATGGGCGGTCTCCACAGCTTTTCGAACTTTTGTTTTGTTATTGCATGTCCTCCAAAGTAACATTTTACGCGATTTCAAGCAGCGATATATCTGGAGATTGAGAACCCTTACCGGCCCCTTAACGTCTTTTTGTGCCTTGATTATTTCGGAGGCGCAGGGGCGGGGAACCGCCGGGGCAACTCACAGAACTGCCAGTGCTCCAATATATGCGAAGCTCGATGCCTTGTGGGCCTGACGTGCTTACGTGATTCCTGTTGATGCTGAATTACATGCAGGAAGGATGAGAAGAAATGAATGATGGGCAGTGGCCGAAGAGTGATTGGGAGGGAAATTAGAGAAAGACAGGGAGAGAGAGAGAGAGAGAGAGAGAAAGAAAGAGAGAGAGAGAGGAGAGGGGAGAGAGAGAGAGAGAGAGAGAGAGAGAGAGAGAGAGAGAGAGAGAGAGAGAGGGGGGGGGTGGGGTGGAAGAAATACACCCTTTTTGACACACACCCCATAAACTTTTAAAAGGGCATTGATATATTTTTAATAACGTTGTAATCAAGCCTATGGTTTCATCTAAAGATCACACTTGAAACTGACCATACATGACCATCAAACTAGCCGATCGAGGGTCATCGATAGTGACATGTAATAATTATTACCCCCTTGAGAATCCGAAGTAATTTATATATTTCTTTCCCTCTTTGAATTTCACCTTTTTTAAACTCTTCATGATAGTCTAACTCTGCACTCAGTAATTTCAGACCATATTACGTAACGGATGAGATAAGTTTACCAGTCTCTGTCATCATAAATCTGCCAAGGTGTCTTGGAGACTCCGTCTGTTTTGATTAAGACGGTGTTAAGATCGTAATCAGATCCTCCCAAAGGAAAGAAGCTATATCAGGCATGGTGAAGACAGGAGTTCTAATTGACAGCTGATATTTTCTCAAAGGCTATAAAAGTGATCGGAATGAGAGAGGATTAACCAGACATAGCCTGTGTGCCATCTTGGATACTACCTCTTGATCCAGAAGAAAGAGTAAGTGCTTTTCATTTTGATTTCAACACAAGGACTTGTTACATGTAGATCAGATTTAGAACTATAATGAAATATGAATAATGCACGTTTAGTTCTCAAGGACTAGGACTGGTTGAAGATAGAAAAAGATACCCATTTTAATAATCCGATATTCTATTAAAGACAGACTAAACTTTTGCTTCAAAAGATCAATATGTAGGTTCGATTGAATTATGGACGTATTCATTTTCTTATATCTTAAGGATTTCCACCAAAAAAAAAAATCACTGAATACTTTGTTTTTATAGAATAATGCAAATGTGCTCATAAAAAATGAACGATCAAATTCATGAAGAAATGTTTCACAGATTATTTGAAGGGCAAAGGACAAATGATTATCTTTTCTTAATTTATAATTGTCACAATATGCAATAACTTGAACTTTGATTTCATAATCAAAAATTATGAGAGCAGTAGATAAATTCTTTTGAATTGAATGATCATTTTACTATCCTTTACTTACCTTCTTTTGTGTTCTTATTTGCATTTGTATGAACAGCTCCATGAGCGTCGTGTCTGATGACGGACCTGGTGCACTTTATAAAAATTAAGAAGCTAGTTATCTCTCAATTTTGTTCTCTCTATATCCCCTACTGCATTAGCCTGCTGATGTTAAGAATTGGAGCTCATGTTATTTTGATTAGAATAAACACATACCTTTTTCTTCTTGTTGATTTAAGCTCCTATCAACTCTAAACAATGGCTTCCAAGCTCCTTCTCGTTCTCGCCTTCGCCTCCATTGCTCTCATCCTGGTAGCTTCAGCCTCGGATGATTTCGATGTGGAAGTGGTGAATGATGACGGATATAAACGTGATCCTGATCTCATCATCGGTATGGAAGATATGGAGAAGAGAGGAAAAGGACGTCCATTGTAAGTCAATAAACCATTTTCGTAATGTAACCAAATGTAATGCATACTTCTTTGTGAAGTGCCTCAATATACATATTCCATTCACCTGTAGTAAATAATTGTATTTCAATAGCAGATTGCAATATGCATATAATTGTGTTGGAAGGTAGGGCAAGCCATAACGTTTGTCTTACCTGGCAACAACTAATGTATGCATTTTGCATTCTGACTATTGAATTACAATTATTCATTATAGATGAATTTCATAATGTATCGAGGCATTTCACAAAGAGGTATATGCATAATATTTTGTTACATTAAACATATTGTACGATACATTTGAGTAAAGTGGGTATTGGCCGTCACTAGATTGAAATGCATCGTATATTGTAAAATGTCCTAACAATGCCAAAACTGTGAGGGGTGATCGTAACAAGAAGTAGTATAAGCATCTATTTAAAGGTGGAATAGACGTAAAATTCCCCACACCCATCTGTTTTGAGACCTAGGAAAATTCTTTATAATAAACTAACTATCAATATGATAAATGATAGAACAATGGGCATTATGTATATACGGTATACTGGGGTTTGCTCATATTTCGTCTGTTGTTGTTGTGCACACGGTAAGCCACTGGGAATTCTGTAATCTTTAAGTTTATCGAACACTACATATTATATCGACAAAGCAGATTTATTTAGGGCATTTGTTATATACTCTCCCCGACTTTAAACATTAAAGAAATTAAATATTTTGTTTCTGTAGTGCTATAATAAACGGTGTCGCTAACTTCCGACAAATTCACTGATGTAAACAAAATTATATTATAACTATTTTCGGTTGTAAATAAAGCTTGAAGGGCGAATTTTTGTAATTATCTTTGGTAATGATATAGTTGGTGAGGATAATTGAAAGAATAACAACATTTACAATAATAGTGATTATAATAATAATACAAAAATATTATTGATACAAGACCAACTATAATAATAAAAAACAATGATAGTAACACAAATGTACTCTAAAATGTCGATGCCTGAAACAACAATGATCACTCTGTTTAGATGTTTAGATGTTACACAAATAATCTTCCTGTGGCACATTGTATTTAGCATGGGATAAGTATACAAAATGCTACAAGATTATTCAACTGTTTCCAGTGCAAGACAAATCTTTACAGGCGTTAAAAACGGATTTAATGCGGAGCTAATCAAAACAAGAAATTGGTCATTTTGCAAATCCATTGCGTTGTACAAAGCAATTCTTCCCTCAAGCATTTATCCATATTTGGTTGTGATGATCTGCTAATGTAGCAAACAAGTGAGCGTACGTGCTATTGAAATGTTAATCAATATTCATTCTCTTTCCTAGCATTTTCCCATACGGCTGGAGAACCAACGGGAAGAAGTAAATAGCTGACACCGTCGTGGATTGTAAGTAGAAACAATATTTTGATGTTGTTTTGTTTTGTTTTGTGTGTTTGTTTTTACTTACTGCTAAGAAAGTAATTGTATGTTTGTAAGTAAGCAATCATACTTTTATCATAGTGATTTGTTAAGGGAGGGGACATTATGAAAGATTAACAAGTGTAGGTGATAATTATTTTAATTTGCGCCATCTTTCGGTGAAGGCATACACACGGCGTACACAGTTCCAAACACCATCATCAAGCGCTGTTCAGTAAATGAATGCATTGTGGGACAAATCATCGGGACATGCAGTGCCTTTCAGTAGGTCCATATAATCCGAAGTAGTGTGAGTAGAATGGTCACTGCCTCTGATATTGTGTGACCTTCCAAATCTGGGGGATGAGGGACGGAAAGGCACGTCCGACCCGGGGATTTCCTCAATGTTCGAAGGGGATTTATATTAATAGTCGATATGCATGGTTGGGAAGATGTTTATAAATTATATCATAATCAAATTATGTTTGAAAATCATATACTTATGTTAAAATTTGAAATTTGAATTCAGTTTTTGCATTTATAAATATAAGACGTCCCCTCCATGAAATGTTATATATTCTGATTGTTCTTCTCTATTCTCTTATTCATTCTATCACAGCAGATCTCAATTGGAATGAGGATGCATAGCTTTCCAGACACTCCTGACCAAAATGTTAACTTTAATTACCTTACGTTTTCTTGTTTCGAACGCAGAATCGGTTATTGGTTATTTTCGTTTTTACATTAAATAAGCCACGTGAAGCATTAATTGTGCTTGACACAAATTCAACGATAAATGTCTTCCTGAGAGAAACAAAAGTAGCTTTTTATGTCATGGTGAATAAGGATTGTGTTTGCATGTAGGGTCTACGTATGGCTATATGTTAAAAAGCATTGTAAATCTATTCGACATCCATACTCTCTGTTCTTAACAAAGATAAATCGGGTAAGGATAATACATGTATAATTCTATATATTTCTAAAAATATTGTCACTCTCTTGGCAGCCACAAAGCCTTAGGGGGATAACAGGATAGAGAGCAGGAATACTTGCCATTGTAGTATGTGTACTAGTGAATTCATGGCGTCATTATTTTTTAGTATGATACATGTAAGACCTACGATCTTTATCAATCATTTTTGGGGGAGGGGCGGTATGGATGCATGTCCACAATGCATTGTTTCTAGAACTTGATTATAATAAATTTTCATTCAACCAAACATATTATGTTTTGTCTTTACTTGTACTTTACTTGACTTGTATTATTCCTCTGTGTGTTTGATTTTGGTATTGTCTCAATTATTATACACTTGTTCAAAATGCTTTTGATTGAGCGGCTTTGATTTATTTTAATAAAGGCTTTTGGGAGGTCGATTGTTAGTAATTAATGGCACAGGATGAACGGCTGGATCGGTGAATGGTTGGATCATAGTTTGATTAAGTGGTTGAGTGATTAATAGGTTGGGTGATTGATTAGTTATTGATCGATTGACTGATTGATTGATTTACTGATTGATTGATTGGTTGATCGATGGATCGATTTAGTGATCGGTTGAGTAATAAATTGATTGAATGATTGATTGGTCGATTGATTGATTAATTGACTGATTTATTGATTGGTTGACTGATTGATTAAGTTGTTTATTTATTGATTTATTGATTGATTGATGATTGACTAAGTTGTTGATTGACTGATTGGTAGAGAGGACGGCCTGCTTACAATGATACATTCTTTTTTATCAGTCAAACGAACGAACCTCATACCTCAAACAATGTTTATGTTATAAATCTTTCGTATGCTTGTCTGCTCAGCAAACGATAAGACATAATGTGAAATCATTTGTACTCAGACCTATATATCACCCCTCCTCCTTTTCCTTCGGCTCATGACCCCCCTCTCTCTCTCTCTCTCTCTCTCTCTCCCTCTCTCCCTCTCTCCCTCTCTCCCTCTCTCTCTCTGTATCGGTGAATTGCCGTTTGCTATACAATCAGTTTGTCTCCTACCCTTAATGGTCTTTTCTCAGGCCTAATAATAATTTGATGATTGTTATTATTTATGATTAGATGATTATCATACAGTTATTGACTGGCAGGGGTGTAATATAACATTATTTGGACCGCTCAAGGGAGTTATATTTCCCAAGTGGTTATATTTTCCCTCAGCGCTGCGCGCTTCGGGAAAATATGGTCACGAGGGGAAATATAACTCCCTTCAGGTCCAAAGAGTGTTATATACCCCCTGCCAGTCAATAACTGTTATATTAGATAGCCCTGTTTTGTGGGGGGGGGGGGGGGGGGTCCAAAAATTGTTTGCCCCCAAAACAAATTCCCCTTTTTTTTTTCGGAAATTACGGAAAAATAATCTGTCGAGATAGTTCAAGAAAGAAAAAAAAAACCTTACAAAAAAAAAAATTATGAAACAATTTGGGGGGGAAAAAAAAAATCGAAAAAAAAAAAATCTGACCCAAATAAAGCATTTTTCGGGAAAAAAAAAATTACCCAAAAAAGCATTTTTTTGGAAAAAATAATTTCAAGGGAAAAAAAAATTCATGAAACAAAAATAATAGATTAGCAATCTGCTAACAATGACAGTCCTTCTTCCGCAAATAATGTTATTTATTTATTTATTTATTTGACATATTTATACAGGATAAAAAAGAAACAATCGAATCAGCAAAGCTGTTTTTCATCGATGTCCTGTTAACATAATTAAACATTTCCAATTCTAACCAATGGGATATCTTAACCGTAGTGCCACTGAGAAAATTACTCATGCTTTAATTTCTTCTCGCTTGGATTTTGGTAATGGCCTTTCGTTTAGTTCACCTCCCAACCTACTCGCAAAATTACAAAGATTACAGAATGCTGCTGCTCGTGTCGTGACCCTGTCCAACAAGTACAGTCACATCACACCAGTCCTCAAATCACTCCATTGGTTGCCCATAGAAAAACGTGTTGTTTTCAAGATTATTTTGCTATTATTTCACTGTATACATGGCTCTGCTCCGCAGTATAACATCGGCTTGATTAAGCATTACTTTCCTTCTAGACAGCTACGTTCTCAAAACTCTGGCTTACTTGTTACTCCTAGGGTTAAAACAAAGTGGGGGGAGCGAACCTTCGCTCATGCTGGACCTTCATTATGGAATACTCTCCCTCAATGGATTAAGAATAGCAGTTCTGCTGAAGTGTTAAAAAACAATCTTAAGAAATATCTGTTTAATTTAGCTTATAATCGATTACCATAACCTTTCATGTCTGTACCTTTCCTATCGCACTTTGTATAAACGTATCATGTATGTATTTCATCTTTGCACAAGCTGCACCTTGAGCATTTGATTATCAAGTGGATTTGGCGCCTTATAAATCATATGTATTATTCTTTTCATTACATCAGTCAAAAAATACACAAAATGCTTTAAAATGCAAGAAAAACAATATTAGAAATTCGTTTGAAAGAAGTTAATGATCAATCTTATTTGTTGAATGAAAAAATAAAATAGCAACAATAAAGACGGTTAAGAATCCCGAAGGTTAGAATTGAATAACAAGTGCAAATACGAATATAATAATCCATATAAATATTATACATAAGAAAGCATCTACAATACAATATACAATAAATACATAAATATAAATATATTACATAAAATGAAATCGAAACAAACTTTGATCAACGATTATCATGATTATTGAGTACGGCGGGCCAGAAATGTAAAACTAATTTTTTATTTCAGAAAAATGTGCGTTTATAACTATTCTTGAAAGAGGAAAGAGTATGATGATTTTGCATTTCATTTGAGAGAGAATTCCATGTTATGAGGACATTTAGTATTTATGACAGTTTATGATTTCTTTTTGTAAATAACAATTATTATATATTTGCTTATTTATGATTCCTTGTTAGAAACATACTAATTGTTCTTTATATTATTACTGTTATCGGAAAACTGTGTACTTACATGGATGCAGAAGAAAATAAAAAAATAAATCAAGACGGGTCCCGAAACAATATTGGGTACCGGATTACACCCAACAAGTGTAACTGGGTCCAGTTAGGACACATCCGGGTAGGGGTAAAGCTCCACCAGCCACCTAGGAGACTGATGGGCCTAGGGTAAACCCTGTTGCCCAACAAGATGCTTCGTCGTATCGAGAAGCTCAGTATGAGCGGCTGGAGAGAAGCCTGCTGAGGTATAGACTTTACCACAGCCTTCTCCGTTGAAGTCACGGTAAGAGACTGTAAAATAATGGGTGGCTTGCACAGCTTTTCTAACCTATCTTATGTCATTCTATGTCCTCAAAAGTCACCTTTCAGGCGATTTCAAGCAGTGGTATATCTGGAGATTGACCATCTGTTTGCGCCTTGATTATTTCGGGGGCACAGGCGCGGGGGACCGGAACCAACCCCCGCCCCCCCCCCCCACTCCGAAAACGGACGGACCCCATGCGTGTTACCAAAATGTTCGGTAAAGGGGTACTTTTCGTGCGACAAAGTCCGGCCCGAGAATTGTAAAAAAAAGGGGTGTATTAACTTTTCACCCGGAGATTTCTTTAAAAAGGGGTGTTTTTTCTCTCATCTCTTTGGACTCTTGAGAAATTATTCCGAATTTAGGGGGTACATTGAGCATTTTTCATGATTAAGGGGAGTCTCCAAGGCAGAAAAAGCCCGCGAAAAGCCCGCGAAAGAGGGGTTCGGTAATGTTGGCAGTCCTCAGATAGGGGGTGCTTTCAAAAAGAGGGAACAAGCATAATTATGCGTATCCTAAATAACACTGAGTGGGGGGGGGGGGGGGGGACCAGCCACAGAACTGCCAGGGCTCCAAGATATGCGAAGCTCGATGTATTGACAAGCAGAAAGAACAGACGTGCTTACTGGGTTTCTGGTGATGCTGAACGGTACACGCAGCAAGGATGAGAAGAAATGAATGACGGGCAGTGACTGAAGAGTGATTGTAAGTGGGCACGTCTTCTCTTCAAATCACTCAATCAACCGAGCAAGCAATCAAACAGTCAACCAATCATTCAATCAGTCAATCAACTAATAACTTAGTCGATCATCAATCAATAAATCAGTAAATAAAAACTTGATCAATCAGTCAATCAATAAATCAATCAACCAAACAAGCAATCAAACAGTCAATCAATCAATATTACACCAAATTAATCAACCAATCAATCATCTGTCATCGATCAATCACCAATCAATATATCAGTAAATAAAAACTTAATCAATCAGTCAATCAATAAATCAATCAACCAACCAAACAAGCAATCAAACAGTTATTGACCAATCATCGATCAATTAATCAATCAATCAGTAAATCAAACAATCAATCAAACTACGATTCAACCATCCACCTATCAGCCGTCTATCCACTGCCAACCTTCCATAACAATCGACCTCCCAAAGTTTTGATTAAAACAAATCAAAGCCGTTGAATCAAAGGCATTTTGAACAAGTGTATAATTATTGAGAAAATACCAATATCAAACAAACAAAGGAATAATACACGTAGAATACAAAAAGAGACATAAACATATGCTGGGTTGAACGAGAATTTATTATAATAAAGTTCTAAAAACATCACATTGTGAACATTCATCCATGCCACCCCTCTCCCGAAAAAGATTGATAAAAATCATACATGGCAGGTCATACTGAGTGTATCATACTAAAGATCAATGAACTCAGTACACATACTATACCATGACTACTTGTAGGCCCACTCTCTATTTTGATATCCACTATAAGGCTTTGAGAATGACAATGATGTATAAAATGACATATCATTTTTTAAAGATATATACATGTATTATTCTTTCACAGTCAAATTTTGTTAAGAACAAGGAATGTGGATGTAAAATAGATTTTAAATAATAATAATAATAATAATAGTAAGCTCTTATATAGCGCATTTAATTACCGAAGGTAATACCAATGCGCTTTACAAACATTTCAAAATCAAGATACAAATGTAGAAGACAATAGAAATAAAGATATAATTGAAATAATTACATATATAATCAAAAATTACAAGTAAGTAGGCATAAAGTATACATTAGAAAATTCGATAGTAGCTTCTATTAAAGGTGATACATGTAATATAATATTTGAAAATTATTGTAATGGTGAGGAAGGCCCAATATAACAATATAAATATGAATAGATAAATAAACATCCCGCTTGTTAGGAGATTCATTGGAAAACTCTTCCTGGCATTATGCTTCGCATTCAGTCAGTCACAAAGATGGTACAAACCAGGGCAAAATTAAAAGGAAATGTTTTAAATGCTTTTTGAACTAATCAAATAGCCACAGGTACATGCAAACACAATCCTTATCCACCATGACATACTTTTGTTTCTCTTAGGAAGACCTTTATTGTTGAATTTGTGTCAAGCCCAGTTAAGAATGGTGCTTCACGTGACTAATGCAAAAACGAAATTAACCAATAACCGATTCTGCTTTCGAAACAAAACAACATAAAAAAAACGCCAGGAAATTAAAGTTAACGTTTGGTGAGGAGTGTTGGGAAAGGTATGCATCCTCATATCCAGTTGAGATCTGCTGAAATAGATTGAATAAGAGAAATCAGAAAAACATACTATTAAGCATAACTTCATGGGAGCGACTTTTTTTCTTTATTAACGGGAAATGTAGTTATAATTCCCGTGCCTTCCCGTCCCCACCTCAGATGTGGAAGGTGACACAATATCAGATGCAGTGTATTCTACTGGCACTACTTGTGATCAGAGCCATCTATATGTATGTGATCAGAGCCATCTATATGTATGTGATCAGAGCCATCTATATGTATGTGATCAGAGCCATCTATATGTATGTGATCAGAGCCATCTATATGTATGTGATCAGAGCCATCTATGTATGTGCTCAGAGCCATCTATATGTATGTGATCAGAGCCATCTATATGTATGTGATCAGAGCCATCTATGTATGTGATCAGAGCCATCTATATGTATGTGATCAGAGCCATCTATATGTATGTGATCAGAGCCATCTATGTATGTGATCAGAGCCATCTATATGTATGTGATCAGAGCCATCTATGTATGTGATCAGAGCCATCTATATGTATGTGATCAGAGCCATCTATGTATGTGATCAGAGCCATCTATATGTATGTGATCAGAGCCATCTATATGTATGTGATCAGAGCCATCTATATGTATGTGATCAGAGCCATCTATATGTATGTGATCAGAGCCATCTATATGTATGTGATCAGAGCCATCTATGTATGTGATCAGAGCCATCTATATGTATGTGATCAGAGCCATCTATATGTATGTGATCAGAGCCATCTATGTATGTGATCAGAGCCATCTATATGTATGTGATCAGAGCCATCTATATGTATGTGATCAGAGCCATCTATATGTATGTGATCAGAGCCATCTATATGTATGTGATCAGAGCCATCTATATGTATGTGATCAGAGCCATCTATATGTATGAGTATAGATATATAAACATGACGGACAAAGAAAGCGGACAAAATATACAGTTCCTCAGGTAGACAAAGGAACACCCCTTCACTGCTATTATGTAAAAATGTGTAGAACAGGTGTCACATGCATAGTCACCTGTTCTACACATTTTTACATAATAGCAGTGAAGGGATGCTCCTTTGTCTACCTGAAGAACTGTATATTTTGTCCGCTTTCTTTGTCCGTCATATTCATAGTGGATGGCTCTGCTTCGGATTTACGTATACTGCCCTCTGCTGTTAACCTTGTCCCGATATTTGGACAGCTATGATCCACAATGCATATGATTAACTGATCAGCGCTTGTGTATGGTGCTTGGAACAGGAACCGGAAATCGCTCTGTTTACGCCGTGTACACCTCTACCGAAAGATGACGCAATTTCAAATATCACCTACACTTGTTAATCTTTCATAATGCCCCCTCCAGATCCCCTCGACAATTCACCATGATACGATTATGGTTGCTTACTTACAAACATACAATTACTTTCTGAGCAGTAAGGTAAAACAAACAAACAAAACAACAGCAACAACAAAATATTGTCTCTACTTACATTCCTCGACGGTGTCAGCTATTTACTTCTTCCCACGGCCAAACGCGGTTCTCGGCCAGCTGTATTGGAACATGCTAGGAAAGAGAATGAATATTGATTAACCTTTCAATGGCATGTACGCTCACTTGTTTGCTACATAATAATAATAATAATAATAAAAATAATAATAACAATAATAATAATAATGATAATAATAATAATAATAATAATAATAAAAAATAATAATAATAATCTTTTAAAGTTCACTCCAAATTTTATTAAGTTAAACCGAAAATGGAAATTCTTTTTTCCCTATTGATCGTGAGCCTGGCAGCCACTGAGCAGCGCCAGATCGACGTTGATCTATCCCATATTGTTGAACACCAAACATGTGCAGATCATCACACACAAAATAAGTAACAATGCTTGAGGGAAGAATTGCTTTGCACAAGGAAAGGGGATGGAAAGAGAAAGAATCCTAAAAATAGTAATTTATGACATAGAATTGTACCTATGTATATATATATATAAATAATTCATAAAATAGTGTGTGGCACAAATAGTCAATGGTGACTGATTGCCAAACAAAATCAAATCAAGAAGAAGAAGAATGGATTTGCAAAATGACAATTTTTTGGTTTTGATTAGCTCTGCATTAAATCCGTTTTTAACGCCTCTATACATTTGTCTTGCACTGGAAACAGTTAAATCACCTTGAAGCATTTGGTATACTTATATCATGATACATACATCAATTATGTGCCAAATGATGATAATTTTTGTAAAATATAAACATTTAAACAGAAAAATTAATTGTTGTTTCATACATCGAAATTTTAGAATAAATTTTAGTTACTATCATTGTTTTTTATTATTATTAATATGTGTGTATCATTGCTATAATCACTTTTATTATTAATGATGTTATTCTTTTAATTATCCTCATCATCTTCGTCATCACCAAAGCAAAGTACAACACTTTACCCTTCAAACTTCATTTACGACCAAAAATGGTAAACCGATTATATATATATTTTTTGTGTGTGTCAGCGATGCGACAACGTTTATTTTAGCACTACAGAAACATATAATTTCATTTCTTGAACGTTTTTTTCTTGAAAGTCGTCCAGAATATCGTGCAGGTAGCCGTTTCTCACTAAACTTGCAATGCATTGATGATATTAAAAATAAATTTGCTTTGCTGATATGGTTCACACAAGTAAAGATTACAGAATTCATAGTGGCTTAACCAGAATTTGCACAACAGCAACAGACGGAATATGATAAAACCCTAGTATATCGTAGAAATAATGACCATTATTCTATCATTTGTCACATTGATAGTTGGTTTGTGATATAGATTTTCCTAGGCCTCAAAACAGAGGGACGTGGAGGATTATAGTTAGGCCTAAACAAAACAAGATGTTGTATTACCCTCTCCGACTGACCCCAACATTTTATAAGCTATGGTCGGCTTTTAAAATCGTTTTTGAGAAGAAGACAAAATATTAAATCATTCAACACTGACAAATATCAGCCCAAAGAGGGAGAGAGAGAGAAAAAAAGATTTCCAACCGACCGACCCATGTTTTGGCACCTAAAGGGCAATACAACACGGTATTTTGTTTAGGCCTTACGTTAATACACCTTTAACTAGATACGCCAAACCCCTTCTCTTTTATGATCACCCTCACCATATTGTCGTTTTTTTTTTATATCCTTTTGAAATAGGATGCACTCCCGTCTAGTAACGGCCGATACCCACTTTACTCAAAATGTGACCAAGTTTTAAAGCATACGTCTTTGTGTAGTCCTCGATACGCATTATTTCATTCATCTGTTACGAGTGGTTATATATCATTAGTCAGAATGGGAACTGAACACAATAGCTGTTGCTAGGTAGGACAAACATTATGGCTTGCCCTACTTATAACATGTGTATTGCATCCTGCTATTGAAATACAATTATTCATTACAGGTCAATTAGATATGTATATTGAGGCTCTTCACAAAGGTGTATGCATTACATTTGGTTACATTATAAAAATGGCTTGTTGACTTACAGTGGACGTCCTTTTCCTCTCTTCTCCATGTCTTCCATACCGATGATGAGATCAGGATCACGTTTATATCCGTCATCATTCACCACTTCCACATCGAATTCATCCAAGGCTGAAGCTACCAGGATGAGAGCGATGGAGGCGAAGGCGAGAACGAGAAGGAGCTTGGAAGCCATTGTTTAGAGTTGATAGGAGCTTAAATCAACAAGAAAGAAAAGGAATTTGTACCAGATAATTACCATTAACATTAATATTTCCAATGTGATGACGCATGTATATCTTACCATCAGACAAGGACGCTAATCGTAAGAACAGTTAGGTAGAAGGCACAGAGAAAAACATTGAGGGAGGATGAAAGCAAGAACGATTTACTTAAGGCTCCGTCACACCAACGAAACTGACGGAGTCAAAAAATTAATGGCAAAAGCGAGTCAATTACAGAAAATTACATCACCCCGAATAGCCAAGAATCGGTCGGTTTAGAGTCAGCCTCGGGTCGGTTTGAAGGTGTGCCTGAGGTTTATCACACAACGTTTTAAAAGAAGTTAATCAAGAAACCAAAGGATGTGGCCCCATTCATTATCGATTTGTGATGTAAAGATAAGATATATTAAAGGATTTTTTGTTTGTTTACTGCAAACGAAAGTCGTGATGGTTCCTATATTTGTCACACTTAATTATGGCTCTATTAGTTTAAAACATGTGCCAAGTGGTAGTTTCTCCGATTAGCCAGATTTTATATTTTCAAGCATAACGGAATCGAATGGGGTAAACAAAAACCATATTAACATCCCCCTCCCCCCCCCCAAAAAAAATAAACAAATAATTATATTCCCCCTTTTGATTTTAAGAGTGAAAGGATCATTCGATTCAATATAATCTATCTACTGCTCTAAAATAAAATCAAAATTCAAGTTACTGCCTGTGACAATTATAAATTAAGAAAAGATAACCATTTGTCCATTGCCCCTCAAATTATCTCTGAAACATTTATTTATTCATTTGATCGTTCTTTATTTATGAGTACATTTTCATTATTCTATAAAGCAAAGTATTCAGTGTTTTTTGTTTGGGTGGAAATCATTAAGATATAAGAAAATAAAGACGTCAATAGCTTAATCGAATCTACATATTGATCTTTTGAAACAAAGTTTAGTCTATCTTTAATAGAATATCGGATTATTAAAATGGGTATCTGTTTCTCTCTTCAACCAGTCCTAGTCCTTGAGAACTAAACGTGCATTATTCATATCTGATTATAGTTCTAAATCTGATCTATATGTATCAAGTCCTTGTGGTGAAATCAAAATGAAAAGCACTTACTCTTTCTTCTGGATCAGGTGATACACTGTAGTATCCAAAGGCTATGTCTGATTAACCCCCCTCTTTTCCGATCACTTTTATAGCCTTTGAGAAAACATCAGCGGTCAATTAGAACTCCTGTCTTCACCATGCCTGACATAGCTCCTTTCCTTTGGGAGGAGCTGATTGCGATATTAGGGACTTTAATATTGAGTGGACGAGAACGGCGTGAACGTCCACTGATCATGCGTGTCCATGGCAAGCCGTTTTAACATTTATTCCTATATCTTGATATCAGGAATTACAATTGCTTTACTGCTGAAAATCATTTCTTGATATCAAGAATTACCATTGCTTTACAACAGAAAATCATTTCTTGATATCAAGAATTACCATTGCTTTACAACAGAAAATCATTTCTTGATATCAAGAATGGTCAAGGTTTGCCATGGTCACGCGTGATCAGTGGACGTTTACGCCGCTTTCCTCCGCTCAATCTAAAAGTCCCTAATAACACCGTCTTAGTAAAAATAAACGGATTCTCCAAGACACCTATATACACCGTAATATGTTCTGAATTTACTAGGTGCAGAGACTATCATGCAGAATTTAAAAAAGGTGAAATTCAGAGAAAGAAAGAAATGTATAAATTACTTGAGATTCTCAAGGGGTTGATAATTAATACATGTTTATCTACATGACCTTCGGCTAGTTTGAATGGTTAGTTTCAAGTGTGATCTTTAGATGAAGCCATAGGCTTGATTACAACTTTATTAAGAAGATATCAATGCCCTTTTAAAAGTTCATGGGCTGTGTGTCAACGAGGGGGTGTATTTCTTTCACCCTCCTCTTTCTCTCTCTCTTTTTCTCTCTCTCTCTCTTTCTCTCTCTCGCTCTCTCTCTCTCTCCCTCTCGCTCTCTCTCGCTCTCTCTCTCTCTCTCCCTCTCTCTCTCGCTCTCTCTCTCTCTCTCTCTCTCTCTCTCTCTATACTGCGGTGAATTGCCGTTTACTCTACAACCAGTTTGTCTCCTACCCAAATGGTCTTTTCTCAGGCCTAATAATAATTTGATGATTGTTATTTATTATGATTAAATCATTATTAAACCATACAGATAGTAGACAGAATTGGCATTAGAAAAACTCGGAATTCGACCGACCGGAGCTTAGACTAAACGAGCAATAGACCAAATGGACTTATTAGAGATTAGACCAAACGGCAACAAATCTCTCTCCACCTCCCTCCCAACCCCCTCCTTTTTCTATTTCTCCCTCTCCCTCTTTCTTATTTGACCGATATCCATATAACTCATAATATATATGTATATGTATTATTTTAAATTAGAATCACACATCATTAAATAGTGTATAAAATCAAACAAACTGTACACGAGTATCAAGTGGAAAACGTATACATAAGTAAGAAGGCCCTCGACAGATAACTGTATATCATGTAATTTATAATTGAGTGTTGTAAAGCGAAAAGAGAATTTATTATGCGCTATATAAAAATGACTTGATTATTATTATTATTATATAGAACAATACAAAGACAGATATCAAACTGGCATTCATGAATCCTTTGAGATTTATATGGAAAATGTCCTAATAGTCCGATAAAGAAAGCGAGACATTTCATTCTAATCATGTGCAGCACGAGAGATTCGATCAACTGAAGAGGTTCAACTTCTAGGTTTGACCTAAATTGCATTTATAGCATTCGATGGAATTTCGGTTTCTACATACATTTTTAAGTGCAAAATTAATCATCTATAGAGGCAATCCAATTTAAAGTACCATAAAAAAAATGGTCTGTACGGGAATAGCTCCTTGCCTATATTACCGAAGCTACGTATCTCGAGCCGGGGGCATGTGCCCCCCCACCCCACCTACCCCCAACTGAATGACAAAAAGGGGGAAAGGAGAGAGAGGGGGGGGGGGGAGGGAGGGAGAGAAATAGAGAGAGAGAGAGAGAGAATGGGGAAGAATCACCAGTAAGATAAGGTTACACACTCCCCCTCCCCCCCCCCACTCGAAGGACCGATTTCTTCACAATTGTAATCTACCCCGGGTAAGTCCGATGCGCCTCTCTTCCCTACTACTTCTACTACTTACTACTTCCTCTAACGTCCTCTATTCAAACAACGTGTTATAATATAGGGCCTATAGCGTGTGCGTATGCTATGTAAATTTGAAACGAATCCGATTGCGGGAAGTTTTCTGATTTTTGCACTGGATAAGAATAATAAAATGAGTAATATTATTTCCTCTGAGTCTAGAACAAGACTGTATAATCCCTTGTAATATTATCACCTTATTCATCATAATATGTCAACGGCAAAGACAAATATTACTTCCTTTTTTAAATGTATCGTTCACATTAAATTTCGCTGATTTATTTATCTCCCTAAAACTGTATATCAATGACAGTTTTCATTTTGTGATCGAAAGTAAATCTGATTTTAATCACCATGCAATTTCATTCCGAAAGTGATATCAGATAACAACAATGAGAGAAAGCTTCCGCAATACCGAGACTTTCTTGCTTTGCAGGGCGCTTTGGGAGTTGTCTCGACTTGAACAGATATTATTCAGTTTTCAATAAGACCATCATTCGGTATTTCATGTGTATAACGGAACTAACACGCCAAGTATACTCATGATTGTGCTTCAGTCTAGAAAATCAAAGGAGTATATAAAAAATGAGAGAATCAGAGCGTGAATAATTCCTACTATTTGGAGAAGGTAATCTTTTAAATGAGATGGCTTTCTTTGTTACAACAAAGCTTGTGCTTTTGCTAGCTTTTCTCTTCCTCGGTAAGTACAATGGCTCATAAACTTTATCAATCCCAAAATTGTCATTTTATCTGCCTTTTTCATCAGAGATTTTAGACTGATTTTCTTCAAATCAAATCAAGGATATTATGATTTTGCAGAATAGCTTTTACCTATAAATTAACTATGAATTTAATTGTTAACCTTAATGTTCAAATCTCAAACAGGTTCCGCTGGTTGTTTAACATTCTTATAGTCGATTTTCGTATAAAATTATTGGAGTAAATAAAAGTCAAATCTTATTTTGGTTTCTAATCTAAACGGTTAACTGTTAATCTGACGGTTTTCATTTCGTACTTATTTGAATAAACTTACAATTCATTGGACAATACGTGCGTTGTTTTTCTCACATTTCTGAAGATAGTGGGCTTAATTTGTTTATTACAATAAGTGAAAATGTTTTTTCTAAAGCTATCCAGGTTGTGGTTTCTCTAATATTTATTGATATACTTATATATTGATTTGACATTCAGCGTAATGATATTCAACAACATCATTCGTATACAATTCTTTAAAACGTGTACGTAGTTTTAAATTTGTATGACGTAAAAAGAACAGTGGTGGCACGAATAGTCAACCAGTCAAATTACCTTAACCAGAAACGCACTCTTTTTAAAGTAAATGTTGCTTGAGTTGACCACTTATTTTTTCATTACTTAGTGACGTCCGATATTTCGATTGGTAGCAGTGAGGAACTCTTATTTGCAATGTCGTTTATATATAATATAAAAACCAAATTTTAACATGTTATTTTCCAATTTCATTAATCCCACTTATTTTGTTTACCTTTCATATCCAGATACATATGTTTTGCTACTGATGAAATTTGTATGAATATTGTATTTTACTTGCACTGTAAAAATATGAACAATACAGATTGTGACTGCCTTTCATGTTTGATCAACTTGTAAACCTTTCAATTCAATTGATTTGATTATTCACCTAGTATTAAGCGAGCCCGGCTTATCTTTGATTAAATGGTCCGAATACAAAAACAGGTAATACCATGATCAAACCGACTGTAAAAAGTATATCAATACTGCACGTAAACACAGTAATGTACAGTCTAAAACATGTGAAGTGAAATTGTGCACATATGGGGTAAATTTGTAATCAATGTTGTATACATTTTACCAGATAAACAAGTATGTTCCCCTTTGTACCAGCGTGGCTTAAACTTTACCCGACTCTTTTAGAGTGTAATCGGTACGATAAGATGTTATAATGTTTCTATGTCATTATCATCATTATCATCTCGTACACAGCAGCAAAGTTATTCAACTCATTACCCATACTTACCAAATGTTCCGCCTCACTACCCATTTTTAAACGAAATGTGCGTGAAATTCAAGTGAGTTGATTTTGCGACCGCTCACATGAAGTATTACTACCACCCTCTCTCTCTCTCTCTCTCTCTCTCTCTCTCTCTCTCTCTCTCTCTATCTCTTTCGTTTACCCTCTCTCCTCTTCCATTTTCATTTAATTTCCTATTTGTATAAAAATGTTTTATATTTCGTTTATATTATGTTTTTTTAATTATTGTATATTTTGTGTATTGTAAGATATTTAAGATGTAATTTGTTTGTGACAGCAGGGCTCCCTTGTAAAGCAGGCCTTGTGGCTTGATTGGGACTACCCTGCTTTTTATAAAGAAAACATGACAAAATAAATAAAAAAATCCTTATCAAATTATGTTTGATTACAGAACACGTAGTGCAGTCCAAGGAGTACAAGATAATAGTGGTCATACTCGTCTTCCTAAGTGCTTTCCTCTTCGCATTCTTCGTTGTATGGACAATGCGGAATCGACCTCGAAGTAAGTCATAAACACCACCATCATCTGCCACGACATGACATAATACAATGTTTATATTAAAGCCCCTACACCCCCCCCCCCATCGATGAATTTTTTTGATAAAAGTCGAAATTTGTTAGAAATGTCGTTGTTTTTCTTCACAATTTTAAAACATTTAATTTAAATTCTTGGTTTACTGAAAACCTGAAAATCGTTACGTGTTTTTAGATTAAGGAAACAAAATACCAAGTAGAAGGCACTGCATTATGAAGTGAAACATATCAGCCTAAAATAAAGGAACTTAATTTCAAGTTCACCTTCAAATTCAAGTTTAAGCTTCAGTTCAAGTCTTAGATCATTTTCTTTGTAACATTATCTATCAAAGCACATACTAAAGCATTCACAGTAGAATAAAAAAACTGTACATCAATCAATACGAGGAGAGAAAGATACGGAAAATTGTAAGATATTGCCGAACAACATGAAATTCGTTTTGATGATATTAATCGAATTTTAGTGTCATTTTTATAATCTAGTAAGTATGGATAATAAATAAGATATTGTATAATTATTTGATTTCATATTTGGAAAAGTCAATGGGGGGGGGGGGGGGGGGGGGGCATCGGTTTTCATATCTTTTTTAATACAACATTTAAATATACCAGAATTTATTCCTAATAGATCTAGATAATAGTATACATTCTCAGAATTTATTGAATAATAATTTGCCAGTGTTTGTTTTGCGTGACTGCTAAAGCATATGTATGCTACTATGCTTTCAAAATATAAAGCATATGTATGCTGCTATGTTTATCAACGAGGGGACCTACGCCCTTAAGTCATAAATGACAGTAATGAGGATTAATGCCCCACAAAAGGGCACTAATATAGCACATCGACACGTTTTTTTATCCTGGGGCCTCACAGTTACGAGGCCATTGCTTTGCCACTGAACCATGACTGTACGCAGCGGGGGAGGTATGTTAGACCCAGGTTGGCATGCCTACACAATCTAACATATTTCGCGCCTCTTTTCTCGGATAATTTTTGTGAAAGATTTGAAACACTAGTGATTGTTGTTTCTTAAATTCCATCGAAGAGTCTTTGGTTATAGGCATATATCTTTCAAATATCAACCCGTTGAAAAGCCTTTTCCTTGTAATAATAATAGTGATGGTCATGGTGGTGATGATGATGATAATAATACCAATAATAACAATGTTAATAATATAAATGATAACAATAATGAAAATGATAATGATATTAATAATGATATTAATAATAATAAAAAGTAATGTTAGAAATAACGAATAATAACAGTAATAAATGACTACAATAATAATGATAATGGTAAGAAGAAAAAGAAGAAAAAGAAGAAGAAAAGAAAAAGTAGAATGATAAAAATGATAATAACAATAATAATGATGATGATAATAATAATAATAATAATATTAATTTATAATTGTACGTCTTGCTGTTAGTGTTATTTGTATCATGTTAACGATTTGCCAATTTTTTATCAATTCACTTCGATTAGTTTAATAACAAGATCTATCTATATATCTCTTTTTTCATCTTATTTAAAGACTCTTTTCATCTTGGTTATATTACTCCGGGTAACAAGGCAACAGAGCGTTCTCAAAAAGGAGTAAGTATCCTATAAATATTTAATTTTCAATTTGTTTGTCCTCACTTTCTTTGTAATCTTTATTTTTTTAAATCATAATTCGTGTTTTATTGTGAATTTGGGTCAGCCATGAAAACACTATTATGATTATAAATGATTACTCATTTTGCCCCTTTTCTCTACTTATTTTCTTCTAACATTAACCTTATTATCTCTCTTCTTCTCTTTTTACTTTTCCTCTTCTCCTTTTACTTGTCCCCTTCTTATTCTTCTCCTCCTCATCTTCTTCTTCTTTTTTATTTTCCATTTCTTTTTCATCTCCTTCTTCTTCTCCTTCTTCTTCTCATTAATATTATTATTATCATCGTTATTATTAATATCATTATCTTAGTATTGTACTTCTTCTTCTTCTTCTTCTTCTTCTTCTTCTTCTTCTTCTTCTTCTTCTTCTTCTTCTTCGTCTTCTTCTTCTCATTCTTCATTTAAAACATATTACGGTCTATTGTTAATGCTGCCATTTGTGTCAATCGCGTGATTAGTCCATCTGATTGATTTAAAATAGCCTACTGATACTCGAAACATACTAACTACTCCAGTTACTTGAAATTACCCTTTCTTGTTTCTGAAAGGAAATGAAATGATCTGTTATGATCATGATCAATTGTTGATAAGTTCAAGTTCAGTTTCAATATTTGATTACAAAACTACAGTATTTGTCCAGGGGAAGTCATTTAGACCATGAAATATTGAAGAGAATACACTCTAAATTTTACAACGATTGATCTATTTGTAATAGTTTGTGTTCAAACGATTCAACCAATTGGTTCTGAATATAATGCTTTTGACATGTTAGCAGCAGCTCGTCGACAAACGCTTACTTATCTTGACCAATTTCACAACGGTAACACCATTAAAAATACAAGAGTGAGAGACAAAACTGTTTGCAAACAAGCGGATAAACTTACTGATTGGTATAACAATAAATGTTAATTTAGCTGCGTTTTAAATGTTTGAATACTTACATCTAAACATGTATGTGTTTGGATTTTTGGGGCAAAAACGTGTTAGTAAACAAACGCTAACACTTTTACAGTGTAGGTACATGATATTACCACAAAGCAAATAGCAATGAAAATATATTGTAATGCACAACGACATTTACATGAATGCAGAAGCTTTATATTTCCTCTTCTCAGATGGGTGTTCAGTATTTTGCTGAAGTATATGAGTGAACGCGCTTTTGGATCGAAACCGATATTTGTATATGATTGACATTGAATGACTATTACTTCCGGAGATATTCTGTTTCAAACAAATACAATACAAATAACTGGACTTATTTTATTGTATGAGTCACATACCCCTCTCCCTTGGAAACACAAACATACTTGTGAGATGTTAAATTTAAAGAAAAAAGAAAAAATTTTGTATTAAAAATGTCAGTCCCTTCTGTTGTTTATTTCAAAGCTAGCATTATATAGTGTTGCTAGAAAGCACCGGCTGAATTAAATAAGCATTCATTTAGACAGTGGTCATCTGATAAACCGTACGTTCCCATGAATCAACATGAAGCTCATATTATATTGACATGGTGCTCTCTTAAAGCCTATCTGCACTAGTTTAGCCAGTGGGGATTAGACCTCCCTGCATGGTCACTGGCAGGTGGTTATCTCATCAAATCAGCTCTCAATCAATATAAGGAAAAGGGGACCATGGGGATCAACGAGTACCGCTTAGGCATTGTTGGCTTTATAGAGGGCGCAATTAGTCAGTGCGGTATATATTATGGAACTGCAAGTAGAGCGGTCTCACACATATATACACACATATACACATATATACACACATATAGCCATGTTATTTAATTATTTTTATTGCGGCGTTTTAGCTTTGAATTCGTGTCCATTACTGATTAACATTATCTGGATAACTGCCATCGTAATTCTCACAAAAACTTCTTTTATTAACCCCTCTCCCCTCACCCCCCATATACAACTTGCTTTTATCCCCACCCTCCTCTCTCTCTCTCTCTATATATATATCTCTCTCCCTCTCCCTCTCTCTCTCTCTCTCTCTCTCTCTCTCCCCCCTCTCTCTCTCTCTCTCTCTCTTTCAATTCTCCTCCATTCCTCCCCCTCATTTAATAAATAAATTGTCCATCTATACATTTCTTTCTCGTTTCACTCTTCGCCAATGGTAGCAGAAGTCCGCCAGCATCAAGGAACAGCAACATACAACCCATACCAACCCGATAGAGGGCGACCTTGCAAATTACGTTGAGCTTGACGACGGACTTCCGTTACCATCCATAGGATATACACCCTCACGTTCAGTGTGTCTACCATACATACCAGAGGTAAATCAATAGTCCAAGACAAAATGGAATTGAAATTTGTATTTTGATAAAGATTGTAGTCTAAGTTATACATGTAACTCAGCTAAATGACTGTTACACACAGTGCAACAACGACAGTTTTGTTTAAACTTCATTTTAAATGGGAAGGAGGAGGGGAATATGCACGAAACTCCAGTATAGCTGGCGAACAGTCAGGAACAATTATGACGTTCCACTATTGCTATTGTTATTATATTATCTCATTTATTATTTCATAAATGTTGAACATCAGTAAATATAATCTTTTTTCATTTATTTCCACAAATCAAATAACTGTATATAAACTGTTTGTGGTTTAAACATGGTTAAACATGAAAACAATTAATTCGACTCTAATTATATTTTAGGTTCAATTCGCTGTTCTTTCAATTACTCATGTTATTAGGAATCCGCTCCGATTGGTACAGATGCTTATGACCAAGGCCAGACCAATCCCCAGGTTATGGCGCCAATTACGTGTCAGACTATGGCAGAGATAGAGCCTAGCGGGAATAGTGGCGATATTAAAATCTGTCTCACGCTCAAGTCTTCAGATGTCAAGGTCCAGGCAAGCCAGAGAGAGGCGAACGTTACCCGAGCTCACTCCGACCGTCTACCGGTGCGTAACGAGTACATGACAACGCCAGGCGATGCTACCCGAAGTGGCGCCGGACCTGCGCGAGAGAGGTCCATGGAACGAAGCCTTACGGTGCCTCGACTGCACGTGACCACATCATCGGACCAATCAGCGACGGTGAATTGCATGACGATGGGGAAGAACGCGAATTCGAGCCGTGACCTTGAGCACGAGTACATGCCTATGAGAAGTGTAGTATACACTGACATGGACAGTGTTGGGTATGAATACTAAAAATTAAAGGCGTTCCAAGCATGCCCAGTGTTTGCAGGATATTGTACGATTAACTAAAAATATAAGGAATAGTTGATTGATAATGTATGAAATAAGATTCATTGGTGAAGGCTCTTATGCTGACATGCAAAATGTACAGGACCTACTAACTTACTCGTGAATTTCAGGCACGTAGTCAGAGTTTGATGTTTGGGGGGGGGGGCATACATGTAATCGATCGAGGTCAAAAAAAGGGGTCTAAAAAGTTCAACCGATCTTGGAAATTTTGTTGGGGGGTACTGGGGGGCACGTCCCCCCCCCCTCGTCCCCCCTCCCCCGTGGCTACGTGCCTGGTAAATTCTAGGAGGAGACAGTGAAGACGATATTTGCTCCAGCGATTATTTCTCCGGGCTACATTTTGTCTAAAAAGTACAGGGTTAGGGTTCTTGCATTTGGGGTTTAGATTACGTTTAATGATAGGGCTAAGGTATTTTTATTGTAGGGTCCATGGTTAAAGTTAGGTATTCAACTAGTATAGGATATTATCGCGGAGGAAATATCACAGGAGCAGGAATCGTACAATCGAAAATGGAATACCCTGGAAACCGGCATCACAAAACCATAGGCGGGAGAAAAATCGTGTGTAGTAGTGATGTTATCAAACTTGGTAGTTATTAATTGATTTATTCCTTTCTCGCTCTTAATGATTTTACATTTATTATTGTTGTGATTATATAGCAGAGAGGAGATGCACAACGGGTGAACTAGTGTGCGTGTGTGTGTGTGTGTGTGTGTGTGTGTGTGTGTGTGTGTGTGTGTTTGAGAGAGAGAGACAGAAAGAGAGAGAGAGAGAGAGGGGGGGAAGGGGATGGGAGAGAAAGACAGGGAGGGAGAGAGATGGGATGGAAGGGGAGGGAGAAAAGGAGACAAAGAAAGAGTGGGGAGAGGTGGAGAGGGAGAGAAAGAGAGGGGGATGAGGGGTGAGAGAGAGAGAGAGAGAGAGAGAGAGAGAGAGAGAGGGAGAGAGAGAGAGAAGAGGAGGGGAGGGGATGGGGAGAGAGTGGGGGAGAGGAAGAGAAAGAGAGCAGGGCAGGTGTCATGTACTTATGTTCATTACATGTTATACGTACAGGATTTAGAGTTTTTATGTTTACGTGTACACATACTTTATTTTTCTAGAGTGACATATTATTGGACATATCTGTCAAAAGAAACCAGACTCGCACTATAAGTATGGTTAATATGTTTACACTCATGATCAATGACCATACTGACACTGTGCAGTATGAAGGATGGGAAAAATATACGCCTAGTTCTTCAAAGCCGATGAATAGGCTTACTTATGGTCTCAATAGAATCGAAAGCGATAGAAGTTTCGAAAGATGAATAAAGCTTTGACAGATTGGCAAAGGCCGGACTGTGTGGTAAATACGTGCGGGGCTTTCTACTTCAATTGACATATTAAAAGGCGTTACGTTTTTCCATCTTTAAAATCGGTTTAAAGATCTTTTAAAGTACTCGTCTAAATTGTTTGTTAGTCAGGATGCAATATAATGTGCATGTTATGTTTGATTTATGTGTACTTATAGGCAGTAAGCTGATATACAATGCATTATTATGAACGTAAAGAGCATATAATGGCCACGCATTACACACTACACCGATTATATGTGCAAGCATTGCAGTTCATGACTTAGCAAATAATCTTGGAAAGCCTTGGTAAAGAACTTAGCCAGTTGGGCCTGGAATGACAGTGCCATTTTACATGTAACATACAATATGACTAAGTACAAATCTATCTTCACAGCAAGTATATTATTAGATTGAGCTTCATTCACATGATTTTCCCTGTATAGTAGTAATTCCGAGAATGACTTATTGCAGCCCATTATGTGTGACAAGGGTTTTGTAATAATGTATCTTTTGTTGGTTTTATGAGGGTTTTTTAACGACGATACATTCTACATTAATACTTCCAATTTGTATAAGGGTCTAGCATCTCAGACACAGAGGGAGCTTTGGATAATGTGTACTAAGTAAGCATCGTTTTTTATTCATTTTTTTCTCATTTGTATACACTCTTGTTCGTATATTGATGATTTGTTGGTTTATTTGACCTGAATGCGGAAAAAGCAATTGTATGCATAAGTAAGCGTCTTTAAGTTCTACCCGAAGACTTACCAAATTAAAGGCACAAGCGCACGACTTAAAGATATATTAATGTATGAATACTTTCAGCATCATGCCATTTAAGATTTATTTGTTTAGTTGACAAGTTGAAACATGATCCAAGAAGCATTGCTTCAATCTGCTTCTAATTAATGACTTATTTTAAATCCAGTGATAATTGAACTATCAATCGTAGGAGAAACTATGCAGTGGAATCCCCCCCCCCTCTCTCTCTCTCTCTATCTCGCTATCTCTCCCCCTCTCCCCCTCTCTCTTTCTCTTAGCCTCTTTTTCCTATTTCTATTATATTCCATTATAGGGGGACTTTTGGAGTGCCCCCTCAATAACTACGTGGCAGCACCCAGATAGTTTTGAAATGTTGTTTATAATAAAATTATAAGGAGTTGTACTTAGAAATTCCATAAACACTGCATGTACTATGTTTATTGTGAGTGCTTGCTTTTTTCATTATGAATTGGATTTTATCTTTCAAAGCTAAGATTAAAATATATTTATTTCTATACATACAATCGGAAGTGTTTTGTGTTTAAGTGACTGTATTTTGGCTCTATTGGTTTAAAGGTACTATGTCCCATTTGCAGGCCAAAAAATGAAAAAGTTAAATTCCAATTGCATTTGAAAGATAATACTAATTTAGAACTTCCCTAAAAAGGTGGGGCTTGGAAATGTCTTCAAGTGGGAAAATAACGACTATTAGTTATCAAATCAACATTAGGGCTATAGAGCCCAAAAGTAATAGTCTTGATTTTCAGACAATTGTACCGAATGGTCATATGTTTTATGCTGCGCAAAGATTCAATCAGTTTAATCTTGGCCATCACAAGAACTGGGTTATTGATATAGGCAAATGCTCATGTACCCTTTACAACTCTTTTCATGTATGTTATTACCAAAGAAGAAAAAAAGCCAGTCAGTCACTCAATAGTGTTTGACAGTGAAGTCTAGCAAGTAAACGGGTTTCCTTGCATAATTTGAATACGAGGGCACTGCTAACGTTTAAATTTCACAGATAGGACATACATGACATATTCATAATTCCTGCAAAGTTCTACAGAATTTGAGATTGGCTGCAAAAGGGACATAGTACCTTTAAGCTACATATTTTGATACGCATTATTTCTGAAAACGGGATTGAATTGTGAGACAATAGTGATATTAAGGTATATTGTGAAATAATTATTTTCAAGTTCTCAGGTAGTCTTCACCCAAATGATATAAACAAACTGACCCAAACCTGCCGAGTTTCGTACCTGTATAGATTAGCCTATCCTTTGATGCAAGGGATGGATAATGCATGTTCAGAAATAGGCGGAAGGAAATTAAACAGATTGTAAATACCTTGAAATCTTAGTGTAGATGAGGCTTTCTTCTATATAGGGCCAGAGAGGATGAGAAAAAGAGATCAGACAGAGAGTTAGGCAGACTAATGGAGAGATGAGAAGAAGAAGATGATGAGAGAGAGAGAAAGAGAGAGAGAAAGAGAGAGAGAAAGAGAGAGTGAAAGAGAGAGAGAAAGAGAGAGAGAGAGAGAGAGAGAGAGAGAGAAGAGAGAGAGAAAGAGAGAGTGAAAGAGAGAGTGAAAGAGAGAGAGAAAGAGAGAGAGAGAGAGAGAGAGAGAGAGGAAGAGAGAGAGAAAGAGAGAGTGAAAGAGAGAGAGAAAGAGAGAGAGAGAGAGAGAGAGAGAGTAAGAGAGAGAGAAAGAGAGAGTGAAAGAGAGAGAGAGAGAGAGAGAGAGAGAGAGAGAATTAAGAGAGGGTGGTGATGGAAGCTGTTGTATTACAGGATAGCAAAGACTTGCTACCTAATCCCGTTTAAGTCCCACCGCGGCACTAATGTCCTTTGGCAAGACATTGATCTACATTGCCACTCTCCACACAGGTGTTAAATGGGTACCCGGTAGGATGCGAAAGCTAATGTGCTTTAATAGCAAGTGTGCGCTTGTAAAAATGACGCGTGGCTGGAATGTTCCCCAGGGAGTGGAGAATGTGCATACATTGTGTGCGGGTAAGCCTGAATCGGATGATATATCTGTAAAGCGCTTTGAGAGGGCCTTCGGTCCTGAAAAGCGCTATATAAGAACTAGCTATTATCATTATTATTATGTCTTATTCTCTCAGATATTATGTTCATTAATCCTGTATCCACATCAAGCCATTGCCTCTTTCATGGCATGACCCACGCTGTACCACTGATCGGATATAATCCCCTAATTACCATTTAGAACACTAAAGTATGCCCTTGTCCTGTTGAAGTTTGTGAAACACAAAGTTCGATACTGAGGTCTGGTTCTGCGGCAGTATGAACATATTCTGAATTCATGTATTTATATTTATACTTACATACATCATTTGTATATCATATTTCCACCAAGTTTGGTGTCAGTGAATTATGACCTTCTGCAAGTGAAGACTGACTTCCATCTCCCTCAAGTTCATTTTGCTTCTCTTTTTTCTTTCCTTGGTAATTACCATTTTTGACCTGCAAACACAATAATTATTAATAGTAATAATGATAATATTAATAATAATGATAATAATGATAATAACAACAATAATAATTAACAGTTCTGTTTACCCTGGGTGGCCTCAACGGTGTTCATACTGTTCTCCCTGGGGGCCCTGTGATCATATTGAAGAAAAAATATCACAAGGTGACTTGCTTAATGAAAATTGAATCACTTTTAACTTAGTTTATACATTTCATACGTATGGTCTCATTTACACGGTTGGGATAATAACAACACATACTGTCTCTGATATATATACTATCTTTTGTACCTCTTATTTGAAAATTGTTTGTTAATAAAATGATATCAAAAAGGTGATTGTGTTCAACATAATGTTAGTTGATCATACTTTCGTTATATTGATTTTTTAACCATCAAATAACTAATTGAATGGAAAATAGGGGGTATTTTTTCTTCTTAAATGTTCACAAAAAATTATTATTGCAAAGTATTGGTCATATAAAACATATTTGCTGCGTGCAGAATGTTTACAACAGCTAAGTGGTCTACTGGTACAAGGCTTACTTCGCATAATCAAGTCATCACGTCTGGTCTGGTGGTCGCGTTACACGGACCTTTCGGTAACCGAAAACGGAAGATCATGCGACCTTTCGTAGATTCGCCGTAGAGATTTCACAAAGAGTCGGCTGAATTGGACGAGACCATTGTAAATGTTTATATAGGGTTTATTTCACAAACATTACCCCCGACATTTTGTGAATCAAAGAGATTGTTTTCACAAAAGTTCGGGGACGAGACCTCTTGACCCGACGCGATGATCCGATGGTTCTAAGTAAGCCCTGGTAAAACATGTGACACCTTTAATATTCAATGACTTAAATCAAACGTATTGACTTCTGAGGGCCGAAATAGGCAATTCCTCGAATTGAATATTAATTTCAAGTACACCATCTTGATATCTATTACAACACTGTCAATGTCATAACACCGTACATTTGAACAGCTGCCTGCTATCACAATATACCTCTTGCCACGGAGTAATAGATATGAATACACCTTGACACTTTTTATTGATTTGAAGATGATTATAACTAACCTTCGATGAGTTTCAGTCGATCATTGGAACTTTGAAATCAATATTGAACTACCTCTGCCTTCCTTTAACATAATAGAGAATGTATAAACCGGGAAACATGACAATGTCATGGAAAACTTCAGAAAATATTGATAAAAGATGTACAACAATGGCACGATGCGATTTTGGGCGTGTGGAATAAGTATTTGATATTTTGTGTCTGAGTCTTTGAATATATCTCTCTTAAAGTAAGTGATTTAAAAATCAGTAGATAGTTTTAAGGCCAGCCTGAAAACTTATCTAATAGCCAACTTTAACTAATATCATCTTTAACCATGTATAATGTAATGTAAGCAAAATTGTATCTAAGTATATTATGTAGCTCATTGTAGGCGCCTTGAGCACCATCTGTGTGGATATGTTGAGCGTTATAAATGTCTGTATTATTATTATTATTATTCCAACATGCATTACTGGATTTCAATTATTTGAAGTGGAACAGCAGAGTAATTTTGCACTTAATGGAATTGATAAGTGTATAGGAGGTGTACAATCTTCGGTTAATTTAAATAGACTTATACATTCTAAATTATGTCAAAAACTGAGGACATTCGTTTTGCTGCTGAAACAATTCTGAGATTGATAAATTGTTAGAACACTAATAAGTACTTGGGAAGATAAGAGATAGAAAGAAAGAAAAACATTTTTTTTAAAAATCAATATTGAACTTGAGAATCAATCAAAGACTACAATGAGAACTGTTTTCTCATCTTTAATCCTGCCCTCCTTTTCACATCAATATCCAAGTTTTGTATAAACAATCTCTAAGCGTCCTCTATTTCAGATATAACACTCTGACACGAAGGTGTGAAAGGTTCAGAAGTGGTGATCGCGATATGAGTTTAGAATCGATACTATACACCTCCAACAAATTTCATCGTGCCACACGGTTTCATTGAGAAAGACACGCCCCTAAATCATAAGAAAATAATGATATCTCGCTCATCTGTTATGCAGCTAATTCATGAATATGTAAGTCGGTCAAGTATGAAGTCAGGTTGGTTTCGATGATACACTAAAGGATTCACTGCTCTACTGGACGGCTATATAAAACTTCACTCATCGGGGGATCATCCAAAGGCTATTTTGAAGTCGTCTAAGAAGGAGCCCTCTTTTCTGCTAAGAACTGTTGTCAACCAAAACTCGTGAGTACAAGTTCCATCTTTTACACATTTCTTCGGGTATTTCTATTCTGATAAGTAAGCATTCATGGAAGATTGTCTTTGTTAACTCTTTCTTTACCACTTTCCTGTTCCAAATAGCACCTCCTGTATAACCTATTGGATAGTTAAACCAAGGGACCCAAGATTATTAAAAATCTTCCCAGTGTAAAAAAAAAGAAAAGATTATATAACTAATGGTTCAGAAAACTGATATAAAATGTCCGGTTTCTTCTCAAGAAATAAAATTAAAACCGGTCATAGTGAAGAAGTAAACTGTTACAGATTTCGATTTCAATTGTTTAAATCATCATTTGTTTATTACCGTGACGGAGGATTATCCAAATTGAATAATTGTTATATTAGATATGCGTGTGTGTGGGTGTGTGTGTGTGTGTGATAAGAGGGTCGTTACGTAGCTAATCAAGTCCGGAAAATGGTAATTGTGCACAGGTTTCGTGTTGCACGGAGCATTCCTTCTATTAAGTGATGCATTGTTTTGTGCCAATTGGTACGCGTAGCAAACGAGCAACCGTGCACATTGCTAATTGTGATGTTTGCGACAAAGGAAGGGTTAAATACGTTACACTTATCTTATTAATACATTCGTAAATCTTCATTCATTGCTTGTCGTAGAATATTAGCTCGAGCACCCAGTGTGACAAATAATTTGTATCTGTTGAGAGTACCTCTTTGTCTCCTGAACAATTATGATATCAATCTCTGCCAGAAATTCATGAAAACAGGTGTTTCTCTTTAAATTAATTCGTTACTAAGATACATCATGATGACTATTGTACATTGTTAGACTAGGAAACAGGAACATTATGTTAACTAATGTTTAAAAGACTGTAATTTCTTTGTTTTTCTCATGCAACCGCAAAATAAATGTCAAGAAATGATAATTAGTGCTTATTTTTCAGTGGAGTGATGGGTAGTTTTAATGAAATGTATTATCTGACGACGTGTTAAAAAGAGATTGAATGGTGGCTTTAAATGGTTAACATTTTGAACCACTATGAACCATATTCTATTAATTCCATGAACTGTATAGATATGTAGGTTCATAATGATGTCTAAAATAAATCAGGGAAGATTGAATATCTTTTTTTAATCAATTTCAATTCTGTGTTTCTACGTGAAGGAAAATAATCATGAATGTCTGTTACTGCCTGTTATACAAGTTTCATGTAGTTTGCTATGGTTGTTGGTGACACACCTTCAACACCACCCGTCTAAACTAACCGGAATTATAACAAACTAAGCGATATTAAAGATAAAATGAGTATGGCAAAACTTCAAGATGTGAAAGTAGATTTTTTGTTCTCTTTTTGATACCTTTTTTTCTTTAAGGGGGTCAGTCTTATATATAGTTAACAACTAAATACTCATTCCCCATGTTAATGTTTGGGTGTGTGTTTTTCGTAATTCAAGAATGAAAGATGGAGTACGTGGTTGATTCGTTGAATAGTTTTAGATGCAAGCTTTAATATCTCACATTCTTGAGAAACATAAATGTGGAAAATAACTTTGGCATTTTCAGGACATTCTTTTAAAAAATACAACACTTTGTAAGGGTATGGATAATTTAGTTGTGTAGAACGATTAAGATTCATTATCGAAATTGAAGTAATAACATAATTCGAAAAGAATGAACTATGTAAATAGGTTTGATCACAAGATATTCTGAAATACTCCCAGAAATCCTATGATGCATATTATAAAATCAAATTTCATGCCTGTATTTCCACGGGAAGGACTATAATCGAGAACGCCTGTTACACAAGTTTGGTTTGGTTTATTATGGTTGTTGGCGACACACCTTCGCCGCCGCCCGTATCAAATGAAACGAAGTCACGGATGAGAAGCTGTCTTAGTGAGAAAGCGAAGATTGACAAGGGTAGTAGACTAAATCGAGTTAAATTATTGGCACCACATGTCCTACCAATTATCAACGCCAAGAACAACCCTTGTGCAACCCCCCCGAACTCGATTACCAATACTTTCAAAAGATTGCCTCAGATTCTGAACAAGAATCCTGGATTTAGCTCATGCTTCAATCATATTGATAAACCATTAGATCGGTCAGGAATTCCTTGACTTTTACATGTCGATCGCCTGTCTGATTATTAAGACATTTATGATTGGAAATCGAAATTTGATTTTTCGTTTTCCTTACGGTTTTTATTACACTAAAGTCTATTGAGGATATGAGTATGGTAAGACCGGTCACTCAAGGATTTTTCCTTTTTTTAAGGTACTTTATGATAATTTTGAAGCTCAATTTGTTTAAGGCTTCAATATTACACCATATCACAGAGACACTGACAACACGTAGGGCCATGCATCTCAGATTTAACATTGTTAAACGATGCCTTTAAAGGTAATTACAATAGCTTTGTCCATGATATTTGGAATCGAGTAAAAATAACAATGACATAATTACGTAAAATTAAAAAGTGTATGACAGGGCACATAACGAACATGATTTCTTTGAGATATACAATCATGACTATGAGGTATTGGAATTGCGCTCGAGGTGATTTCTTTGCGCTTTGACAACGAGAAAAAAGGACGTACAAAAACATGATATAACTGACCCCTCCGACACCCTGCCCTTGTTTTAAGCCTTAGTCTCTCGCACCAATAGATTCCCATATTCCTTATATTTCTTATATTACTTAGGTGTGTCCCCTCCCCCATCGCTGTCTCAAATGGGTTTACCCACGTAACGCTGTCTGGCCCTACAGCTCGCTTCATTTATCCGAATCGGACCGATTTATATAGCCAATAATATTTCAAATGTATTTCAAATATTTCACGTAACGCTGTCTGGCCCTACAGCTCGCTTCATTTATCCGAATCGGATGTTTTGCTTGACGTATCGAAATGTTAATAAAAGTTGTCTATGTTACACGTGGTTACACATCAGACTATAGGGCGTCAAAGCCTTCCTCCTGCCTTGCGAATCCCCAATTTTTTATAATCTTCTTTTTTTATTCTTCTTGATGTCATTTTTGTATGACTGTTGAGTCTGTAATAAAATTAAGAGGCAAAGACAGAGAGAGCGAGAGAGAGAGAGAGAGAGGGAGAGAGAGAGAGAGAGAGAGAAAGAGAAAGAGAAAGGGACAGAGGGGATGGATAGAAGAAAAATGGGAGAACATAATATACTTATAAGTAGAGGTATTATACTCTAGTGGATAAGTCACCGGACTGTGAACCACAAGGTACGGGGTTCGAATCCCTGCCACAACACTAACGTCCTTTGGCAAGACGTTAATCTACATTTGTCACACTCCACCCAGGTGATGAAACGGGTAACTGGGAGACTTATTCCTTGAAATGCACTGTGCGCTGATAACGGCTCCCGGAGCTAAAACTATGGTTAAGATGTCAATAGCTGTATGAAAGCGCATAAGGGACGTTCTATCATAATGTGCTATGCGCTAAACAAAAAGGGATTGTCATCATAATTATTAATATTTTAACATCTTCACATTGTCATATTTAAAAAATTCGTATTGACAAAGTAACATAAATATTAAAATTTAGATTTTCTCAGAAAACTGAATATTGCTAAAGGATTATGTTTAGGATCAGTGATAGTATATATCTCATCGGCAGAATCATCACCAAGGGAATGAATGTCATATGTTCACGTCAAATGTGTATACCGGAGTGCATCGGCGAATTAAGGAAAAACAACAGTCCTATGCCACGTTAAGACCCACGAGACATACCTCTATTTAAAGGAAAAATGGTCCCCTGAGTTGTGATCGCTCGCACTTATGACCCCTCTCTTCATAAGATCCTAGATGCGCCCTTGTTGGATTTCCTCCTCAAAAATCGTGTTCAGAGTGTTAGGATGGGATTTGCTTGCAAATGTAAATATACAAATATGGGTTTCACATATCTCATTGTGTTGCCTAATGCGGCCAGTTAAAATTCTACTCCCGTCCCCATTTTTACATGCCCAACCCCCCCGAAAAAATCACGAGGCATAGGTAAAAAAAAATGAATGCCACAGCCCACGAGTTCCCGCCCCAACCCCCCTAAACCCCCCCCCCCCTCCTCAAGACCCCCCTCACAAACACCCTACAAAAACATTATATAGTTCTATAACCACTGCTGGCTAAGGTTTGGGCTTGAGGTACAAACATTACGTCCTCCATCCAGAGATGATTCATTAATTCAACTTTCTTTTTTTCCTATTAAAGTCTGTCAACCATGGCTTCAAAGCTCTTTGTCATCACCCTCGTCGTCATGCTGGTCGGCACTGCATGCGCCATGTATGACGATGAGGGCAACGGGTACGCGGACGGCGATGGCTACGGACTCGATGGCGGCTACCAGATGGACCAGTTCCTTGATGAACTTCATCCCATGCTGGCGATCAAGCGAGATAACAACAGAGATAAGGCTGCTAAAAAGTACAAAAGTAAGTCAATTGCGTTATTAAGTATGCAATTTGGTTTGGAACAGATCTTGCCTATTCCACAATGGGAGGGGGGGGGGGGGCGGCGGCAAGGTCTGTGTATGCAATTTGGTTTTGAACAGACCTTGCCTATTCCACAACGGGAGGGGGGGGGGGGGGCGGCGGCAAGGTCTGTGTATGCAATTTGGTTTTGAACAGATCTTGCCTATTCCACAACGGGAGGGGGGGGGGGGGCGGGGCGGCGGCAAGGTCTGTGTATGCAATTTGGTTTTGAACATACCTTGCCTATTCCACAACGGGAGGGGGGGGGGGGGGCGGCGGCAAGGTCTGTGTATGCAATTTGGTTTTGAACAGATCTTGCCTATTCCACACAGGGAAGGAATGGGGGGGGGGGAGGGAGGGTGGGCGGCAAGGTATGCTAAAAGCCAATGAATCGAAAATGGCAATGCAACAAACACATCGCTGATTAAATGTGTTCATTGCAAACAGTAGGATAAAATATTTTGGCTTTGTTTTGTTGTGTTTTTTGTGATATTGAATTCTTAATTTCTCGCCCTACATTCCTTTGATGTGATAATCTTTCCGGTCCTACTTTTGTTTATCTGGCCATGTTCGTAGTTACATCAGGTACAGCGAGGGCATGGCTTATAGATGCCATAAAATTACTAAAAACCAAAAGAATAATATATTACCTTACTGCCCATGCGAAACCACATAATATGTATTTACGTATATACAAATATATATATATATATACATATATATTATACATAGCCTATGTATATACGTGTTTAAATATATTATCTATATCTTCATTTATCTATTTAATTACTAAATTGTTGTGTTCAGTAAACTATCTCGTACATGTTTATGATTTTCATTCTTAATGTTATGTTTACCTTATCTTTTTGTGCTTTGTATATGATTTCGATTTGATTTGATTTTGATTTATTTATTTTTTATTTCAAACAAAATATAACATCATTATAACATTACTAATGAATACAACATTTATAAAAAGTATTATTACCTTACAAAAAGAAAAGGTAAACAAATTACAAAGGAAACTTCATCTATAATCTGTGTAAACTGAGGGCTTCACTGAAATACAGACCTTTTAAATTGCGGATATTAAGATATTATATACATTGTGCATAATGAATGGTGCATATTATACAGTTATTGACTGGCAGGGGGTGTAATATAACATTATTTGGACCGCTGAATGAAGTTATATTTCCCAATTGGTTATATATGGTCACGAGGGAAAATATAACTCCCTTGAGGTCCAAAGAATGTTATATACCCCCTGCCACTCAATAACTGTTATATTAGATAGCCTTGGTTGTTTGTTGTTGTTTTTTTTTTTTTTTGGGGGGGGGGGGGGTGATATTTTTTTTGCCCAAATTTTTTTTCCGGGGACAAAAAAAATTACGGAAAAATAATCTGTCGAGATAGTTCAAGAAAAAAAAAAAAACCTTAACATTTTTTTAAAAAAAATTTGGAAAAAAAAAATCTTACCCAAAAAAGCATTTTTTTTGGGAAAAAAAAAAAAAATCCAAAAAAAATTGATATCACGTGACGAGCTCTGGACCAATCACATCTCGGTATCTGTCTAAGCTATCTAATATAACTATTTATTGTTCCATACTAATTGGTGAAGAAAAAAAAGACAAAAAGAAAAAGAAACAGAAGCAGAAACAGAAGCAGAAACAGAAACAGAAATCGAAACAGAAATCGAAACAGACACAGACACAAACCCAAGGAGAAGTAAACAGAATGAAAGCCAATACTAAGTATGTGGGTAAGTATGCCAAAATAATGAACATATCACCTCGCCACCATTCTGTGACATTTCATGCATGCATGCATTGTTTTTTTTCTTTCTGATTTACATTCATCTCTATTTAATGTCTATTTCCATCGTGTTTGGTTATTCCTACAACATTGTTGTATTCAAACATGCATTTATTTAATAAGAACACTTTTTTGTCTTGCTATGGAGAACATGGCGATATAGAGGGGAAGATAACTATTACAGTTAGATCATATAGCTTGATGTTGTGTGTCTGGACAGTTGATTTCAAAACAGCAAAATGAAGAAGTTTACAAGCAATATTTTAACAATTCTAGAAGTGACAAATATCCACAATGGTCATTGCTATTTGATGAATATATTCCGTTAAATCTGAAGGCAAAAGAGAAGTCTTTGGCCCGAATTCACAAAGGAGGTTTGCCGACAAACCGAGGTTTATGTACGTCATAATCGCGTTTTTACGCGTTTTTTACAAACCTGGTTTGTAAAAACGCGTCGAAACGAGTCATATTACGCTCGAAAACCAAGGTTTGTCGACAAACCTCCTTTGTGAATTCGGGCCTATATGTTTGTTAAGTGTCCAGACACACCCCCGATTATAATGTAGACCAAGGGCAATGTCAATGGATGCTTAAGATAGCCATGTCTTGTTGAAAGGGAGGGTGTATTTCTTTGAGAATGTTTTGCTTGGCTTGAAGCAGAAGATCATCAAAAAATATCCGACAAATATATAAATGAAGAAAAATAGAAAGTTGAGATCAACAGTCACTATTTTGTATCAAAACATTGACAACTCTTTTAATTGTTTTCCAATGTTGTCGATGCTCATGATGAAACTGATATTACCTAATATACATGACCTTATCAAATTAAAAAACAAGAGGAGCGTTCAATCGATCTCTGTTAAGTTAATTAAATTTGACACCGATATTTGATTGCTGTGAATCGGGCTGGCGGTGAACACTTCCCAAGGTTCATATATTGAGCGAACTTCCAAGATAAATACACGCAAGTCGGACGTTATTGTTATTCAGTACTTAAGATGTACATATAGGATATAAAATCGAATACAAAGTTGCTTGGGTTGTAAAATCTGCTAACAATTGATAACCCCGTGGTCGTTGGATAGGTTTGAAGGTGTGTAAAATTGTTTTTTTTATTACATTAATCCCATGTCACTTTAATTTCACCGTAGAACTGTTAATTGCATGTTCATTTCATTGTTCATCTCTAATAAATACAAATCTAAAACTTCCTCATGTTATATTTCCTTCTGGTCATCATGACATTTTGAATTTGTGTTATGTAATACCAGCTCTGTGTTCGTGTTTCTCTCTCTGTTTCTCTCTCTCTCTCTCTCTCTGTTTCTCTCTCTCTTTCTCTCTCTCTCTCGCTCTCTCTCTCTCTCATACACATAAATTATCTATCTATCTCTCTCTCTCTCTCTCACTCTCTCTCTCTCTCCCCCTCTCTCTCTCTCTCCACACTCTCTCTCCTTCTCTCTCTCTCTCTCTCTCTCTCTCTCCTTCTCTCTCCATTCTCTATCCCTCAACGATTCTTTCCTTTCCCCGTTATTTTCCTGCTCCCCATTTTCCCTTTACTTCTTATTCCCTTTGTTTCTGCGTTTTACGTTCGCCTGGTATTCATTAATTTGTTTTCATCTCCACATGTTCATATTTTTGTATGCAGTAAAATGTTTTTTTTTTAATGATCTTGAATTATTGTTAAATAACGAACGAAATTTGATATTTTCAATCAAATATTTGTAAATTATGCATGCAACTCAGCATTTGGCTGCGATATGTTGCTGAATTAATGCATTACCCTATCCCCATCATGATCACGTGGTTCGTTTTCACTAACGTACAGATGAATTCATATTAAACGTGTTACACTCTACTTAACACTTATATAACGTTTCAACGAATATCATGACTTTGAAAGTTTAATGTTCTGTATTATATATCACTTAATATATCGATGAAGTCTCTGAGCGCTTTACCCCGGCCATCCGATTCAGGCTTGTCCGCACACATTGTATTCACATTCTCCACTCCGAGTGGAGCATTTCAGCGACGCGCCATTTTACTGACACAATGCTAAACAAACTGCTCACGACTTTTTTTCTTCATCCAACCCGGTACCCATTTAACACCGCTGGTGGAGAGTGGTGAATAGGACGTTTGTACCGGACTGAGTTTTCAAATCGAAAGCCTTGCATTGACAGTCAAGTGAATGAACCACTATCATATTTGTAGAGGTGTTGTGGACGAGTGGATATGTCACCGGACTGTGGATCACAAGGTCCGTGGTTCAAGTCCCACCGCGGCACTAATGTCCTTTGGCAAGACATTGATCTACATTTGCCACTCTCCACCCAGGTGTTAAATGGGTACCCGGTAGGATGCGAAAGCTAATGTGCTTAGATTAGCAAGTGTGCGCTTGTAAAAATGATGCACTGGCTGGAATGCTCCCCAAGGAGTGGAGAATGTGCATACATTGTGTGCGGGTAAGCCTGAATCCGATGACCGGGGTAATAATATGATTGCAGGGCCCTCAGGGAGAACAGTATGAATACTGATAAGGCTACCCTGGGTAAACAAGACATATTATTATTATTATCATGCATGCCAAATAATTTCGCATCGAGAATCATAATTCATATGTTCGTTTCCCAATGAAGTAGTAGCAGTAGTAGTAGTACAACAACAAAAAACATAGCGAAGCAGAAAAGATAATTGGGGAATATATGGGGAAGTCATTTTACGCATCGTTTCCTTGAGAAGGTCGTTAAAAGATTGCAGAGTAATCCACACTATCTACTCTTGCGTATCACTAGGTTTAAGCCTTATAGGCAATCAACCTTTTTTTTCCAAAGCATATAGACATTTATTTACGAGCCTTGTCATGATGAGATTAAACGCTCCATTTAAAATGTCAAATAGAATATGAATTTAAATTGCTGAAGCTCAAATAGTATTCTTTAATATATTCATTTATTTTTCTTTATCGCTTTCATAATTTAAAAGTAGCAAGCGGGTATATTTTACTCACAGACAGATCTAATAAATGATTATTTTCAACAACGTATCCTTATCATTATTATTGCTAATATTATTATTGTTATCATCATTATTACAATTATTATTGTTATCATTATCATTATTATGATTATTATCAATATTGTTATTATTACATGTATTGTGTTTATACACCAGTTTACAGTTGTATCAGTGCACATGCGCAGACAGTTGACCTCGGGTCATTGGCCCCAAAATTGGGGCCAATAACCTCTGACCTCTGGTATTTATGCGTAAATTAAAATTGCGCCCATGCAAATGATGATGTGCGCGCACAACGCAGCGCGCAGGCAGTGATGTCATCATTATTTGCATGGGCGCAATCTTAATTTACGCATAAATACATGACTCCTAGGTCATTAGCTTTGTTTAAAATGGCGCACACAACTGTAAACTGGTGTATTGTTGTCATTGTCAGTATTAGAAGTGGTAGTTTTACCGCCACTACCGCGACAACTAATTTACCATTGCTATTATTATTCCTATCTTATATGATCGTTATTAAAATGATGATTACCATTTCCTTTGACCTTTGACCCTTCAGGTTGTGCTCCAGTGCAGGGATCTCATCAAGAATGCTGGTGCCACAGACGATCCGGGAAAATCTTTCAGTGCTTCGGTAAGACACTCGCACTTTCCTCAACCATCGTCTACAATCCGGGCTCACTGAAACTTCCTTTTCTGAGGGAGAGGGGGGGGGGGGGGGGTGGGAGAGGGCTTCGAAAGAAACATCTCAACAAGAACTACCATCACCGGAATAACTACGCGGATACAGTTCCCAAATGGTGAAGTAGGACAATTAACAAAAGAAATCGAAGATTATTTCCGGGGGATAATATTGTGAGACGGTAAAAATTTAGTCTAGTCATAGAAGAAGAAAAATGAGACAGGCGTAATATAACGTGTCATGCATGAAAAGTAAAAGTACTAGTAGTTGTCATGGTAGCAGTAGTAGTAGTCAGTGTAGTAGTACTAGAAGTAGTAGTAGTGGTAGTAGTAGTAGTAGTAATAGTAGTAGTACTAGAAGTAGTAGTAGTGGTAGTAGTAGTAGTAGTAATAGTGGTAGTAGTAGTAGTAGTAGTAGTAGTAGTAGTAGTAATATTAGTAGTAGTATTAGTAGTAGTAGTAGAAGAAGTAGTAGTAGTAGTAGTAGTAGTAGTAGTAATATTAGTAGTAGTATTAGTAGTAGTAGTAGTAGTAGTAGTAGTAGTGTTTGTTGTTTTGTTGTTTTGCTGTTGTTGTTGTTGTTGATGCTGTGGATAATATAACGTTATCTTCGTCCATTTAATATTTTTCTCCATGTGCCCTTTCCCCGTCCCATGTAATTAACATTTTCTTTATTTTCCTTTCGTCATTTCAGGTGCCTTTGGCGGCAAAAAATAGACCATCAGCATGCGTGGGAAAATGGCGTTCTGCTACATACTGTAGTTAACCAAACCGGACTGTCATGATCGAAATCAATCTACTTGCCGTATCTTAAATCCAAATGTTTTACTTACATCCTTTGTACAATCAATCGGGTAATTTCCTTCATACAATGAGTCTGTCAAGTGTTTAGATGTTGGAGTTATCAGTAGTATTTCCATAAGTCACCCTACACTGGATAAAAGCAAATTAAGAACATCTGAATCATTACGAAGATGTTAAAGCATCATGTTTTTGACAATTTTATTGTGGGGTCGTTTTTTGTGTCTCGTGTTATACTGTTAAGTCTATTTTACATAAAACCTAATCTAACACCGCAATATGTGACCTCTCTGGCGTGGAGGGTGCTGTGAAAGCTTGGTTAGGGGGGGGGGCAGGGGGCAGTGTAGGGGTTGTAGTATGTCTTTAGATAGGTGGACTTTTAGAATGTACTGACTACATGTTGCCTATCCTGTGTGATAGATGGAATTAGGGATAACATTTTCAATCGACGCTCAAAAATACATAGATTGTGAACATGACTTTATGTGAATAAAGATTCCCCCTTAACATCAACTTAAATAAATTTTCATCTTGTTTTCTGTACTCTATAAGGTCCAATGTATATTAGAAATGTGTAATGTTACATGAATTTCATGAACAGAAAAATGTACCAAATGATAACTTCACCGCTGATAAATGATCATTTGAAAATGGTAACTCACGAAATCTGAATCTGAACTCGCAGTACACTGATGATCGGATGTTGCATGCTTTGAACTGTTGCTAGAAAGCACCAGAGATATATCATTATACAATTGAAGTAAATTTTTGCCATCAAACTTATTGGGCGCCCAACAATTTAGAGAGGCTTTAATGTACTTTCACAATTTGTAATGATTTTTTAAATAACAATAGCTACATGATAATGATTATCTGTATGGAGGCGCAGACTTAAACACAATTCCATAAAGCCTGGACGGTAGCTAAAGTACATCCTATGGAGTTGGGCTAGCGGTACGTAAACTTGATCAGGTCTCTGTCTTCGCCTACAAACTGGCACAGACGGATCCAGGTTTGAAACTTTGTCACGTCTTTCGGATGGTGACGTTCAAGGTCGGTCCCCAGACGTCAATAATCGTATCTAATTGATACACTTCTGTAAAAAAAAAAAAAACCCATTACACACCCACACAAACACACACACGCACACAGGCACACACACACTCACACACACACGCGCGCGCGCGCACACTACGCACGCACGCACGCACACACACACACGCACACACACATACACGCACACGGGTGCCCTAGACCCGACTAGTCCATTTCTGCCAGCAGAGACTCTAATTTGACACTTATCCACAAATAGACAAAGACAAGAGCAGAGTCTCAATCTGCGAGTTTACGGCTGTGCCAAACAAGTCCTGAGCAGCTGAAAGATGAAGTTGAATTCTGGTCATGCGATTGAATTGTGAAAGAGAAATTGTGGAATCGATCAGAAAAGGTTGATCTTCTAGCATATTAAGTATTGATGTGTACTGCAAGGTTCTGGAAACATCCAAAGGATACGAAATTTTGCCCAGTCTTGGTAAAGTTACAAGCACTGTACACAGAAAGATGTATATGGGACTACACGAACATGGGGAATAGAGATCCGTCCCGATTTGTATGATGTTACATGCCATATTTAAAATATTGAGGCATTTGAAGAACCACTCTTTGTATGGATTGTTTTAAATCTAATGTTCTTCCACACTTGCATAATACAATGATAACGCTCACAAATTATTTTTCACCTCTTCTCAGAACTCAACCTTCTATTTAAGTACAGAATCTACTGAGTCTCATTTTGCAGACACTGTTACGTACTATGACTACCAAGGGACTGTGCCTACAAAATAAATCCCGCACACCTAAAATAAGGATTTTCTTTCAATTTCCTGCCGTGCTGATCTTAACAAGAGAAAGACGAAACAAAATGGCGGAATTCTATGAATGCCCTTCGCCACAGGGGGCAGCCATCTCAGCCTCGTCCGCGACAGGTTCCATCCCTAAAACTAATTGCTTCCACTTACCCTTAAGTCTCATGTCGAACAAGATGGATTAAAGAGAGAGGGCAGGTGCCTTAAGAGAAGAGAGGAAGATATCTGAACTACAGAAAGAGGAGTGAAAGAGAAGACGATTAGGAGAGATGACGACGGAATGAGATTGGGAGAGAAGGGAAGTGTGTCAGGAGAAGAGACACTGAGAGAGAGGAGAAGAGATATAGATGTTGGGAGAGGGAAAGAAAGAGACAGAGTGAGAGACAGAGAACGAGAAGGAGAGAGAGAGAGCGAGGAGGGCGAGAGGGAGAGAGAGAGAGAGAGAGAGAGAGAGAGAGAGAGGGGGGGGGGGGCTGACACTTTACAATAAACCAAAGATTGTTCTAACCTAGAGGGTGATATAAAATATGAAATCATTAAGGCCCCTGTGATATTTAGTTTATGTCTGCCATTAAACAATGTTAAAAATGCAAGCAGTACTTGAATTTCCATAGCAATATTATATTTCTTTTTCTTAATGTGACAATAACGACGATACTTATTGGATCTAAACACGTCCGCCTCTGAGACAAACCCTTCTTATTTTACATCCGTTTCATAAGTGTATATGAATAATGTGATAAGCGACAAATAATGGTTGTTCCACCCCGCCTTGTTGGGTTGAGCTCTAAATTGATGATTGCTGTGTCTCTTCGTGGTATATGCGATGTGATGTGTGCAGCTGTTGCTTGAGGCTCTGAGTTAAATTCCAATTTTCTTGTCATATTATCCCCACTTTTATTGTCCAAACAAACTGTTTTGACATTTTAACTCTTTTTTAAAGTCTCATTGTGGAAAGTAGATTTATTCAGGAGCATCGAGAAAGTTGCAAAAGGTCGCTTGTTTTATTTCGTTGCATTTTGAGAAGATGCTGAAACAACACGTTGCGTGTTTGTTTGAATTCCCCTGATTTCATGTTTTCCCTATTGAACAAGCTTTACACATATTTGCAATATATAAAACATGTAGTGCCCTATAATCAGCTCTTTTCTAATTTGTTGTAATATTCCACTCTGTATTTAATGTAAGCTTTGTATGATAATGTTAACTCTCTATATTTGTTTGTTTGTAAGTATTACTTGTTTTTGTGCTGTGTATTTAATGAAAAGGCGCTTTGTAAATGTAATAATATCATTATTATATACTGCCCTACTAGGGCCAATACTCAATCATATATCGTTGATAGTGTATGTTTGTATAATTTGTTTGGTGCAAATTGACTGAGCTCAACCAGGAACCTCGTGGTATCGAGAGCAACATACATGAGCACCATACCACAACTCACTCTTATGAGTAGGACTGTTAAGGTATGATTACAAAACAAACACTAAATACAACTTATTGAGGCTTAGGTAGGAAAAAAGAAAGAGCAATGAAAGGATAAAACTCAAGTCTTGTGTTCTTCCTTTTCATTTCTAGCTGAAAACAGGCACCATTTCACTGAGGGTTGTCATCTATTATATAAATATTAGCTTTCAAGTTTATAAACTTTGCTAGCAAAAACTATGACACCTAATATGGTGAAATATTACTTGGCCGTTGAAATATACTAGATAATTTACAAAAAATACCAAAGGCACACTTCGTTTCCTCCTCATGTCTCAACTGCCCTAGCTGACGGTTGTCAGAATACTGATAAATTAGCAATTTTCGGTGGGAGATAGCCCCCTTAATCCCCTACCTCGATCAATAATGCTTTTCAAGAAACTAATTTTACGAAAAGAACAAACCTGGAAATAAGTCCTTTCGAAACGTATCATCTTCATTCTATAAACAGTTTACGTAGGGGGTCTTCCAGAGTCGATTGGAAGTCTTCACATTTTGGCCAGCCCAGGGGGTATAGCACTTGCCCGCCTAGCTGCCTAGCATGGGCGGTTTAATGTCGCGTTCTTTAACTTTGTCCAATTTGTGCTTCAAAATTGTTCTCCCTTCTTCGTGTTTTTTTAGGTAGAAAGTGCTGTAAGCGGGACACCAATAGTTATCGTACCGGGCATGCCGTTCACCCATACTGGGACGTGTTAATGGGAGGAAGTCTTGCAGCGCTGTTTGGAAGATTGAACAAGAAATTATAACATTTCCTGCAAGTAGGAGGGATGCAAAAAATGTCGAGACAATAAAGTCGGGGTCAAATGTGAAAGTATGATTTTGGTGACGTTTTCTAATTTTATTACAATTTCAGCTTATTTATGTTGCAAATACACAGACTAACCTTCAAAATAATCTGTTCATTTTATTTACTCAATAAAACAGTAGGCCGGAACCTTTCTTTTCTCATCATTTATTCATGTTATATACACCCTCTCTCTCTCTCTCTCTCTCTCTCTCTCTCTCTCTCTCTCCCTCCTCTCTCTCTCTCTCTCTCTCTCTCTATATAATTATATATATATATATTATATATGTCTATCTCTCTTTCCCATGTTCCAAATATTTCATAGGTGTATCTATCTCCTTTGTTCATTATGTCATCATAACTATAAATGTTACACTCTTTCTTTAGCTTTAAAAGATGTTTTACCTTCCTCCGCAAAGCTGCATCAATATTATTCAGCGATTTTAGGGGTAAAACAGTTTTTCAACACACGTTTTAAAACACACCCACTTAAATGGATTTATTTCAAGCTCGCACAAACATGGACCCTTCCCTTGCCTACCTTGGAGGCTCAGTGAGAAAAGAAAAAATTAAAGAGCATCTTCTGCTTTAATACATCTCTATTATGCTTTGTTTACCGATCGTGAATACACCACTACAATATCACAGCAACATCTTTGTTTTTTCGAAATGTCTTTATTACAAATATATACAAAGAAAACGAAGACAACTAAGTATAATAATTTACATTGATTTGGTGAACAACAACGGAATATATAAACCTTTCCTGTTCAGACATAGTCATAGGGAACGCTAAAGATAAATATCAATATCAATATGTATGTATGTATAAAAGGTTCGTATTTTCAAAAATGAAATAGCATTCATAATTCCGGAAATTATAACTAGGTCGTAATTCCGAGAAAAAAGGGGTTCATCATTCAAAAAAATAACCTAGAACCATGTATCTTTTTTAAAATGTAATAACAAACCTGTTGAGATACTCCTAAGCTAAATCAAGGAAGACGAGTCATGAAGTCACTGGAAGCGATAGTTTCTTATTCGTAATAATCAGCATAATGACAACGTGTATAAGGCACATCGACTCCTCGTCATGAGGCTAAAAACATTGATATAATTAGTACTTGATAATGATGTTATGATTGGTCAGAATAACCATACGACCGTATAATTCATGAAGAAACAGACATTTAAAGGCAGTTGAAACTTAAGAGTCAAAAGTAATAATTATTGTGTCTATGTTACTGACATATCAAAACAGACATACAATTTGTACCACCATAGATTTGTTTTCGTTTCTATTGGGCCTTTAAATTTCTCTTTACTTTATAAATCTAATGATTCTTTTACAGGATAATAATTAACTCTCTTTAGTACCACAATGTGAATCGCATAGAAATTCTTCAGTACTATACTGTATAAAAGTACAGTTTTAACATTATTATTATTACATGTATCCTTCAGAATCCAGCTTCTTTTGATATTGCGTACCTTACGGGTGCATTTTTTTTTTTTACAGTACCAGTGGTATGAAAAGATAAAGTTAGCAAATTACTATCGACGGGGAGATATTATTCCATCGATAATTATTATTCAAATCTGCATTGCAGATAATAATCTTACCACATACATTGATTTACTTTGAAACATGGCATTTTATGTCATTAAATACGGGAATTTGTTGTCGTATTTCAACAAAGTTCATACCAGTGGCGGATCTCAGGGTAGAGAGGAGGGCGAATGGAACTCGCCCCTCGAAAGAAAAAGATATATATATATATACTCGCCTCTACTCGATATATAGCGCTCCCTTTGCCATTTGTTCACTATCATCATTACTTTGATTGACAAGATGCTATCTGACCAAGGACATTACCCCCCCCCCCTTCCACTCTCCGGTCACAGAATCAGGGATCTACGGCTGCACTATCAAATTTAAAAGACATACATATTTCCTACATGTATAGGACTTAAATCATACGGTATCTATCTTTACTTGGGTCAATTGCAACATTATTACTTGCATAATTATACATATTAAGTTAGAAAGTCTTTAAAGGGCCATTGTACATTTAAAGGTGTGATTCTCATTCTATGTAGTCAAAGCTGAGGGTTGAAAGGAAGACGATGACGTTGCATATGCAAATGAGGTTAAAGGTTCATGCGTTGAGGTCGAATTTTGTTGGCTGACGTATGAACTCATAGCATCAGAGACTGTTATCTCTTCCTCATCTGATATGTTGGATAACTCTTCATGGTCAATGCCTGGGGAACAGGCCGGAGAAAGGGTGCCATTCTCTCCTGTGATGTCACTTTTTTTGGGTCGCCCCTTGGGTTTGGTTGGGGGCTCCTGTCGACCACTTTGCATCACCTAAAGGTCAAGTAGAGAGAAAGAAAAATGTAACCACTGTAACCCCTAATCTGATGCACAACATGGAAGTTTGCGAAGGTTCTGGGAATTTTATTTGGCTACCATAATCATTCATGTTGATCAAATATAGGCATATAAATACAGATCCTACTGTGAATATACTGATTGCTAGCTTTCCTGATTCATTTCTATCAAGGTATGTCAAGAATATTTATTTCTTAATTTCCTTCTTTAATATATTTACGTTTTACTGACACGTACCTTAAACTTGACAAATACCATACGATATTTATGAAAAAGGATCAAAATTAAATAAACCACGTCGGATATGCAATCTGCGCATGGGCAGATAAAGGTCATTAGTACAAACTTGTAAAACCCATCGAGACTTGATACGCGTTCATGTAATCATAACCATCGGAATATTGTATTATCGTGATACATAGGTGGAAATATTCTTTTCAAGAGGGCAAACAAAGGTAGTCATGAAACACCTTCATCACTTTGTCAGTGATTATTCTAAAACTGTCTTCTCCATGTTAAAAAGATATGTAGATATTGGGGGTCATTTCGTCCTTGTTTTCACGAAGTGACGGTAGTGAGGAAAATCGTCACGCAAAGTGAATGCAATTTTTGTTCACTACCGTCACTTCGTGAAAAAAATTTGTATTAAAAAGCGCTAATTCTGATAAGGCTTCATAGTTCTACCAATAGTAGGACCAACTAAATATAGAAGCGTTTTTTTTATTTTTAAGATTATTTTAAACTGACCTGTTTCTTCCATTTCATTCTTCTGTTTTGATACCAAGTCTTGACCTGTAGTTGACTTAACCCTAGGGTCTCTGCAAGATCTAACCGATCAGGGGTAGAGAGATACTTCTGCTTCTCAAACCTATGGAATAGAAAACACAAGATATAGAGATGAGTAGAAAAGAGGTGTAGAAATGCATGAAAAAAACATCAGTGGCAACAGAACGAATATGCAATTTAAAAGACCACAATTAATATAATTGTCATTGATTACTGTTTCTATATTGGATACGGGCTTCGGTTTCGTTTGTTGTTGCTTTTGTGTTATTATTCTGTTATTGACTTTGACTTCGGGTTGAGCAATATTAAAGTGATAGTTGAGTTCTGTTGCAGAGGGCGCTACACAAAATATTTTTTGTGTACAATAATGAAAAACTGAGTGTCAAATTTGAAAGAACATACAATTTAAATGACAAAATCATCTTTGTTTGATCAAAATCGGTTCAGAGACGGCTGAATATCCATAAATATAACGATTTATAATATTTGTGTACCACCACAAATATTCGATTATTTGAAAGAGCCGTTGAAAAAACGAAATGGCCCCTTTTACGTTGTATTTCAGCCAATGCCGATTTGGCTTTTTTGTTGTTGGCTCTTTCGTGTTGGTTCTTAGTACGCACAACCAGCCGGCCAATGTATTGTTATTATTAATTAATTAACGGTCACCGTATTTTTTTAAAAGTAGAACTGAATTGGTATGATCGTATTGGCTAAATTTGACACATTTTGGCGGGTCTAAAATAACCTTCATAGCAATTTTAGGTCCTAAAAGGGCACTAGAAATGTCATATATAAAATAAGAGCAATAACCATGCACTTTGAAGGCATTTGCTGTCTGAAAACAGAACTCAACTATCCCATTAAGCTACTTTTACCACTATTGCATTTGTATGTATGTATGCAAGTATTTTTTATTTGTTTATTTACTTACTTATTTATGCGTAATTTCAGGTTTATTTCATTTGTTGATACTTTGTTTATTTACCTTAACATTCAATTCAATTACTTTTATTCTTTCATGGCATCCGGTTTTATCAAATAAGTCCATGTGTATTCGACGATTTCTGTTCTTCTGCTTATATATTTTATAGAGGATACGCAATTTGAAAGTCTCATATACCTTTTCTCCAGCCCTAGCAGTTGAAGTTCTGTGAAGACTGTCCGACTCCGTCTGCATTTCTTTGCTGCCCTGGCCGCCTCTGCAGGCGACACCGCCGGTGACTTGCCCCTGAGATAGACGGGTACTGGTATGGGTACGCCGAGAGAGGGATGTGATCCGTGATGAGGGTAGAGATGGGACGGATGATGGCTGTAATGAGGATGATGGTTGCTAGGTGATAATGATGATGGATGATGACGGGGTTGATGGTGGTGGGTGTGGTAGTAGGCAGCGGCTGTCGGGTTGGCCGTTGAGTAGAGCTGAGCTAATCCATCTGGAATTGATAAATCAATCGAAACAAAATTATTCACGGGAAACCACTTTTAGTGTATACACTAGAGAAATGGTCCAGTATTACAATTTGTACTGATGCAAAAAGTTTAAGAGTACGAAGCTACACTTTCAAGAGAGCAAATATTTGCCGTCTTTCGAAGAAAACACAAATACAAATTATCACAGAATTATATATGGTCTAAAGAATACGTCCACCCAAATCATTTTTTTTTTAGTCCATGCGGACGCTTTAAAGTCCAAATTAATCTACTTGCCACTCTCAACCCGGGGGTAGAACACCTTTTTTTAATGCTTTCCGTATTTTGGGCCGTCATGGGTTGCTAAGCGTACTATAAACGTAGGCATAATTATAAAATATGTGGAAGAGACCTATTTAAATCATATGAAATCAGTTGATTTATGAACATGACTGGGAGGAAGGCTCTGTAAAAACATGCGTCATTATCACTATCACTCAGTCCAATCTGATTAAATGTGAAATATCTGTCTCTCTCTGTCTCTCTCTCTCTATATATAAATATATTACAAATATATATATATCTTCCTTTGTTACCTTTATTTTTATTATTCTTTGATTTTGTTCAAATAGATGTTACCCTATAAGGGAGTTTACAGATACAATCTGCGCATGGGCAGATAAAGGTCATTTGTACCAAAAAGGTAAAACCCACAGAGATGAATACTGGATATGCGCTCATGAAAGTTATGGAACATTATACATTTATGCACCAACGGTACATTCTATGATACGCAGGTGGAAGTATTCTTTTCAAGAGGGCAAACAAAAGTTATTCATGAAGCACATCTAGGACTTTGGCAGTTATTATTCTAATATGCTCAAAGTGGAACTTCTCCATGTGTAAAAGATCTGTGGATATTTGGGGTCATTTGTACCATGTGCTATCTGTAAACTCCCTTATTATTATGAGAATATGTTATATACTACTGTTGACAGGCGTATGTTCGAAATACTCTCAATTACTCAACATGAGATGACATTAAACAGAAAAGACTTTATACTGATACAGACATTTTAATTGTTTAATTGCTTCGAATTTGCGGTGACATTTAATGCCATCGAGATGAATTAGACTAAGTAAATTAAAGGCGAAGAAATGAAACAGGTGCAAGCGTGGCGCTGGGCGGGATAGTAATTGCGATAAATGATACCTTGCAATTAAATGCATTATTTAGGATAATAATACTATTCAGGCCACACGGGTGGTGGCGCTGTGCGTGGGCAGTGTCGTGCATGTGTTCAAGTACAAGCACTGCCTTCATGACGTCAGTGTGCATTGGTATGACATGCCGATGAGTCGTGGCGTGAGGCTCTCATTTTTTTTGTGCTTGTTTGTACTAGTTATTGATACATCCTCTCTTAACGAACATACAAAGTATAACTCAAACATTCAGAGCGTATTATTGCAAAGCCCCCCCCCCCTTTTTTTTTTAGTAATCAACCTAACTTCTGCAACGCTTTTATTACCATGTTATACCAGTATGAAGGTTGATAACAGATGAGAAAGTAGGCCCATGATTGCATAAAGTGGTTCACAATAATAGTTATTTTTAATCATTTGGAATAAAACTTAATAAGCAAAATTAACTTCATAATATACAGTGTAGGGTAGAAAGCGGTTAATCACTGGGGTGGATAATTTTACGTTCAAGGGGTTCATCTCGTTGTGTGTCAAAACACAGTGGTAGGCTCTTATAGGAGGAGAAATTAAGAGTGTGATGGGGGGGGGGCAATCTCTCAATGAGACACGGGGGAGTTATTATGACAGTGTTTAAGTTAAACATCGTCACAATGACTCCCCCGTGTTTCTAAACATTTCTAAAAGTGACTACAAGAAACAAAAGAAATGACAGGAATTTAGTAATTCAGATTTTCCTGTCCTCAGGATCCTTGCGAGTAATTCATAGACAGACCTACAGTGACAAGAGAAAATCTGAGTTCCTACCCGCTTCATCTCGGCAGGATACCGCTCGACGCTCCAGAGCCAGCCGCGCGCTGCGATTCAAAAATGACATTAGGCTAGAGGGTGGTACGCTTATAGAAAAATCATTTCCAACACTAACAAAACTATTTACCCTGTTGTGGGGTCCAAACATTCTTCAAGTCTCTTCGTCTTCAATCTCCCTCTCTTTCTCTCTCTTCCTCTCTCTCTCCCTCTCTCTCTCTCCCTTTCCTTAGAGAGACGCGATCAGGTTCAAGTTGCAGAGGCATTTATCTCCATCCGTCCCTCTCTCTCTCTTTATGTTTTTTTCCCTATCCCCTCCCCTCATGTTTTGCTCTCCTATTCTTGGTTTCCTCCTCACTCATGCTCTCCCTCTCACAAAATGTATCGCCCCTTTCCCAGAGAGAGAGAGAGAGAGAGAGAAATAGAGAGGGAGAGACAGAGAGAGAGAGAGAGAGAGAGAAAGAGAGAGAGAGAGAGAGAGAGAGAGAGAAAGAGAGAGAGAGAGGGTCCTATATACACATGCATGTCCAGGTGTATAACAAATTATTCAATAAAATAAATCTAAACCGCTAACAGCGAACTGAAACTTTAATATTCAATAAGTGACAAAACGTATCAATGGGATATCATTTTAAAAACGAATAAACAAACTTTCTTACAATTACAGCAATGGTTATGCCATGACAAGAGAAATATGATCGAAAATTATTGAGTTTTCCAAACCTCTTTCGAGAAGTTTATATAAATGATATGACCAGTTTCAATTATATTTTAGAAATTTCAGAATTAAATTGATACCGGTTTAGTGAAGAAAGGCACTCTCAAAGATTTTAATTTCAATTGCTTTCATTATTATGTGTATTTTGCCGGGACGGAGAATTATCATTTGTTCTACATGTATATACATCGAGTAATTGGTGTACGTCACCTTGGTCACGTGACACCTTCTCCACCTAACCTCTCTCCATCAATGATATTTACATTGGGAAGTATCACTTTGTTCTTATGAATAAACTTGACTTTCGGTAACAATTACCCACATTTCCTTCTATAGCCTCCTTCTCTCTCTCTCTCTCTCTCTTCCTCTCTCGCTCGCACACACACACACACACACACACACACACACACACATTTAAACAGTCCATCCCACTATCTTCTTCTTCTCCCTCTCATTATTTGCTTTTTCTCTTTCACACTTCGTATTTTCTATATCATTTACATGATTCTGATACACATTGCCGTCATGAACTGTAGTTGGAAAATCATTTAAGAATTTTAATTGTCACTGCAGGTTTATCCAATAAATACAGGTTTATTCAAGGAGGAGAACTGACCAAATAGAGAGTGGAAAAGACAACGATGCTTGATAATTAATGATATAAGATGAGGAACTTCAAATATATTCCTAAAAATAATACATAGCATTTATAAATTAATATGTTGATACGTTTATTATACATGCCTCGTTACAATTAACCTATAAAGTTTTATCCCTTTAAGGAATGGCGACCCATTTTCCGAGAAAAGCTTACTCCAAGATTAAGGAGAAACACACATGTCAGACATTATATACTTGTAGGGAGACGGTAAGACTCCGCCAACTGGTATTTTTCAATTAACGTGTCACCGTTAATTACCATCATGCAGTCCGCGATGTAAAGCACATCCGGGGCGATGCTGGTCTCGGACTTGAAAGTACAAGCAAATACAGGTCAATATGTTAGAAATTTTAACATTATTTTGGACAAAAAAAGAGTCGAAACTTCAAATCAACAATGTGTGTATTAGAATACTACCCTTAAGTGATAAGATGGATAGATGGAGAGAGGGGAGGGAGAGAGAGAGAGAGAGAGAGGGGGAGAAAGAGGGTGGGGGGCGTAAGTAATCAGAAGGTTTGATGCACTGAGTTGAATTGCCGTGGTTGATATGGAGAATGGATAGAGAGAAGAGAGAATAGATAGAAAATCAAATGGATCATAGTAGAATGAGCACTTAACGAAAGTTTGCATCGTTTAGACATTGATGTGTGGTCCATAGTTTAAGTTCAAGTGTTATTTCCACATCTGATTCTTAAAAACACAAGTACAATTTATATGCATTTTATATACATTAACAAACGTTAAAATGAAACATCCTCAATTTAAATCATAATATGATGGGGGTAAAACAAAGGCCAATGGCCTATCAAGGTTATTCCCAGAGATAATACAATTTACATTACAAAATTCTTAAATGTACTAAAAGCGAGATAGAAATACAGAGATTAAAATAACACAAAGCATCAATATACAGAATTAAACCAGACAAATCCATTACAAAAAAACAAAACAAAAAGGCATTTAGTGGCGATATAACTTCACAAACGTAAGTACCTTTTCTGTAAAATAGGCTCTTTTGCATGTTTAGAGGGGAAACGAAAAATAACTATGCAGGAAGACAATGAATAATTGTTTTGTGAACACCAATCTACATTTGTATTTTGTTTTACGTTTTGTTTTGTGTTTAACACATCAAAACATGACAATCACTTCTCAATAAATGAGAAGTTCGAACAAAGGTCGACCTAAAGTGATTAAGTGAACTTGTTTTCAAGACAATATGATTGGCAAAGTAATGACCTCATGATTGGCAAACTAATTGCCTGAAAATGGATTCTCATTGCTTTTGAATGACCGACTTATATCGCCTTGATCTGACTTTTCTTATGAATAACTTCTCGGCGCGCGCCTATTCTTTTAAGCGCTAGGCGACAAGCGTGCCGCTGCCACCCCATGAGTTCGGCGGGTTTTACTCCGCGGCTCGCTGGGTTCGACGTGTACAAATAAGAAAAGTGTGCCCCGATTTTGTTAAACCTGCCCACCATATGCACGGCAGTCCGATTGAATGCTCTTTGAGTTAACCCGTTTTTCTTCGAAAAGTCTCCTTTTTTTCTTTGCATATCATGCCCTTTAACTTGTATTAACGCCATAATGATTATCGTGTGCGTGTGTGGTGGATGAGTGAGGGCGTGTGTATGTGCGAGGAGTTGTAGTGCACTCTTTAATGCCAACGCATCACGGAACGTTATTATATGTTTGAAGGGCTTCCTTATTGGCATCAATAAGTTTGGATTTGAAAAATGGAAGCAGATTCGTTACTGTCTATAAACGTAATAAACATAATATGCTTTGTGCAATGAATACAGGCGCCCTTCCATATTCAAATGATCACATTTCATGTTTAATAATGCATTGCAGTGCCGTATGTGTATTACTTTTCTTGCAATATATAGGTTAGAAGGCACTCACCAGTCGGTCAGTAACTCAATGGTCTATTTGTCAGGTTTGTCAAAATCACTTGCCCCACAAGTCTTGAAGAGCAAAATACCTTAATACCCCTTCAATCTTTTTTTCCAGTTTTTATCTAGGCCTGGACGGAGCACCTGTGTTTATACTTCCGAAGCCGGGAATTGTTTCCAATTACTTATCTATCTTTAGGCCAATGCCTCGGGCCACTTTGTAATAATAGACCGGGCAGGTGCCATAATTTCAAATATGAAAAGATCATCCGGCGTAAGTATGTTTGTCCGTAGGAAATAATGCATATGTAAGTGCGAGCGTGAATCTTTCTAATTTGTGTCTATTATCATTCTTTGGATGTTGATCACGGGACGTCATGCGATTGACTAGATGCTGATTGGTCAAATATTCTGTGACGTATGCGGGGCGAGATGAAGAAATTCAATAAGAAATAGATGATCAATAATTTGTATCTCTGTTTATATCTTTAATATTTTACAATATCACAACAAAAAGGAAGGACAAATATACTTTCCTTTTTAGTTGATATGATGATAATATAAATATCTTTGTTTTATGTCTCTAATTGTTACAAAATCTTATGGAGAAAGGTCATTTTCATATGCAGCCACTCATGTATGTAAAAACTTGCTGGAGTACTTTATGAATATGAAAACATATGCAAAATTCAGAAGTAATTTGAAAACATATCTATTTAGCACTTTGTAAGATCTCACAATTATAGAACCAAGTGTACCATTCAATTCCTGTATTATGTTCTGTAAATTGCAAAGAGACATAAAATAACGCCTGTGTGTTATGCGATATACAAACGGGTTTAAATGTTATTATTAATATGCTTTTGTTGAAAAAAATACTTTAACATTTTAATAAAGATGCTTACATAAGACATTACACGATGTGATTTAAAATAACTGAATTATCCTTATAACAACAGGGCTTGCATCTTTATATCTAGCAGCGGTGCATTGGTACGTTTTTCGCCTAGGACTCTGGCGGTAAGAGACGACGTTTCCCGCCCATCCCGTCAAAGTTCATTACCTTAACTCTTCTGACAGAACAATACGGCTGCAGGGAAAGGGCTATAGTATTACTATCTCTCTCTTAAGTAGGTCCGGGCAATTTCCTAGCCCAGTCAATTATCCAATTAGAAGGATAATGGATTGGTAATGAGGGAGGATGATATACCAGTAATGACGGAAAATGGGTGGCATTACTTTGGAAGGGGGTAAGAGGGGCTGTCATGTACCGACCCGTATATATACACGACGATGACAATAAAACATGGCGTGTTCTGATTTGGTCATAATACCCGGATGTAAAGTCATCACGACAGAGAAGGTTTTATAGGATAAAGAATGAGAAATGTTAACATTTTCAATGTTAAACATAATAAACTATGTCCCAAAGAAATTTCTTGTTGAAAATTATTGACTTGAAAATATGTAGAAAAATAAAGAAATTGTCCTGGTGTACGTACTCCTGGAACAATAAAAGAGGTTAAGCGAGCTAAAAACTTAAAAACCTAAATCGAACTTGGTCTTAAACCCTGTACCTACCTTGAAAGAGATCAAATACAATATACATTTTAAAGCAACTTTACTCACTACTGGTATCAGTTGTAAAATATTTCCTATTGGAAACTGAACATCTCTTTATTGAAAGGCGCTATATCTGAATCTATCACATATTTCAATATTATGTATTTGTGCGTTCCGTTATTATTGATATACTATTTTTGCAACTATAAGTTATAGGGGGCTGCAATCTACAAGCCCAGCTTTTCAGCAGTCCCCTCCATGACCAACCTATTTTATATAACTATTGTACACTGTGGACCAATTACAAATATGTCGTTAAGTTTCATTGTTTTACTATGTACAATGCAATCCCATGTACTTTATTTATTTTGTTGGAAATGAAAATAATTCGGTCATTCTTTCGCAATGTGAGAATTATAAAGTTTGAAATATTGAACTAAATATTTTATCTGTTATCTGTGTATTTTGTTCTTCATGAACATGTTCCGTACGTGAGTGATATTATTAATCAAAATTAACGTTACTGTGTTCCTATGAATGTAACGCTTTGACTAGATTTTTTATTTTTTTATTTTACTCAGCATATTCTATAATCAGGACTCTCAAACAAAAGGAACATCTTAATCGAAAAAAAGAATTTGATCAATTAGAATAATGGAAAAGACATATCTAATAGAGGAAGGTGAAGCTAAGGGCTCTTTGCAGGAACTTTGTGTCTTCGAAGATTACCTTCATGTATAATACGGCCGCAAAATAAATCAAGAATACTCCACCATTATTACAGCAAAGTATAAATTGCATCAATTGTATATCTGCGAGCCAGTATGTAAACCAATGCTATAACATGCACATTCTTTTCCTACAATTTCAAACGCTTTAGAAGATAAGAACTATCAGCCCCTATGTTTACGTTTGTTTCCTTGAAATTTTTTTATTCATTTTTTGGGTACTTCCACCAGCAATAAGGAATATGAGATTATTTAGTAAAAATCTGGATTTATTTACACAATTCTTGTATCAAAGGGGGCATTTTTAAATTAAACCATTTATTGACAATGTCAGATATGCATTCATTTTTAAGAAAGACCACTTTTGTGATGAATCTTATATGAATACTTATCATGGTATTGCATTTCCTTGAAATTTAGAACCATCCTAAACATGATTGAGAATCATTCTGAGCCAATTGATTGGTCGTATGTTAAATAGGGGATTCGCCTTTTATACAATTGTTCTCGTTTGGGGGATGAATTTTTTAATAATAGTACTGGATTGAAATGCTGAAATAAAGATTCTTATCTTGAGATAAACATTTACCCGATGCTTGATTGTATCGATTCACAAGAGTGCTCTGACATTTATATTGATTGCTGGTATTATTATATCTTTAAAAAATATATATAGGTTGATAAGTTTTGTTATTATCATTATCATTTCATAATAATGCTAATTATGTAGGTGATGATGAGGATAGTGATACAAATTGTGATGATGATGATGCTGATCATAATTATGATAATGATGATGACGACGACGAAACTATATAGAAGTAGTAGTAGAAGTACTGTAGTGTTAATACTAGTAATATCAGTAAAAGTAGTAGTAGTAATAAAAATAGTAGTAATTGTAGTTGTTGATGGTGTTGTCGTAAAAACCGGCTTACTTGAGTGCAAGTTGCAATATTCAATCTCAATGTATTAGCATAATCGGAATATACTTCCTTGAACTTTATGTGACATTGTTTCATTTCATGAATTCAAGTAAAAATGAATAGAATCATTATTTAATTGAACACTTTCATGACCTTGTGAAAGAGGCCTTTGCCCTTGCCTTAGGTGAGATAGAACTGCAGGAATTGAATGACATAGTATTGCAAGGAATCACGTACTGACTGCAAGAAATTGTTTACTAGATATGAGATACTTGTTTGGTTCTAATGTTCTGTTTTTCTTCGGAAAGACCACTTGGGGGTATGGGAAAAGTTGTTTCAACAGTATTTTTCATTTCCAATTAAACTGTGAGGGAAGGTTCAACCAAAACAGGAACATGATTAAATTATTTGAATAATTGCGTAAAACTCATCCTTCATAATCAATGTTCAGCTTTCTTGTTTAAGTGATATAATAGTTAACAACATTTGAACATGTATATGGACAATTCTCGGTATAAATACGTTATTATCATCACCAAAGACACCAATATCATTACAATGATTGTCAATATGATTTCTACTACTACAACTACTACTAATAATAATACATCCACCACTACTACTACTACTGCTGCTACTACTAATTGTAATAATAATATTACTGCCCTATACGAATTACTATTATAATCATCGAGATCATCATCATAATTGTATCACTAGCAGTACTCGCTTTTCTCCACAAAAAAAAGTAGAGATGGTAATATGATGATGTTACCGATGATAATGATTGATAATGATAATGAGGAGGGGGAGGATGACGATGGTCTTTAATATAAATGATGATGGTGATGATGATGATGATGATGATGATCTTAATGAAGATTTCAATTGTGCCAGTTTAAGTTCACGTCGGTGTACCTCTTACAATTCCCTTTGGATTTATAAAGGTCGATTCTTTCAAACTCCAGGGTTTATTGTTTTAGATTTAATAAATATACAGAATTAACAGAAGACTTACCAGACAAAGAATACAGGTTCGCGTTGGAAGATGGCCTTAAAGATGACAGTTGCAGTCCATTAAGTTTTAAATCTTGATAAAACTTGCTTTGAAGTCTTGCAAAGAATTCAATGTTTGTTGGCTGACTTCTTGGACTGATGGCGTTATCCGGAGGACTTTTCCGCCGAAGATCCGGCGATGGCAAACATCTCTGTTGCGGTGGTGACGAAGATCGCGACGACGAATGCAAAATATCATCAATTGAAAATCCGCACTTTTTCATGGTTGTACTTCCCGTGCCTGACTTTAAGTCTGAAATAAATGAGTTTGCGTATTTTTCAGTTCTTGATGTTTTTAAAGTCGAGTTTGGTAACAAAATAGCGAGGTTGTTTACCCGAGGAATGGCTGCACGAGGCAACTCGGCAACATCTCCCGCGGCAGGTGTGTGGCGAATAGCGGCTAAGCTCGGACGCGGCACGTCCGCGCCCGCTAGGCTCGGGTAGCCGGGAAGTGAGGTGCCGATGGCAAAGACACCCGCACCTGGTTTAATGCTCGATCCACTAACTTGCATGGCTTTAAAGAAAAATAAATCTTCAAAAGGTAACGATAAGTCTGTTAATTTTGTTGTTGAAAAAAAGTATTTGACTAAGAACTTTCTTCAAATGAGATAACAGTCATGGAAAATCGACCACCGAATACTTGCATCAGAAAGTTTGATAAGTCGATAATAATCAATAAAAGTTTGCTTTTAGTCAAAGTTTCAACTCCTCTACCCCTCAAACTTTACTTGAGACAAACGAGAAATTACTAATGAATATATGATAGGAGAGAGCGAGAGATCCTAAGCAACCGAGACACAGTTCGTAGGAATGTGTCGGAATCTTATTAATTGAGGGTTTACAAAAGAAAGTCAACGGCTATTTCCGAATCGAATCCCATTTCCGTGTTAGTACCAAGAGTGTAATTAGCCCCGCCTACTTTATGATGGGGGTACTCTCTTGGCGGTCTATTTCGATCTGATGTCTACATAGTCTAGGGCTACACATGCCTTGTCAATCCGCCTTCTCTCTCTTCCTCTCTCTCTCTCTCTCTCTCTCTCTCTCCATCTTTCCTCTCTCTGTCTCTTTTGAATAATTCCCACCTCTCTCCCTCCCATTTTTTTTTACCAATCCTTCTCCTTTCCACCCACTCTCCTTCTCTCTCTCTCTCTCTATCTTTCTCTCTCTCTCTCTCTCTCTCTCTCTCTCTCTCTCTCTCTCTCATTCACCTTGTACCCCTCTGCTCCTATACCTCTTTTTCATCTCTCATTCCCCTTCTCTCACTCACTCTCTCTCTCTCTCTTTCTCTCTCTTTCTCTCTCTCTCTCTTAATTTCTCTCCCCACCCAGACCTTTCCCTTTCTGTTCATCCTACCCACTCTTAAAGTTTAAATGGAACATTTTATCTTTACTTGGATCGGGAGTGTTTCATTAGAAAGCAGAATCTAAAGATAGAGGGCGAGGTATACAGTTAAACAGCCAAATAAAAAATAAAAAACTTAAATAGATCGAGCAAGGGCGTCATATAAGAAAGCACAAAACTAAAAACGACCACGTATCTTTCAAAGGCATGGACGAGGTTTTAAAAAGACAAAAAACACTGACTGATATTGACTGATATTGTCTATTTCACGTATTTAGATATGAAATTACGCTTATTCTACGCTGCTAATACTCTAGCGGAAACAATCATCACATGTGATTACATTACAAAATGTGAACAAGGTTTCTCTGTGACTGAAAAAACAATATTATGACAGGGAAAGGAGGATGACTGAATGTACTTTGGTTCGTTGATATAAAGTACATCGGTGAGAGGAGAACACGAAAGGTAATAGCGCGGGTAATATTGATACCCTGCCCGACTGAGAGTAAGGCCTGTTAGCGCAGCGGGTTGGCTTGAAAACCGCGGGGTTTCCGCCAAATAGCAAAGCGGGGCGAATTACAGCTTGAAACTTTATTGCCCACTAATAAGGCAAAGGGCTGTCTGTTTTGAGCCTTGAAGGAGATATGATCAGAGATTGTTTGTGTTTGTTTTAGAGAGAGAATTTTTTTCGGAATAGAATGGGAAGCGTTTCATTGCCTAAACTGGTTAGGTACCGGGTGGGAGATGATCCGAATCGGGTAGAGGGGATCGGGGGCTCCAACATCAAGGGGTGGAGGGTGAAGGTCATTTCGAGTATAGGTTATAGTTTGACAGAAGTAATACTTTCTTACCTGTACTAGCATTTTATAGTTTCTATATAGCCCTACACATTGATGTGCATCGTTGTCCTTTTCGATCTTCTTTTTCCTCTTTTCATCTCTTAAGCTCAATTTTCAATTCAGAATGCATGTTCTTGTTTGATAAGTCGATTCTCCCTTTTTTCGAGCCCTTTCATTTTCCTGTAGCCGGTTCTTTCACTTATTATTAAAGTAACTGCACTATAATGATAGTAGGTTATTGTATAGCGCTCATGACTAATATAATTATTTGACACTCTGTTTTAATTTGATATGCCATCAACAAAATCATCGTAATGATAACCCTCACTACTTATACAACCTCAACAGCAATGTCACCACCACTACTCCAACTCCCACCACCACCACCACCACCACTACCACGACAGTACCGAACTCCAACAACGTAATATCACATTTTCAAAGACTCTCGTGTCACAGCAGCAAAAACCTCATATGTGTCAACACAAATACCCCGTTTCTTCAACTCTATAATTTCCTTCATACTACCATCATCATCATCATCATCATCATCATCATCATCATCATCATTGTCACAATTTTCATCACCATCATCCACATCCTCAATATCATCATCATTATGATCATTATAATCACCATAACCATCATCCTTATCTTTGTCACCATCATTATCATCCTTATCTTAATCATCATCATCATGTCCGCCACCACCACCACCACCACCACCACCACCACCACTATCTTCACCACCTTCGCCTCTGCTCCCATCGTCCACCCTCCCCCTCTCCACTCCGTCTGCCCTTATACCATACCTCCCAGCCCTAGCCTGCAGGTTACTGTGGTTCAGGGCGCAGCACGGAGAGCATCTCTTCGCCATTCCCTCTGACCCATCTTCCTGGGTGGCTTGGTCCTGTTTGTTCCAATTTTTCATATTTTTCCTCCTGATTTTGAACGGCGCAGGACTCCATCATGATGATAATTGAAGGCGACATGATATCTCTTCACCAATAACAATTTATATCGTGTTTTTATGCTGAGATAATCGCTCAAAAAAAGACTCCGTTCTCACTGTGCTGAAGTTTACCTCTATCCAGTCAGCAAAACAAGGGATCAATGAATCATATACTATTAAACTTTACATCAAAAAAGGCTTTTATTTCATTATTTGCTTTAAAAAATAAATTATGTTTGATATACTGTGGTGAAGAAATATTGTTAGTAAAGACGATTTCCCTTATTGCTCTTGTCAAAAACGGAAATCATCTCAAACAAAAACTGACGATGTTCTTAATCATTATTACTATAAACGAAATATTCTGCTTAAGTTACCTATACCCAGATAACCATAACCTCTTTTGTAAGTGCACATTTCGTATCTCGGTTTAAAGATGATGGTATAGAAATATAAAGTCAGTAATTGCCATTTCTATTTTCCATGATTCGAATGATGAGACAGAACTGGAAAGATGTTGTTTTCAGCAAATAATATGATTAATTTTAAGTAATGAGAAGACATTATGCGCGTCATTTTATCAGTGCTGTATCATTTCTCACCTAAGAACCACGAGCGGATACAAATTTGAAGTTTGAATAGCTGCATGCTTCAATTTTGTGTGCTGAGGATAATTTCGGATGTCTTGACAAAGGACTTGTTTATGCCACCCCTGTTAACCTTAGCCACACACCACCACTTACTTCCCCACAGTGAAAAACGGTTTCTTCCGTTTCAGAGCCAGCCATTATGCTCCAAATAACTCCTCTCCATATTCTCATTTTTTATGATGAAGTGGCGGAGGAACACACAGTTAGCCTAAAGAAAGCCCGACGTTTTCATATCAAATTTATATCAATATTTTCATAACCCCTGCGACGGAGTAGCGGTAGAATGTTTATCCTTATGAATGGATTTGACGCTGTAATCGGGGACCCCACACGCAACTGGTAGTATAGACTGCCGAAGATCTCGCATTGATAAATATATATGATTTTGGAAAAAATAACAAAAGAAACAATCGTATATATATTTGTATATTTAAAAATTTTAAACAACGAAAATCGAATATGTAGAAAAATGTAAAACAAATAAGCCGATTAGACATGAAAAAATGTGAAAAATCATTTATTTTTAAGCGCCGTTGTTGATATCAATGTGACGTGAAATGTAAATAGAAATGTTTTTATGTCGTCAACGATACTTGATTTTTTATTTTAAATAAATAAGAACGGGGCCGATAAATGTTGTGTGCGCGCATGTGTGGTGGAACTGTGGTCGGGTTGTGTGTCTGGTGGGGAGGGTAGCAGTGTGTTTGGTTAGATGGGTTATTTGTTTGATGTTACGGCTGATTTCATTTTTATTTTTGTTTTCATCAATTGTTCAATCTATGTAATGAAAATGTTTTGAATTCATATCAAGGAAAAACAACTGTATTTTATTTCTAAGATTGATTTGTATTGTTTGGTATCAATATTAAAAAAAATATTGAAAACAAAATGGGGTGATGTGATGATTAAGCGAATGTTTGTTCCAGTGATTTCCATTTAAAGTAGTTGTTTCAAACTTCTTAATAAGAACGTTTTTAAATAGAACACTAATTAACTATGTGCATTATCAAAGAGAAACGTGAACATATGCCGTATATTTTATATTAGTTGTAATACATTTAGAAAAAGTACATTTATGCCAACAAGAGTAATAGATTTTTACCAAAAATAAATAATTGAAGTACTAATAAAGGTAATAGTTTGATCTTTTACGCGCCTGCGATTTAAGCAAAGGTGAGGCAGCTTCTGATAATTCAAGGGGAAAAAATTGCGAAATTCTTTGTGTCTCTAAAGATGTACCGACCGACTTATTGCATAGAAAGCAAGCTGCCTTGTTGAGGAAATGATAGTAGATTTTCGAAGACCAATCTAGAGCTCCACATTGCCGTCGTCATTACTTGAAGAATGAAGAAGATGATTAATGCGACCAGGGCCCCGTCTTATTAACAAGTTGGCTAGTGAATTATCTAATTCCCATAGACTTAACACAGGGTCCACCAGGTTCCAGTAAGCAATGGGTTAACATTTGCGATAAATCACATCTAATTTGTGATTGATACCAATCGTAATCATGAGACTGCAAACTTGCGATTGATTAGAGGATTTGTGATTGATTCGAATCAATCGCTACTCTTTATATTAAAGGCAGGGCCCAGATGAGAAAAACAAACCAACTATGATTTATTCGCAACATTATGAAAACTTATATGCAGAAACAGAAAGTAATTTCGATAGTACCCAATTACAAAATAAGAGACAGATTCCATTCATAATTCTTATACGAAGAGTCCAAATTATTCCATGAAAAGGGACTTTTATATTCACACGTCGACATAGTGTACTGCTACGTGTGACGTCCTTTTAAGTACCTTAAAAGAACCACGTCGAAGTATGAACAAGGTCTCTCATTAGTGACGCCTCTGCGCAACACACCTGCGCTTTATGAAAACACCGCCACCACCGACACAAGATAACGAGCCGGTGCATGTATCGCACTCTGTCAAAACTTCAGAATTAAGGTTACGCTAACTAACCTTCGACTAGCTATCATTGCCATTCCCACTCTTTCCTGTTGAGTATCAAAATACCATCTCAATGGAAGGCGGTGTTAATAGAGATCGGATTATCTCACCTCTCAATTAAATTTTGACGTTGATATGACAGTAATTACATGATATGATTTGAGAGCCGTGTTATGATTGGATCAATGATTGCTCTCTCCTCTCTCTCTCTCTCTCTCTCTCTCTCTCTCTCTCTCTCCCCTCCCTCTCTCTCCTCTTCGTCTTGTTCTTCCCTCCCTCTCTCGTTCTCTCTCTCTCTCTCTCTCTCTCTCACTTTCTAACATAACAGTGCATCGCTGACACAACGTGTGAGATAGTCATTTTTTTATAGGTATGATGTGTGCTGGTGCATGGTTTTATCCACTATGAACAGGTATAAATTTCTACGCAGTTATAATAGCAGGAATATAGAAAACAGTGTGGCATTGTTGATGACGTAAGATTTATTAAGTTAACGGAATGACATGACACATGACACACGAAATTTTCTTTTGAACACAAAAATGGAAGATGGCAGAAGATTCGCAACAAAGGGGATATATAGAGAAGATTCCTAATACCTATGAATCAAAAGGTATAATAGTCAAATACGACAATATTTGAATACGCAATACTGATAATAAAAAAAGTTTATTCTAGTTTACCTGTTACCGGGGATAATGCGTTCACTTCTATACCATGTTCAGTCTGTTCTGTCAGCGGTCTTGCATTCTTGCACTAATGAGGTATTTCAGGTGTGGTGTCTGGTGCGGTGTACTTCAAAGGAGCCAGACATAGGTGAGTGAGAGGTAAACCAAACGCTCACCTACTGTGTGTGTTAAGTGAGAGTCCAATTTGATTGATAGGTAGAAGGGGACTTAGAGTGTACCTTTCACTTTCCTACCTGAATCCTGTTCCCCCTCTTCGTTCTTTATATCTCTATCTTTATTTCCCCTTTCTTTATGTTATCTCTTTCTCCCCTCTCTTTCTCTCTCTCTCTCTCTCCCCTCTCTCTCTCTCTCTCCCTCTCTTTCTTTCTCCCTCACTTTCTTTCTCTCTCTCTCTCATTCACTTTATCTCTTTCTTTCTCTCTCTCACCATATCTCTTTCTCTCTCTCTCTCTCTCTCTCTCTCTCCCTCTCTCTCACTCACTATATCTCTTTATTTCTTCTCTCTCTCTCTCTCTCTCTCTCTCTCTCTCTCTCTCTCTCTCTCTCTCTATCTCTCTCTCTCTCTAAACCTCCCTTGACCTCTTTCTGCACATTCAACATTCAACTATATCCTGTCTGGCCTTTCTTTTCTGTGTTACTAACTATTTCTACATGGCACTTGCCTCTGTTTCTTTTGATATGAATTGAACACATTGGTTCCCCCTTTTTTCAATCTTGGTTTCTGGAAACAACTTTATGTTAATAACTTTTACTGTTTCTTATTTTTCTCATTTGTTCTTTCCAAACTAATGTTAAAATATCTTGAAAATACAGTTTTAGCAACATACATGTTTGAACGGTTTGATAGTAATGATATCATAATGAGATACGGAGGTTTGGAATATTCAATTGTATCAGTACTTTAAAAAACGTACGTCATAAGGCGTTACAAAATATGTTTATGACTGAGTGACGGTAAGAAAACGAAATATTAATGTCATGTTTTTGTTATACTCTCCTGCAAATTTCACTAAATAAGGAGTGTAATACAACCATTAATTGACTTATCTCCTACTTTGATGTACATTTTCATTGCTGATACAGGTAGCATGGGTACTGAGAAATATTGACAACGCGAGTGCATTGCTACATGAAATCCAGTTTGTTAAATGGCAAACGTAGGATACTTTGGAACTTCCGAAAATTTCAGGCACAAAAGACTCGATTTAAGGTAGAAATTGGGAAATAATTCACGGTCATACCTGGAGCGTAAAACAACTCGTGTGGACACCTGGTGAAACGCGGTATCCTCTCTAACCCAGTGATACCCCTATATCTTATCGTACCCTGCCAACCATGCTGATCTGGTAACCAACAAATGAGCTCATTTCAAGATTTTGACAGGAGGTTGATTTTTCTTTGCTTCATTTGACCTTAACCAGGAAGAAGGAGACCATTAATCATTACAAACGATACTCGTTCATGTTATATGTGTATTCTTATAAATACTCAATAAACCAAAATATGACGTCGTCATTAGCAGCAAATGATCGGATTTGTGCCAAGAAGTAAAATTCGCTTTTCTGGCATTTGTATAAATCATTTGTTTCATCAAACTGTTCATTGTAAAATTATCGTTATAACGTGTTCAAATTGATTGATTGATTGATTGACTGATTGATTGATAAATTTCTTTGATTGTACGTCGCAATAGTTAATCATCGTATTGTGTCAAAGAGAAAGCAAAGCATTGTTGCTATGCGCACAAGCATCTGACAAGCGGCTTAATTAAGTTGTCAGATCCAGTTTTTGCCCGGAAATTGATAAAAGATATAACGCAAATTGCTTATTACCTTTAGATGCTGATGCTGATGCTGATGCTGGTGCTGGTGATGAGGATGAGGATGATGATGATGATGATGATGATGATGCACTGATAATGATAATGATGATGAGGATGTTATGATGATGGTTAGGATGATGATGATGATAATGATGATGATGTTAATAGTAAACGGTGAAGTCTTTATATCCCAAAACTTACTTTTATTTCTCTAAACCTGGGAGGTGTCATGGTTTTGTAGTTACGTCGCCGGACTGTGAATCACATTCGCGGATCGAGTCCCACCGTGGCAATAATGTGCTTTGGGGAAACACTCATCTACATTTTGCCACACTCGACCCCGGTGAGGTAAAGGGAATAATTTCTTGAAATGCTGTAGCGCCACGTTAAAGGTACTATGTCCCATTTGCAGGCTAAACAAGATGAAAGGATTAAATTCCAACGGCATCTGAAAGATTTTGCTAATTTAGAATTTCCCTAAAAAAAAGGGGAGCTTGAAAATGTCTTTAAGTGGAAAAATAACGACTATTAGTTGTCGAATCGACTTACGTGCTACCAAGTCAATAAGTAAAAGTCTAATTTTCACTCCATTGTACCGAAAGGTCGTACGTTTTGTGCTGCGCAAAGATGTAATCAGTTTAATTTTGGCTATTACAAGAAGTGGGTTATCGATTTAGACAAATGCTCATTGTATGTTTGTTATTACCAAAGAAGAAAAAAGCCAGTCAGTCACTCAATAGTGTCTGACAGAGAAGTCTAGCAAGTAAACAGATTTACTTGCATAATTTGAATATTAGGACACTGCTAACGTTTAAATTTCACAGATAGGACATACATTACATATTAAGAATTCCTGCAAAGTTCTTCAGAATTTGATGTTGGCTGCAAAAGGGACATACTGAAGTCCAGGGAATCATTGTGGAGCGCCATTCGTGTCAAGTCTAATGCACGAAACCACCTTTGTTCTTATCATAATTATCGCTATGCTTATTATGTGTTTACTTATATTTTTAATCCAATTACTATATCTGTCCATTGTGAATGTGGATTATCAGTCAAGTTGAAGATTTGATAATACATATACCATGCCCTTGAACTTTAGACCCCTAAAACATTTTAGGACGTCAGGGTGGACTACTGTGTGTCCCAATGCATTGTGTTTCCATGTTGAAAACGTTGACCCTTGCGGTAAATGACTTTAATAATTTTTCTGCAATCAATTATCCAACAAGCACGCGCCCGCCTCTTTTTCGGCTTAATACAACCGCATTACGGAAACAATATCGACGACCGCAAACACATTATATAAAAACTTTTAAAACAAATTAAACCCGAAAAGAGCTAGTTCACTTGAAAGACCCAGTCCTTGTACTCTCTATTCCCATAAAGCAGACATGACATGTACCTCCAAAACAACATTTTTGGGGGTGTGTGTGTGTGGGGGGGGGGGGGGGGGCATTTTCCGCTTCAATATTCCTGTGCAGAGCCACATCAAAGGGTAAAGAAAGAATATTAAAGAGCCCGTCGCCTAGCGTAGACACGGGTATTGCGGGCGGGATTGCGGGGCACTGATGTCATCAGCACAAGGGGGCCATCCCTTTCTTATCTTTCTCTCTTCTATTTTATCTCACTTACTCTCTCTCTCTCTCTCTCTCTCTCTCTCTCTCTCTCTCTCTCTCTGTCTCTCTGCCTCTCTGCTCTATTTCTCTTTCTCTCTCTCCCTCTCTCTCTCTTTCTCTATCTATCTACCTCTCTCTCTCTCTCATTCTCTCTCTCTTTTCTTTTCTAACTCTTCTTCTTCACCATTGGAATGGAAGGTACGGGTCTCTTATATATCCCCTCCCCGTACATGTCGTAGGAAAGTGACAATCAAGAAGGGATTGGGGGGGGGGGGGGGGAGCGAAGATGGAGTTTTGTAATTAAAAGAATACGCCATGACAGAAAATAATATTAATAACCGATTCATAAATCCGCTGCGGCAAATCAAAATAACATAGAATTCAATGATTATAGAATGCAACACATCAATCACTTTCGGGATTTGGTAAGATTAATATCTAAGAGTTTATTATCTTTTTATTCAACGTTTTATTGTATAAAAATCAAGAGCTAGCTTCGAAAGTGCAAGTAGATTGTTACAAAGCGTATCGTTACAGTATTTTAGTAAACATCCATCAACGTGAACAAAATGTATATGCCTTCCTCACTATAGCAACCACTTCTAAAAGAAAATAAATTTGTAATAAAGAACACGGTTAATATTAAATCTAAATGAGTGACATGTCAAGTTCACAAGATAATAAAGGAGAGATTTCAATAAGGCACATGAAGGAAGATTACTTGTAGTTTCGACTGATTTACAGGCATCTTCTTTCCATAATATCGAAATCAATTTATTATAAGTACTGGTGTAAAAACTGTTTAACAAGGTCGCCGAATAGGGAAACATTAAAAAAGTGGCCACTGTAGGCAGCTGGAATTTCTGGACAGGTTATACAATACACATATTTTTCTGGAAGGGGGATGAAATATGGACTATTTGGCCATATTCATAAAAGGCCTTTATATAGAGGTGGCCACAAAGAAAGGTTGGATTGTTTGTATATAATGGTAATAATTGCATGCGATGATAACTCGAGGTGTTAATTATTGCATTTAATCTTGTTCTACAAAAAATTATTTAAATTTTTTATGACAAACGTTACAAAGTAAACAAACTTACTTACTTGGCAATTATTTAATGACCACATACTCAAGGTATTACAAAGTTGAAATTTGAAAAATGGGTGGATAGTGATTCTTTATAATTTTGATACATTTGGATGCCCCTGTGGATGTATTAAAAACACCCGAAAGTTTAGCTCCTAAAGCACTTCTGCTTTCGAGAAAAATTGAATATAAAGATTTACCGGTGCTCCCGGTAAATTTTGATAAATTTCAAATAGCTCCTACGGCCGTATAATGTTAGCTGCGACCATGAAAACGTCAGAGTATGTAGTTGTGGTATATAATTTCCGAACGGGTATAGCTAATCGGTCGATTTTAGTCAATAAACATCGTTTTATAGCTTAATTAATATCTTGGACTTGAGAGGGAGCTATTCAACATAAAGTGTTAATCATTTACAATTTCATAACTTAAGAGTCGATTTCGACCGCGACAATGATCACTGAAAATTGTAGGATCATATATGCTTCCAATATGTTCATTTGAACCAAATTCATGACCCCATACCGAAACTTTGTATTACCTTTAATCTAACCAGTAAATGTATGACTTTATAAATCATCAAATTAGTGCAGTTCAAACTAGGATATGGAATATGTTCTAGCCCCCTGGCGTGATTCGAAGTTAGAACCGCCGTCATCCTGCCACGTCTGGCCAAGAGAGCACGCCCTCTCGTGTGCAATGAAAGTAAAGTACGCACAATCAGCGTCACCCACACAGAGTTTGGCGCACCTAATGGCGGATGAAACTGTGTACGAGGACAGGACGGATTCTTTGACAAGCATGGCATCGTCAGCTACAAGCTTGAAGGACACGGATATCATATGAGCTGCATATGATCATAAAGAAATAAAATGAAATATCTTTCACTGATTTTTGTAATGTATGATTACCATGGACTTTACAAAAGCTATATGAATATTGACACTTCGAATCCGCTTTCAATTCATCGATCCAACGTTCTGGGAATAATTTCTAATGAATAAAATTGTAAATAATTAAAGACATTATGAATAATAAGAAATATTGTAATAATTATTGTTTGAATGGAATTTCTATGTATTTTTAGGAATTGACATCATTTACCTCTATTCACCTAATACTTTTTTGTATGGTTGGTGTCTTACATGGTTGGACAGTTGCTGTAATGTAAAGCCGGGTCTTTTTTTTTAATATATACAATTATATTGTGATTGATTTGAATCGGTAGCAAGTTAAAAACAGAACGATATAAATCGCGAAGACATTAAAGTACATAGGCAATAGTGTTAAGTGTACGCTTGTAATTAAATATGAGGATTTGCGATGGGTAGTATCAATTAATTAATTTGAGAATAGGGCAATAGGGTTCCTCCATAAGAAGTAAGGAAATGAAAAAGAGCTCTCTTATAACCATCTTGAAATATGGTCAAACCTGTCAATTAAGGTCACCCAAGGGAAACAGAAAAGTTGGCTACTGAAAGCAGCTGGCCTTTATAAACAGGTTCTGCAACACTAATTACTTTCTCAAGGGAGACGAAATTAATGGACATTATACACTGGTGGCCTTTATGCAGAGGTGGCCGCAAAGACAAGTCTGACTGTATTGTGAATATAGCAGAGATCGGAAGCTGTTTTACATACATGTGTCTCTATTGGATGAGGTGGTGGTCTTTATCTGAGTTGACGATGTGTCTGATGTTGATGAAGGGGTGATCGAACAGGGCATCGTCGACTGCGGTACGGAGATTTCTGTTTAAGTTCAAAGAAACACACACACATTAACGAAGGACACCGAATGTCTCCCATTTAGGAGTTCGTTGTATAAAACAAATAGAGCATGCTTAAATTCATGTATGAAACGATCGATCCGCTCTTTAGTTAAGTTTGTTTATAAACCTATCGTACTCATCCTAAGGGCTTCGTACTATAGATTCATACAGCCTGAACTCGAGTGCGGATAGCTCGTATAATCAATGAACTCTTTGCATGCATCATTTGTATACTATTAGTCGCATGCATACAGTCTTTTGCTTAATAATGAACTCTTTGAACCGTAATGACTACAAAAAATGGACAGGGATTTTGTAACTTAGTGTTCACAGTTTGAAAAGTGTGTGATTTTGGACGTTCATTTAATCTAATCAAGGTATGACAAAACCTCCTAATCATTCTCTATTCATAGATACATAATGTGAACAAATATTTGATCCCTTCATCATAATTTAGCACTGAAGAATCAAATCTAAAGTGCTCATGGTGTGACAAAGTTAATGTAATCCAAAAATTGGATGTTTTTAGTAAAAATGTTGCCGCATTTTGGGCTAAATTCTTTTTTGGAAAAACATGGTACATAAACGTTTTTCTCTTCTACTTACACTGTCGCTCATAAAGTTAGAATATTTTAGTTTTACCCGAATTTATGGAATTATTTTACAAATAATCAAAAAATAATAGATCTAGATAATAGTATACATTCTCAGATTTTATTGAATAATAAATTGCCAATGTGTGTTTTGCGGGACTGCTAAAGCATGTGTATGCTACCATGCTTATCAACTAGGGGACCTACGCCCTCAAGTCATAAATGACAGTAATGCGGATTATGCCCCACAAAAGGGCACTAATATAGCACATCGACACGGTCTTGATCCTGGGGCCTCACAGTTACGAGGCCATTGCTTTGTCACTGAACCATGACTGCACAAAGCGGGGGCTAGGGTAGGGGGCAGTTTCCATAAATTAAAAAAACACACAGAAAATGCAATAAATTTTCAATAATTTATTGCTTTAACCCCGGTTCCCAACATACAAAAACCTTCTGTGTGCACCTGCCTTGATCCATAAGGCATGGCCGTCATAAGGATTTTGTTATTTTGGGGACCGGGGTAAAATGCAATAAATAATTGAAAATTTATTGCATTTTCTGTGTTTTTTTTAATTTATGGAAACTGCCCCCTACCCTAGCCCCCGCTGCGTACAGTCATGATTCAGTGACAAAGCAATGGCCTCGTAACTGTGATGCCCCAGGATCAAAACCGTGTCGATGTGCTATATTAGTGCCCTTTTATGGGGCATTAATCCTCATTACTGTCATTTATGACTTATGGGCATAGGTCCCCTAGTTGATAAGCATAGTGTCATACACATGCTTTAGCAGTCACGCAAAACACACAGTGGCAAATTGTTATGCAATAAAATCTGAGAATGTATACTATTATCTAGATCTATTATTTTTAAATTATTTTTAAAATAATTCCATAAATTGGGGTAAAAAAAAAATATTCCACCTTTATGAGCGACAGTGTATATCACACTGTTGACCAATGCTGGTCAATCCCCAATGTGCCAAATTTGTGGCTAGTGAACATTTCCCTTAGACTTGCGCATCTGGTTTTTGAGATGTCATTCTTATACACACTCACCGGCTTCTCTTTCACATATGAAACGGAATGTGGTAGAACAGCCTTTGTCATACCACTCAAAGTTGGGGGGAAGTAAACGGAAACAATGGCCCCCCTCATTGAAAGCAGTTTCAGGATCTGGGAATTTGTTGTAGGTCAAGCTTGAGCCATTTTGCCACGTCACACTGGCTAACCCTATCCAATATTCATTGTCGCTTCCCTGTTCATCCATCAGGAACTGTTCCTCTTCCTGAGATCCTATGTAGACAAGATGCATCCCAAGGCTCTCGCAAAATGATTTGGAAGAGTTGAAATCCAACTTATTTTGAGAGAAATAATAGCACGACCAGTCATGTTCGGCGTAGTTTGAGTCACACTGCGATGAAGAAGCTAATGAGAAAATATAAGGTGAACCATTAGTTAGAAGTGAACATACACAGATTGGTTCCCAGGATTCACTTTGGCATTTTCCTGTTTCGATCTGTACTCTTACATCTCTTAAAAAGATTCATACATACGCTGTTGAATCAGGGAGGTGAAAGAAAGGAGTGGAAACTTTTGTAATTTATTCAAACGCATTCGTGAGTTATAAAGCGTAACAATGGGATATGTAACATACCACTTGGCTTTGCAGTTCCATGCTCCGAACCTTGCCCCATTGCGGGGAATTTCGGAGGCCAGGCACCAGTTTCACATTTATTTCAAAATATCAAATTACCGGCTTAATTTCAGTGCAAATTATAATCTTGATATGGAGATTGTATTGGGAATAGTGCGTCAAACGATTTTTCAAATTTAGTACTCCGCCCTTCCTATAATTTGTGTGCCAGAGTTGGTAAAAGAAAATTTAGATCCTGACAAAAACTCAATATTGTAGGATAATGCACTAATTTTTGCGTGTTTTAATGTCACGTTGTTTAATCCATGATTTAAAATCTTCAATAACTATAAGTTTGCTAAAGCGTGTTTTCGCGTGTTTTCTGTATTTTTGCAGTTGGAAAAAAAAGATGATTTTCACAAGTTTGTGTTCGCTTGTTCTACTCATGAGACATTCAACAATTGATAAGAAATCATTAAAAGGGACAGCGAACAGTTGCTGGTATACCATTTTCTGATGTAGGAATTCTAAATCCTGACATTTTCATACGCTCTTTTATCACTATACCTGGTCAACAGTTACAGATTAGCGCATAACTTTTCGGCGGCTTGGAGCATGTGGAGGTTTAAAGGAAAGCGGCTTAACTCCACTCCTTTCTTTCACTTTCCTGGTCAATTCAAGGATTCTCTCTAAACAAGAAAAATGAGGGGGAGAAGGACACGCCAACGGACGTAAAGCACAACAAAAAATAGATTCGGAGGTAGAGTTAGGGAACACAAAACAGTTAACGGAATATTTTGCCCCAAATTCCACATCCGTCTTTTCAAAAAATTACTTTGTGATTTCAATTAAAAGTTAAGTTAGACTGTTCAAAAGAATTCGCAGTACTTACAACCTTCTTTTTCACAAATATAGTTGTATCTGCGAGAACAAGGAGCATCATACCACACGCTCTTCAAAGATTGGTCGAATAGACGAAAACAAAGTCCACCTTCATCGAGAGCTTGGTCTAGATTTGGAAAATTGAAATAGTGTATGGCAGAGCCGTCTAACCAAGAAACACTGGATAATCCGATCCAATAATCCTTTTCATAAACTTTTTCTTCTAGGAATGCTTGTTCGTTCTCAGATTCGATGAAAACCAGGTGCATCCCCATGCTCTCACAAGATGATTGAGATGTAGAGAAATCTGATTGGTTGTCTGAGAAATAATAGCAGGACCCGTCGTGTGCGACGTAATCTATTTCACAAACTCCTGCATCTGAGGAGGTTATTACGATAGAAAATAGCAAGAAAACCTTTGGAAAATATACGTTAAATATATATATATATTAAATATGGTAAACTACTACTACTACCACTACTACTACTACTACTACTTCTTCTCTACTTCTATCACTACTACTACTACTACTACTACAACTACTACTATACTACTACTACTACTACTACTACTACTACTATTATATCCCACATACTAAGAACATTGCTCTACGATTGGTCAAAAGTAACTCACGTGATGAAAGATAGTTCGCCCATTATTGATGGGAGAAGCAAAAAGTTCGTTACACTGTGTAGATAGTACTACTATCTACACAGTGCAACGCACTTTCACTGAAGATAGAGGTACTATCTACACAGGGCAACGCACTTTCACTGAAGATTATCCAAAAACGCACTAAAACAGGCGTAATAAAGCGCGCATTACCGATGAGTGCAATTAAAGCAAACACATATACGCACCGTACCCTCAAGGGGATGGGTTAAACTTTTAACTTTTTTGGTGTGAATTTGGGCCTGGTGTCTTTAATGTAGATGCATACACGTCCTTTTCTTTTTGGAGTTAAATTGTTTTAGATGTGGAATATAAAGCAAATAATCACCTTTTGGTTTCAGGCGATGGCAAACTATCACTTCCTCGTCGATCAGAATGTATACGCTATCTTTCCTCAGCTTCGCTTCGGAAAGATAGCTACATCCAAATCGCCTCGGAAGTGATAGTTTGTCCCATCACCTTCACCAACGGTAGTTATTTGCTTACTATACTACTACTACTATACTACTACTACTACTACTACTACTACTACTACAACTACTGCTACTACTACTACCACTACTACTCCTGCTCTACTTCTACTGCTACTACTACTATTACAACTACTATTATACTACTACTACTACTACAACTACTACTATACTACTACTACTATACTACTACAACTACTACTATACTACTACTACTATACTACTACTACTACAATAACTACTGCTACTACTACTACCACTACTACTCCTGCTCTACTTCTACCACTACTACTACTACAACTACTGCTACTACTACTATTACTACTACTTCTACTCTACTTCTACTACCACTACTACTACTACAACTACTACTATACTTCTACTACTACTACTACTACTACTACTACTACTACTACAACTGCTACTACTACTACTACTACTACTTTTACTCTACTTCTACCACTACTACTACTTCTACATCTTCTACTACTACTACTACTTTTAGTAGCAGTAATCACACTTTAATTCTAAAGTCAATGCTACATACAGCCGCAATTAGTATTTAGATTAAATCAAAGAATTCTTTAAAAAGAAAGTCATAGCAAGTTGAAGCCGCGTCCAGTTTACCTTTGTCACAACCTTCTTGATAAGTGAATGAGAAGCGTGAGCTGCATAGAATGATGAGGACGAACATATTAACATCCATCTGAAAATTAACCATATGATGAACACCAGTGAGGTGTTTAAATCTGCAATTATCAAAACTGCCGGTTCTGTTATGTGATTCTAAACTTTCAGTAATCAGAAAGATAAATGTGTCATTCTTTAAATAGTAGGCCTAGAGCGTGTAATCGACATAATTATAGAAGAGATTTTCAAAGTGTTTAACTCATCGGATTCTTCGTCTCTCTCTGTAAACAAAGTTAATGTTAAGTTCAAAGACTTAATGAAAGACCAGGTTAGATGGTAAACCAGCCAAGATGTGATTATCTTTCTTGGGGTCAACTTTGGAGGGACTTTTGAGGATGATAAATGACATTCATGCTAAAACTCTTTGAAAGGGGGGATGCCACGCGTATTTTTTTTTACTAAAAATCTCATTTTGGGCTCGTATTTTTCAAATGAATTGAATTGAATTGAATTGAATTTCTTTATTGTCATGCACAAAATAAAATGAAGGCATAAAAATCGTTTTACAGCTCACATTTGTATAAATATAACAATACATTAACATATCATAGACAGTAACTACAAATAACATAAATAACATAACAATGTAATGTAATTTAACCTTTCTGTTGAGAGCCAGAGGAATTGTTTGATTATTTGTACTCCCCTGGCTCCCAACAGACAATATTAACTTAAATAAATAGCAGAAAATGTACATGACAACAATCAATGTCATATAACATATGAATATAACAAGTCACAGCAAAGATCTAAAAATCCATTATGCATCAATTGTTAAAAATTTCAGATAAAAACTGTTTATTTTGAGTAGGAGACATAAACTAAAAGTACATCATACTGGATGGCAAAGAGGAAAGACAAGAGAGAGAACGAGAGAGTGAGAAAGGAAGTGAGAAAGGGAGAGAGAAAGGGAAAGGGAAAGAGAGAGAGAGAGTAGAAGAGAGGAACAGTTCAGTGTGAGATGATGCATATACAGTTTCATTCAAAACATTGCTTTGTAATAGACATTATTTATATTGCACCTGTGCTTAGTACTGTTACATTTATGAAACACTGCTATGCATGCCAACAAATACAAATACAACTGTATGCTAGTACATGTACAGTACATATAGATGGTAGATACACTGTACAGTTGAAAGAAGAAAATTGATGCCAGATAGAAGAGGCTAGAAGAGAGACAAGAAGGAAAGAAGAAGAAGAAGAAGAAGAAAGAAAAGTGGAGAAAAGTGGAGAAAAGGAAAGAGAGGGAAGAAAGCAAAAGGAGGAAAAGTGAAGTGTGAGATATTGAAAATATTGTTGAAATAAATTGAACTGAATTGATGAGTCCACATGTCACTTACACACTACCAACCACCCACCCATAACAGCAGGGAAGACCCCCTCCCCCTTGACCTTATACAAGCTGACCCATCTTCACCCCCTGTACTTCCAGGATATGAAGAGAGAGAGAGAGACAGGCAGACAGAAAGAGAGAGAGAGAGAGAGAGGGAGAGATATATGTAGGATAGAGAGAGAGAGAGAGAGAGAGAGAGAGAGAGCAGAAGACAGAGGAGAGAGAGAGGGAGAGATAGAATGAGAGGGTAGGGGATCGTACTCGGGGGTTTACAGGGTCATTCATCTACAGAAATTGTTGTTAAACACTTTCATTGCACTTGGGAGAAAGGACCTGCCGAACCTATCAGTTCTTATTCTTGGTAACCTAATTCTTCCTGATCTATTGAAAACCACTTCATTATGCAGAGGGTGATTAGAATCCTTCACAATCACTTGCAGCTTAGCCAATAATGCCCTTTCTGCAACATCTTCCAGCTCTTTCACAGAGACCCCAATTACTCTGCTGGCATGTTTCACTATCCTATTCAACTTTGCTCTGTTTTTCCCACTAAGGCTGTTAAACCAGGCTAGACAGCAGAAACATATGACTGACTGTATGACACATTGGTAGAACAGGAACATTGTATCACTTTTCACATGTAATGCTTTCATCTTTCTTAGAAAATACATACGCTGGTTGCCCTTGCTTAGTATTACCTTGGTATTACTATCCCACTTCAGTTTGTTATCAATTACAACTCCTAAGTATTTGCATTCAGCCACCTGTTGAATGGCTTTCCCATCAATGTACAGGGGCACGTTATTTGTGCCACCATTTTTCCTGTAGTCAAAGATCATTTCATGAGTTTTTGTGGCATTTAGAACAAGTGAATTATCTTCGCTCCAAGAAACAAACTTATCAACTGTATCCCTATATGCAACTTCATCGTTGTTGGTGATCAAGCCAATGATACAAGTATCATCTGCATACTTTACTACGTGACAAGATGATGCAGTCGAACAAGAGAAATCACTAGTAAGCAAGGTATAAAGAATGGGAGAGAGCACACATCCTTGCGGAGTGCCTGTGCTAAGTCGTCTAGCTTGGGACATAACATTTCCAAAACGTACTTGTTGCACCCTGTTTGTCATGAAATCCCTTAACCATTGACACAATTTGGGATTCACAACACTGCTTAGTTTTTTCACCAAGGTTCCAGGAACTATCGTATTAAATGCAGAAGAGAAGTCTACAAAGAGCACCCTAGCATATGTACCAGTTCTTTCCAAATGTTTACAAACTGTATGTAGCAGGTAACCAATAGCATCCTCAACACTCCTGTTCGGTTGGTAAGCAAACTGGAGGGGATCTAAAATATCTTTTGTTTGTTCAACCAAGATGTTTCTCACAATTTTCTCAAAACATTTCATGACAATAGGAGTGAGGGCTACTGGTCTATAATGTTGTCAAAATACGTCAGAAATCATGATTTTTTAAAACTTTTTGATCAAATATGTATTATCTAACAGAGACCTCTCAATTAGATTAGTATTAGACCATGGGCCAAAAAAGGGAAAAGGGTCCCACCCCTTTAGACACAATAATATATTTGTTTTATTACTTTATAATAAGTTCTTCTTTAAGTTCTTAAAATATCACTTTTTCTTAATGTCTCCATGACACAGGCAATTTTTAAAATCTTGTAATGACTTGTATTGAAGTAAGAAGCTTTTGATATATTTATTGACATGTAATTTACAATGTGTTTTTTTGTAATAATTGTCTTAAGTACCAACATTTTTGGCCGGTTACCATGGTAATTTCCCTATTGGTCCTACTCATCACAAACTTTTGTGCAAATTTTGTCGTAACATAAAAACTTCATTTAATTATGAAAATAATAATAACAATATACTAAAGTACTAATGATAATAAAAATTACAGTAGTTACATATCCCGCATTTCAGGGGATTTTTAAGGCGCCTACAAAATACTACTGTTGCCCTAAAGCGGTGATAGCATTCAAGGAATACATTTCTACCAGGTACCTATGTACTACACCTGGGTGTAGAATGGCAAATGTACAACAGTGTACGTCTAGCCAAAGGACATTAGTGCCGTGGCGGGACTCGAACCATTTGACCCACGGTATAGTGACAAATTCCCTACATTTTGATCATTATTGAAGGTAAGACTATTTCTATGTAATGTAACATGTGAAAATGAGAGGCTTATTGAAAAGCGTGGCTGGAAATGATAAGCCCCTCCTAAGACTGAAGTACCTCTTAATATAAGTTGGTTGATAAGGTTGTTACCTTGTTATCCGGCGCAGTTCTTCTGTCTTTCAAATCCACAAGTACTAGAATACGGCCCACGAGAATGAACACGTATACCTTCTCCGCTTGATAGGTCCTGGTTAAAATGTATGCGCATTTTATAGGAGAATCAAAGAATCTTACATCTGTCTCATACGTCTAGACTTCCACTGCCAGTCAGCCTTATTTTTATATACTTTTTAGGCATCGGGAATAAGACAGTTCGAAAATAGCTTCGGACCACCCCCCCCAAAAAAAAAAATAAAAAAAAAAATAAATAAAAAATAATATCCACAGATCTTTTACACTATGGATACGTCCCACTTGTGCTTTTTAGAATAATCACTGTCAAGGTGATGGAGGTGCTTCATGAATACCTTTTGTTTGCCCTCTTGAGAAGAATACTTCCACCTGTGTATCAGATAAATGTACTGTCGGTACATAAATGAATACTAACTACATAACTTTCATGAGCACGATATGAGTATTCGTCTCAATGGTTTTACAATTTGGAAACGAATGACCTTTATCTGCACACGCGCAAATCTTAATTACGAACTCGCATATTGCAACTCCGTCTGTCTTAATATAAAAAAGGAAATTCACAGACACGCGTTTGATAAGACATTCATTTCACGCAGTATATTACCTCTTTCTTGTCTTGGTAGGGGCTGTCAATCACATCACTGTCCAGTAAGAAAGACAGTGATATAAGAAAGAGATATTTCAATATCTTTGCATCATGGATATGAATTCCCATTGTCCATTTTTCACAAATGATTTAAGGAGAAACATAAGAGATGGCATTGGAAACCGATTCGTGTCTATATATTAAAAGCATATTGCTTTTCCCATTTACATCACTGCATGAATGAATAGAAAACACATGCGCATCTCAAGATGAATACACATCGATACAAGAAAAAGGAGACATCAAATTGATGAGTTCGATCTCGAAGGTTATAAATGTAAATAAAAATGTTAATAATTGATTGCTTTTTCGCGTAACTAGTGTAAAACCGAGTCCAACTAATCAAGCAAAGATTTCTATCTGAGGTGATAATAGTTATAAGTATCGAATTGGCATTTTGCCGTACGAAAGCTTGTTTTCGAAGTTAAGATTATACTTACTCCTAAAATCTTTGAGTAAATTATGTATATATATTTATTTATTCAAGCAATAACTTCTATCCAAGGTGATATTACTTATATAAATATCGATTGGGCATTTTGTACGAAGGCTAGTTTTCGAAGCGAAGATTATACTATTTCCTAAAAATCTTTTTTTTCCATATATATATATATATATATATATATATATATATATACACAATTATATATTGGATAGCGCTTAGTTTAAACAAAGTTTTTCACCAAAAAAATACGAACTTGTTTTGAGGAATAAAAGCGCCAATTGACACCAGCCTGATAGAACTATTATTAGTCGTCTTCAATTCTTTATTAAAAAATACAGCCAACATTATCATGCTGCAAACATCACATCGTGATCAGTGCAAACAGCATTATATTAGTTCATTTGACACCATTCGTTCAATTAACGGTTATTTGAGAAGAGGTTAAATTGACGGACGGGATGGATTTCTGAATGTTTTGTGTCACAATTTGCCAGTGGACCAGGAAGCTGTAATGAATGGAGATCCCGTCCAAGAGGCCCCTTTGAAGCCATCCGTGGCACCGCGTGTCTTTTGTTTCCCCTACCGTAATCCCCTTAATCCCCCTCCGAAACCGTACAGCTCCCTAGTAGCACTAGGTACTCCCTTTCCACACACATCCCAGCCCAGTGAGCACGGCGGCTTTTGCTTTGTGGGCCCGTATTTGGGGTAACTAGTGGTGATAACTTGACAACTTCTAGCCCTCAATCAATAAATGCGCAAACATATAACACAATTTCATTTAGTTCTTTAGGAAGATAAACCTTTAGACTACCTTCCTAGCTATGTACAAATTTCGGAAATTTTCGGAAAATGTCAATAATTAGATGAGAAAATCATAATGATGAAAACCTTTCATTCGCTCTAACTCACGATTTCCTTGGTCAATTTCGCTGGTTGAAATGGCCACGCATTCAGTAGAGCTATCGGAGAACAGAAAAAGCATTTGATGACTAATATAAAGTTGCAATGGTCTTATGCTGTTAATTCTGTATTTTATATGTTATAGCTAAATACATCTTCACTGAACATGACTTAATTTTTCGGTGCCACGCATGGCTTCAAAGCTCGATGCTTGCATATATTTGCAAAAGAGTGAATAGAGAACTTAGGGAAGCAGATGGCGTTGCGTATCATTTCGTACTATTTGGAATTCCAGAGAGGGACTGTGCATTGATATGGACAGCTGTTGATGGAAATGATGGTTGGAGAGGGTTACATTTCTTTTTGTTAAGCCAGGTTAATCTTGAATATTTTTCCCTCGGAAAATTCTTTCGAGACGGTATCTCCATTCATTACAGCTTCCTGAGTGGACTCACGTCGGATGTATGGACACACCATAAAGCGAAGACAGAGATGTGTTATTATTGTTTGATTGTCTCTGAAACCCAATTTATCTCAATTTCACACACGCCCACAAATATTAAAAAAAACACTTATTGACTTGAGCCACATCAACTTAATTATTTTTAGTTTTCAACCAAAAATTATATACCTTTCAAAGATGCCCATATTAAAAAGATAAGCCTCTTTTAAGGAAACTGTCAATGGGTTCCATTGCATAATAGCAAATGATGTAATCATGGCAGTGGAAACCATATACGTAATGTATTAACGACATATCTCGGATAAAAAATACAGTCATAATTTTTGTTTGAATTAATTTTGTATATTTTACATCTTGTGTTGACGTAACAGTATAGAATGTTTTGTTTAGTTGAAAGCTATAATTTCCCAAGTCAAGATTGAAATTAATCTAGCATTTTAAACTCTTGAAATAATAATGTGTCTGTTGAGCACCAGAAAGGCATTGAAGCAAATTTTGTAATGCCCCTCTAGGCTAGCTGTCAGCAGATACTTAGTATCTTCTCACTTGAAAGGGTTCAATTTTAGTTAATAGGGACTTTTAGATTTGCACGTTTTCAGCTTTGACTGCAACATGTGACGTCATTTTAAGGCACTGCGCATGCGTCACGTCGTCTCAGTCGGCGATCGAGAATGCGTCAACCTTGATTTTCCTAAATCTAGTACGATACTAGTATATGCCGCGTGCGCATAAAATATACAGTTCCTCAGGTAGACAAAGGAACATCCCTTCCCTGCTATTATGTAAAAATGTGTAGAACAAGTGTCACATGCATATTCACCTGTTCTACACATTTTTACATAAGAGCAGTGAAGGGATGTTCTACCACAGCAATAGGCCATTTTCGTAATGTAACCAAATTTAATGCATAGGTCTTTGTGGAGTGCCTCAATACAAACTATTTCATTCACCTGTTAAGAATAATAGTATTTCAATAGACAGAATCCTAACTGCATACATTGCCACGTTGGACAAACATTATGGCTTGACCTACCTAGCAACACTTAAAGGCACACTGTCCTACTTGTAGCTACTTGCTCCCTCTATATAGAAAACTTCCCAAATCGGTGCCTGTTGGTCCCCCATGATCCTCTTTTTCTTATGTTAAATGAGAGCTGATTTAATGAGATAGCCACCTGTCACAGTGACCTCGTTGGCTCGCTATGTGGTCTTATCCCTTCTAGCTGCAGTAGTAACGCCTAACTTTAATATATGCAGTTGCATTCTGACTATTGAAATACTACTATTCCTATCAGGTGAATGAAATAATTTGTATTGAGGCACTTCACAAAGACCTATGCATTAAATTTGGTTACATTAAGAAAATGGCCTATTGTTGAGGGTAGAATGAGGAACTGTATATTTTGTCCTCTTTCTTTGTCTGTCATGTAATTCATAGTGTTACTTCCTGCATACATGTTTATCGTCGAGTGCAATCTAAAAGATTTCTAATTGTAGTCAACATGGGCAGTTGAGTACGTTGACACGCATGATCAGTCGGCGTACGTCGTGTTCTCGTCCACTCATTCTAAAAGTCCCTACTAGCTCCATGTCAACATGTGGAATGTCCAAGGTATTTTCCCCCTGAGTTAAGTGCATATTTCAATGGGAAATACTTTCTAAGGAAAACAGAAAAATAATCTTTATAGACAGATTGTCTTTGTGTACTGGTAGTCGCTACAGCAGGTTTCACTGAATTTACTAGGGCCCTGTTCATTAAAACTTGTTATCAATAACAGATGTTAAGTTTCTATGACAAATTTGCTTTCAGCCAATCAAATGCCACGATTTCAGTAGCTTATAACAGTTATTGGAACTTGTTATTGATAATAAGTTTTATGAAACATTACTTTGTCCTAACAGTGGCCATAAAATAGTTCTTTTCAACAATGACGCATTTTGCGTCATTGCATGGATGCTCTTTTCTCACCTTTACACGTTCATTTCACTGAGCTACTTAAAGAGGAAGTCCACCCTGATATTAAGTTCGTTTCAATAGAAGCAGAAAATTAAGAGGAACAGGTCAGAGAAAGTTTGAGCAAATTCCAATTATTTTGTTTATTTCCAATTCGATACCTGTCCAGTGATTTACAAATGTTGCTGAAATGGCTTGATTTTCCCCTAAGCTTCCAGGGGCTGTGCACCCTGGACCCCACCAAGGGCCCTAAAGCGCGCCCCTGGATGCTCATCTGATCGTTGTTAGGTGCCTAAAACCCCTGAGCTTCCGGGGGCTCTGCTCCCTGGACCCCACCAAGCTAAGGGGGTTCCTGGATGCTCATCTGATCGTAATGTAATGCTTAAGACCTCTGAGCTTCAGGTGGCTCCGCCCGGACCCCAATCCAATGAGTGACCTGCATGCTAGTGTAAAAAATAAGGTTTCAAATTCTTTGCTCATCTGACCGTAATTAAATGCCTAAAAGCCCTGGGCTTCATGAGGCTTCGCCCCTTGACGCCCGCCGGGGCTTTGATCCTCGACCTCACGCCAATTTACGCTCTACTTGCTTTGCTCTATCTGATCGTAAATACTTTAGCCTCCCCCCCCCCACTTCGAAAAACGTTCCGCGGGGCCTTCATGTAACATGTAAGAATAGTGGTGATGCTGATTTTTTTTCTTCAGCCCCCCCCCCAAAAAGGTTTTTTGGTCATTACGCCACTGCTCCCTCGTCCCTCGCATTTCGTCCCCCCCCCCAGGTCATGAAAAGAAATTGCCGCCCGTGTTGGTAGTTATCAAAATTTGGGAATATTATTATTGATTCCTAGAAAATTTAGAAAAACATAGGAATCAAAGTAAAAAGGATGTGATAGAACACATTGATAGAGAACGAGAACGTACATTGAAAACGAACTCAATAATAACAACATACGCATTAAGAAATCAATAATACATATCAAAGTGTGGGATATTCTATGATCATAGAGAAACAAAAATAAAACCAAACTAGTATGTTTCTACAAGGGGAGGCAATTCAAAGAGGAAATTTCGGAGCACATTCAGAAAAGGAAAGACATTGGTACTAAGACACAAGTCTCTGTCTTCCTCTGAGGGGTGCATGCTCCCAGAATCTGGGGGAAAGCATAACACAAGAACATCTCTCGCTTTTGTATCTTGCTAATTCATGATTGAAAACAATTTTATGGGTTCTTCTATCACTTGGGACTGGTAGCATATATTCAGGCATGTCATAAAGTCTGTGTAATCAAATGACATTGAAAAGTACACAAGTCTGTTATACAGAGGGGTTATGTTTAGGCGAGACATGCGTTCCGTGTATGATAAGGAATTAGCAAATTCGTATTAAAGGGCAAACTGAATTGGGTAACACGCCTTTGTATACTTTCAATAGCTCCGAAATGGGTCTTTTGATGAGGGAGGCATGTTGGTATGCCGTACTCAATCACAGGTCGACATAATGAACAAAAGAGTTTTGTGAGAATAGCTGAGTTTCTATAGATTTTAGGGTACGTCGGATAAACCCACAGAGCATATAGAATATCTGCTAACAAAACATTGAATATGGTCCTTCCAACTCAGATCTCGCGAAAAAGTGAATCCTAGATAATTATGTTTACGACTTAACTACAATCATCTAAAGGATTTCCGTCAGTGGAGTAAAAAGTAGTAATGAATTTACGGGATCTAATTATGTGTATTACTTTACAGTTAGATGAGTTCATTGTCAATAAATACACCAAAAGAAGTATATTATTAAAGTCAGTTTGCAACAAAGTCATTCGTAACTTTCCACACAGCTTTATGAAGCACCCCTCCCCCGTTCAGATATGACGTGGTAAACTACCACCGTTTTTTTTTTCATGTGTAAATAAATGCGATTAGCTTACAAAAATGATCCTGCACGCATTTACTGAGCTCTGTGTTATAACACAGTCGAAGCGTATTACACTTCACGTCATCAAAGTAATCACCACGGTTTTGCAGCGTTATCTGAAGAAGGGTTTCGGATGAATTGTACCTATTTCATGCCCATTACACATGGCATAAGAATAAGTACTTGTGTTAGAGTTGCACTGAGAGACGGAAAGACATATATTTAACTGATCAATGATACTATGACATCGAATCAAATTCTCTCCTTCCACCTTTTATTCTTGTACATTATTTGTGATACATTCTCCTGCTGCAATGTCATGTCCACAAATAAAAGTTGTGCTTGGAGACAATATGAGTCAAGTTATAACGTGTGTCTTTTTGCAGTTCGTATGTGATTTATACAGACACAGCAAGTAAGCGATCGAGATAGCGGAGGGGTAGAGGGCTTCGGAGTGAGGGTGGAGGGAGGGGATTAGAATATTTGGAAAGAGAGATTTTGAGGATGATAATGATGCTAATGATAATGATCATAATAATGGTGATGATGACGCGATGCTAATTATGACATTTCAAAAGGGCACGCATATTGAGAGTGACTAAGGTTGATTTTCCGAAAGTAGTTGGCATGCGATCTTTCTTTCTTCACCTCCGAGTGAGGTTATTGAAAATATGTTTGTTGTAACTATGTTAACAATTCTCATCAAATAACGTTGATTGCGGGTGTTCTAGAATATGTAATTAATACACCAATTAACGCAGCTATTTGGGTTCCATTCAGCTCTCTGGAATATCTCGGCCAAAATTTTGACCAATCCGAGTAGACCTTAAATCCGGCCGATACCCGGATCCAAAGAAATAGCATCTATTTTACTGACGGAGAGCAATAGATAAAGGTGTTCGAAATTTTACCTCATGGGTGTGTTATTTTATCTCGGGAAGGGTATGTAGGCCTATTACTTTGAAGCGACAGCTAGTATAGCCGTGCTTTTTTTTAAATATTTGTTAAAGTAGGCATGAGACCCAACTCCAAAAAGCCCTCCCGACACGCGTGCAAAGAGTTCAATGAGAATCCCTATAGGGGGGGGGGGGGTACTCCAAATAAGTAATAGAGATACACACATAAAAAGGAGGGAAACAGTTTTTCATTAATTGACTGTCAGAGAAGGATCATATCTGTTGGAATGAAATCAATAAAGTTTGAATTTGAATTTGAATTGAATTGAGAACTAGCAGGGTAGGGGCAACTCGATCTGCATGCACACATAATTCCTATTTAATTTACAATATAAATTCAAATTTACAACGTACTAGGCCTATAATGAAGAATAACATAACTAAGACTAAGAACAATTGCACATACAAAGTGGCATGCAGTCAGTTGTGAAGAAAATGATTAAGATTGTGACCAACCACAATTCGCAGATACTCGATTAGTCTACAACAAATATGTCTATTTTATCATTCTATTCAGCTATTCAACTTTTCAACTCATTTCTATACTACAACCGCATACTGTTTATGAGCAAATGCCATAACATTTTAGGGGATTCCCCATGAGGTAATTGAGCGCGCGCCCGGCCCGGGCCGCACGATATAGGGAGTGGCACTATAAGGTGCATATTCGTTTCCTTCTTCCCACCACGCCATAGACGCTACACATGGGACGAATGAGTGGTTTCTAAACCTAGCCACTGGAAACTACCATCTGGTAAGTATGGGGATTTCTTTATTAAAACTAGCATTTGTTAAACTTCTATAAGGGTATTTGCTCTTCTGGGTTGAACCGACATTCTCGTAAATCGTAATTTGTTCTGTGTACATGTATTTCATTTTACCTTGACATGTGTTGATTGATTAATCTGGATCTGGAAGAGTGCACCCCAGGCCAAGGACCGGGAAAGCAGTACTATACTCTTTTCACACTGGCAATATTTTGCTTAACCTCGTACTATAGGTGGGGTGAAGGGGGGGGGGGGGTCTTAGTCCCACCTATAGTACGGGGTTAAGCCTATTCCACTTTCTGTTCAGACTGGTTTTTACCAAAGTGGGCTAAAGTTGGCTAACCCCACCTATAGTACGGGGTTAACTAACCCTGCAAAATAGCAGGGCTAACTCCGCAATTGTGGTGCTAACTCCTGCTAACCCCGCAATTGCGGTGCTAAGCAAATGAATGAGAACAGAAACGAAAAATAGTCCGGTACTACGCAATGGAGCGTATCGCAGCTGGCCAGATGCGAAGTATGTCCAATCATAACATGCACGATATCCGGGGTTAACGAAATGTAGTGAGAACAGCGGGAATTTTCTTATTCCGGAATAGGCGCTAGTACGGGACTAAAAAGAGCGTGTGTGAAAAGCCAAAAAAAATAGTCCGGGGTTAAGGATAGTACGGGGCTAAGAAAAGTACGGGGTTAAGCAAAACCAGTGTGAAAAGAGTACTAGTGTAGTAGTAGTCGATGCACGCGTGTTGACCAAAGAATGCTGTTGAGCTGTGCATGTGTATAGTCAGGCTTTCAGTTCCAACCCCAGTATTCATCCTTCTCATATATTTGCAATGACGACCTTCGTCATTGCCTTGTTTTCGTTCACATTCTGCCCCATTAATATTTGCAATGACGACCTTCGTCATTGCCTTGTTTTCGTTCACATTCTGCCCCATTAATATTTTCCTTTTCCTTGTTTTCCTTATCGTCCAGAAATCCCATTCGTTTTGCATGTAGTGTTTGTTATTCCTAGTTAGGTGCTTTCCTCATAGTCTCTAACATCTCATCAAGGTCACTACATTCTTCGATTTTCGAAATCACAATCACAATCACAATCACAATAACCGTCCAGGTGCCATTTTGCCCGTTTCTGGTCCATTTTAAGGCCTTTCTTTCTTCCTTCCTCTCTCCACTATCCTAGATCCTACAAACTTCTAACAAATTCCTCTAGATAGTCTAAGAGATGTTCTTTCATCTGCGACGTGTAACCTGCGCTTCAAAATGCCATCTTCATACTCAAAATTCAAATCTGAAACCGACTCCGTCAAAAGTCTCTCAAATTCTTGAAAAATGGACCCCTAAATAATCTAAAACTGCCATAACTTTCTCATATGAATTCTGTTTTGTATTTAAATCTCACAGTATCTTTATCTCATAATTGCACATAGCCATGCCAAATTTCACGCTCCAATGGCTTTGCACAACATAAATAGCGCCCTCTAAAGTTCTGGGAATTGGCTTTCTCTCTGTACCGTATCTCCATAATGGCCTTTTTTGGATTTAGATACTTGAAGATATGCCCTTTCCAGCCATATACAAAATTATATACCCTATCACTAAATTCTTCGTTCTCCGGAAACCCTCATGCGTGACCGTCCAGGCACCATTTTTTCCGTTTCGGGCCGTTTTGGTGACCTTTCTTTCGCCCTAACTATCTCCACTATCACAGAAGCTACAGACTTCTTTCATATTGCTCTGGATAGTCCGAGAGTAGCTCCTTAATTTGACACGTAAAAACATGGCGTCATTGCACGCACATCGTTGTGACACGATTGCATTTCTAGCTTTATAGTTTGGTGTCTTGCTTTGCTTCGGATTGTTTTCTACTGATGATGCTCTGTTCTACAATCTATGTATGTTTATTTTAATATTTATTGAGAATGAAAATAAAGACTAAACTGCATAGAGTCGATCATCAATCAGTGGAGCCATATGTAGTCTCAGCTCAGTGGGACAACCATCGACAATTGTATGCAGGTTTAGGTCTACCCTAATTATTTATATCGCTCTTGCATCTCCATCCAAAGCCCCCCCCCCCGGGTTTTGCCAAAATGGTGCGTTGACTAGTCTTTCACATCAGTCGTTTATAATAGAATTTAAGGAATTGAAATTTAAAGAGAAGGTTGAGTTCTGGGAAGAGGTGAAAAATAATTTGTGAGCATTACTCATTCTTATTATGCAAGTGTGGAAGAACATCAGATAAGACATGTTCCCTGAAAAGCATGGCTCTTCAAATGCCTTCATATTCTAAATATGCATGTAACATCGTAAAAATCGGGGGGCCGGATTTTTACGCCACTTGTTCGTGTAGTCCTATATACATCTTTCTGTGTACAGTGTTTGTAACTTTACCAAGACTTGGCCAAATTTCTTATCATTTTGATGATTCCAGAACATTGCAATACACACAAATTCAAGTTTCAAGTTTTATTTAAATCTTTCTTTCATAACACACTTTACAAATATGACATGAATATAACAAGTTTACAGAATACGGCGTTACAAAAGAAAGATGAGGTGACCTTGGTTGAAAGCAAGGCTTGTGGATTTAAGGTCCCTCATGAGTGGCTTATGAATACGTCCTAAAAGAACAAAACTCGTAAGATAAAAATAAAACATACATTTAAGTTCTTATATGCTAGATGATCAACCTTTTCTGGTCGGTTCCACACCGTTTCTTTCACAATGCAATCGCATGACCAGAACTCAACTTCATCTTTAAGTCGTTTAAATTCAAATAATTAAAATAGAAACAGATTAAAAATTAAATAATACTAATGTTTATGTAGTCTTGCAGATCAGGCGTTTATAAGAATTAAATCAATTAATAAATTCAATAAATATTTTTAAATGTCAAATTAAAATAATATCCATTTCTTTCAATGTATAGAATTCATTTGTTGATGTAAACTATGGTCATGCATAACAGTCTTTACAAATGAAATAACAAATAAATAACGGAGTAGGCCTACCGCCTTAATGCACCCTTCCGAGATAAGGGGGAGGGGGGAGCTTTCTGAATTCCATACATGGAAAGAAATCAATATTTTTCTTTTTACTTGAATAAATAAACGACTGATATGCAAGGCTGTGTAAACATCTTTATTTGACATTTTTGAATATCAAAGTAAATTATTAGATTGTGTTTCTTGTTATTTATTGATTCAATTGTTTATAAACGCCTGATCTGCATGACTACGTAAAAACTAGTTTTATTTAATATTTAATCTGTTTCTATTTTGATTATTTAAACGACTTAAATTCTATTATAAACAAGTGATGTGGAAGACTAGTCAACGCACCCTTTTGGCAAAACCGGGGGGGGGGGGGGGGGGAGGGGGGCTTTGGACGAATGGCTGCGTTCAAGTCAACGCGACTTGAGGAATCACCCTTTTAAATTATAATTTCAAATTGTTGAACGGATGTCCAGAGAAGTCGAAAAACATTAAGTCAAAATTGTAATTACTACTTCTTTACATTTCGAAAAAATGTGACCCAACCCGCTGTTTGAATCGTTTTCCTAGGCAGGCTCTGGAGCTCCCCTAGGTGTAGACAGATATTGTTATTTTCTATTATTATTTTACAGAGGATTTGTAAGGCAAACAGAGAATGTGAGCTTGTGTGTGTAACCGACCCTGAGCAATTTAAAGTCCGGTTTTAAAGGAAAATTCAACATTCATACAGAAAGCATACAAATTGAAGAAGGAAACTGGTGAAGGCTTAAATGAAATCAGAACAATAATAAGAGATTTATAATTGTTTACAACATGAGATAACTAAATCTATGTGAATCCCAAATTGGCAATTTGGTCAGTGGATTGTGACGTACATGTATGTAGTCATGGACAACTCTTCCGTTTGCTCTGTACAAAAATGTTTTAAAATCCCTCCTAATTCTCCATTGGGGCAATAATATTAGGATTGCACACCACCATAGGTCATATAAGAACAGACCCTAGCACTTGAGTATGTTAACATTTTGACAAGGTGGCATTTTAGTCATTTTTGTGTTTTGAAACGAATGGCATAGTTGTCGGCCACTACGTCACAGTGACATTACTAATTTAGCCTATTTGATGTGCCCATACCTATAGTGATTACAACTTTTAAACACTCTAAACTTTCATATATGCCTTGTTCAATTGTTTTCACTTTCACCAATCTGCCTCTCTGACTTTGTTTCTGATTTCTTTCAGAGCACTTGTCCATTAAAATTGGAATGGATTTTCCTTTAAAACCTGACTTTAAATTTCTGAGGGTTGGCTAAAGTAAACTCATTGGCTCACACTCTCTGTTTGCCTTAAAAATCCTCTGTAAAATAATAATAATAATAATTATAACCAAAGAATATCTGGGGGAGCACCTCCCCCCCCCCCCCACTAGCTGGTGCAATGTGTTTTGTCAGTGAATCTATAAATTTCCACCGTTCACAGCATCTGAAATCACCATGCTCTGTTTGTTAATTCCCATTATACTATAGTTTATTTCTTTGTACATGTATACATTTGCTTTTTTTTTTTTTTCGTAATTCTCAAGAAACATGAATTAGAAGGGGGGGGGGAATAATTTTCACATACTTAAAACATTACAAAACTTGGTAATGCCTAGGTCACATTTAAACCGGGCCCTGTACGATTTTCCCTACCCGGCGGCTTGCCTTGGATTTAGAGACCGTACGGGAACCGTCCGATTTTCATTTCTACGGCATGTGTGGTCACATATTCTGCGGCGCCCGGGAGGTGCCCGGTGAAAATTGGTCGAGTGAAATGCAAGGCGCCCGTAAGGATGCCGGCCGATAAGCTTACGTGCTCCGCCGATGAGCAGGTGCACCCGTGGCTCCCGGAGGGTGCCCTGCCGGGAGCCGGCCGGGTCCCGTGCGGTGCACTGAACTATGTTTCCTCTGACATCCGCACCTCTTGTATTTAAAGCTGCGATGTACATTTTGAGATGCCGCCGTGAGGGGCCCGCACGGGCAATATTCATTTCAAATTGCCCCCGGATGGCAGACGCCCGGTGTTGTGCATATTACCCAGGGCTCTTGCGGGGCCCGTGAGGGAGCCGTAGGGTACACGTACGGCACCCTTTAGCACCGCAAGGTGCCCGTAAAGATTTTTCATGAGAATTGACCCCCAAAAATCGTGAGGGGCCCGTCCGGACACCGTCCGGACACCGTCCGGAGCCCGCACGGGACCCGTAAGGTGCCCTGCGGGCTCTTCACGGGCTCTCTACGGACTAACGGTCAGATAAAAACGCCGGGAGAATTGGGAGCAGCCGACTTAGCACCACGGCGCCCGTACAACTTCGAAAACGCCCGTAGGCGCCCGTAGGATCTTTACGGTAGCCGGCCGGACACCGGCCGAAAATTCCCAAAATGTCTGTTTTTACTCGCCCCGGAGTGTATATGTGAAAGCCACATAAGGAGATGAATAATTTAGTTGTTAACTGTACACAATAAACACAATCAGAATAATCCCAATATGGTATTTAATTAGCTGTAATTCATAAACCCTTTAAAGATATATTGTCTCTCTGCAGCAGAGCTGGGGACACCCCTCCCCTTCATTCCCCTCCCTTTCAGCCCCCCCCCCCCGGATATAAGCTAGACCTTCACAATACATTTCTGCCCCTTTGACCTTTGAATAAAGTTCAGTATTAAATCGCATAAGTCAATTAAGTAAAGAGGCAAATATTTAGATGAGGAGAAAAAAAGTGAAAAAGTCAACCATATTGTGTACACTGTACATGTATGTCACTAATATGAGTAATTCACATAGTAAACATCAGAATTCCCTTTTTTGTCAATTACAGGATGTCTTGCTGGGGTTATCATTCATGTACCTTTTCAGCGGACTGAGTTTCTGTTGAATGAGAAGGACATCTTGCAACATGGATGGATTCTGCCTTCTTTATCTGCTCATGATTCTCCTGATGAGATCTGGTGATGTTGAAACCAATCCTGGACCAGACAGGTCAGTCTATATGTATTTGAAGCATATTTCCTGTTCTTTATTGCAACAGTAATAACCAGTAGGGGCTTGTAACAATCACTCATGTAATCACGTTATTATGTTTTTAGTACTTCTGTAGAAACAAGCTGTCTAATCTATGAAGTGTAGGGTTGACACTTTTTTTTTTAACAGGCCGATAATTCACAAATACTCACGCTTTTGCGAGTACGCGACATGACTCCCAGTGTTCGTAACCCCACATTTTATCACTTGAAAATAAAAATAAGTGCTTGTTATTGAGACTAGGCATGACATATATGTCATATATGCACTCTGTTTTTTAGTTTACATAACAATTATAATAATGAACGTTACTTTTATAGCGCACATCATTAACACAAAGAAAGTCCTTTTGCACTGAGAAAGCAAGAAAATAGAGTTAGGGCAGTAAACAAAAATGAACATTTACACTGTATGCCTGATATACTTATGCAAATAATTAATTACAAAAAACAATAATTATACGCCATTCTTAAATAGCTTACTTGTAATAGGTTGTACATTCAGGAAATACAAATTTGTAAATGAAAATTAAATATGGTACATGATACTATAACCAAAGAAGTCACTAAACATCTTGAACGCAATTATCAATGTACGAAAAGATAGGTCTTCAACAGAGTCTTAAATGACTCTTACATGTTCTCCTGGTTAACGTCAGTACCTTTGATGGGTGGGGGATCCGGCCACTGACTTTCAGATAGAGTTGGCCTCTATAAAGGCATCCAAAATCATGGCTGGAGAAGCACACATGTTTCCTTCATAAATGTTAGTCTCTTCTCAGGGACAATATACATGTATCTTGTTAATATGTGCGTCAAGTATCATCACTGTAGTATGTACATGTTTTGGAATAGTATTTCAAAGAAATGTTGGGTCACGTAACCCAACACTTCGTTGATAAGATAGAGTGTTATACAAAATGTCTCAAAACATGTCATGATAACGTCATTATGTGAGTGATTGTTACAAGCTGAAGCCAGCAATATGATTACCGGTAGTCAAATCCTTTTCTTATTATTAAAGCGTAACACAACAAACATGCATGCTAAATTTTCTTCCATATTGTCAACTGTAGGGCACTGCTTAATGAGCCTTGTGTGTGTATGCCTCAATACCGGTATACCTTTAAATATATCTTAATTATTAGTACATGTATCTTGATAAAATCAGGTACCGGTAGGTATATGCGCATGAAGCTGTAGGTATTGACAGTGCTCAACTGTTGGAGCTAGTGTACATATATTTGTCGGCTGGAGTAGTTTATTCTTCCATATAGTTAGTTGTACAGTTGGTTTCGACCAATGGCTCATCAGCAACTGAACCAAACTAGCCAAGTATGAAGATAGGTGCTTAAATCAATGTACTGTACAGCACAATTAGAGATGTTTAAGAGATACTTATGAGATACAATGATAAAATGTTTTCTTTTATTACAGGATTGGGATTGAGAAGGAATTCTTGAAGCTTTCCAAGCTGATTGGACCTAGCTACTACAAAGAGGTTGGCATTAACCTTGACATCTCCATCGCAGAGCTTGGTCAAATCAAGGATCATAGCCCATGTACCAGTGATGCATTGATGACAGTGTTCACGAGATGGAGAGGCAAACAGCCTCCAGGCACAGACATCAGGACTCTTCTTGCAGAGGGATTAGAAAGAAGTGACTTAGGGTCCCTCTCTGGCGAACTACTCGCTGGCAGTCTGGTCCCGAAGCGGACAGGTGAGAATAAGAAGGAAATATCATCTTGGCTTCCCGCAAGAAGGTCTTTACTGCCATTGATAATGTATTGCTTTTGCAGGACGCAGCCAACAGACACTGTTTTACCTCGTTTGGTACAACCGTTTTTTAGTTTGGTACAAATAGGGTTATGTATAGCAGGACATCCTAGTAGACGAAGAGCCCACAAGACTGATACTGCCAGTCTGGTGAACCCTAAAAATAGTTTTCAGAACACCCATGAGACTGGCAGTCTTGTGGACTGTCAGTCTATGTGTCGTTGGTCTCATGACAACTTTTCAGATGATTCACTAGACAGATATTGTCGGTCTTGTGGGCTGTCGGTCGCATGGGCTGTGGCCATTAATACATGGTTACAGATCCACTCACTTTGTGCTGTTTTGAAGGGAGATAATGCAATTAGTTTTACATGAAGCTGTACAAGGTTTGTCATTCACATTTCTTGGCATTTCAAGCCCAGGCATTTTCTGACTATTTTTTCTTCAATTCATGCTCATCTTTTGACAGCAAGTTTATGAAAATTGTACCATTACAGAATCGTTTTTATCTTTTATGACCTTGTGTCAGCCCCAAAATGGAGAATTTCTGATTTTTGTGTACCAAAAAAGAGGAAAACTTGTTTCTCTTGATTCTTTTTTATATCTTGTGGAAATGTTCTTTGAGCTGTAATTCATAAGGTTTATAGGGTTCATTATTATTGTCCATACTATTAGCGATGGAAATTATTGATATTTACATGTTATATATGGATACATATTAAATAGACATACGTCCATACAAAAAGACAAATTCTATTGAGATACTTTTAAGATAGAAAAGAAAACAAACATAGACAAGTCATGCATCAACAATAGTATACATGTATGATGTGTAGAAACTAAACTGCAAAGACAATAAAGTATATTCTCATCGAATCTTGGTCCAGAGAACACCCTCAAACAGCAAGACTAACAAAATGAAAATGTAAATTTGACAAACAATAAATACATCAGAAATTTGTGTGTATGTTCATGTACAATGTATGTGTTATGAATATCCTCAAATCATTTTGATATTCAGAAAAAAATTGTCACACTGTTATTAAATTTAAAGGTGCAACTGTTACAATGCCCGGATCACAGACCCATCCACTTTCTCCTGACCTGATCAAGAGGTGTGCAGATGATTTCAAATTTAAGTACCGGACAACTCTCTGTAAGATCAGAGCTGATCCTCTCAACCCTGATTCCATTGTACAATTAAAAGACATGTTCACAGACCTTGTACTGGAAGAGGAATATCGACAACGCAAGCGACCACTTGAGTACAGAGATCTCTTTGATCTTAAAGTCAATGGAGAGTTCCCCAAGCGGATCATGATTCAGGGTGAGGCTGGGGCTGGAAAGACAACATTCTGTGCGAAGATTGCCTGGGACTGGATAAATGACAGTCCTATTCTCCCAAAGTTTGTGTGGGTACTTGTTATCCCTTTTCGTGAAGCCAAGCAATACACGATCGGTGAGATTGCCAAGTCGTATCTCTCCAAGGACAACCCAGCAACAGCCTGCCAGATCACTGAGTACATCCGCTCAAATCCTAAAGATGTATTCATTGCGTTTGATGGATTAGATGAGTTTGGTGACAAGGCTGTAGGGCAAAAGAAAGCTGGTTCAAAATCAGAATGTCTCCAGCCACAGTCCGCTGATCAAACCAAGGCAAGAGGAAGTTCTTCAGAGAGAGGTGACATTGCACTTGGAGACATTCTAAGTTCAGATGAAATTGCTACTTGCCCGGTGTTGGTGACAAGCCGCCCATGGAAGGTTACAGAGATTCGATGGGATGATAGTCTGAGGAAACTTTACACTTTCATTTATGTGGAAGGTTTTAGCAAGGAGAATGTGAAGAATTACATTCACAAGTACTTTCAAGATGATGGGGCCACAGCAGATCAGCTAATCCAATTAACCGAAGACAATGACATCATATCTGAGAATATGGCCCCGTATCCTCTTTACATAGCTATGCTCTGCCTTATGTGGAGTAAACGTGATGACGAAAAACAAGAAAAGTTTAAGTCATTAGAAACTTTTTCTCAAATATTTGATGAAATGTTTGAATTCTTGAAGGTGCATTATACTCAGAAAAAGATCACAGATTTAGACAGCCCATCTTTCCAAACCTATCGCGCTCAAATTGAGAAGCTCATGGAACCAGTTGCCAAAATTGCTTTCATCGGGCTACAAGACAACACCCTTACTTTCAAAGAAGGTGATTTCGAACAGTGCTCAGACTCCATTGAAACAGCTTGCGGAGTAGGAGTGCTGTCTCGCGAGAAAAAATTGTCACCTATAAATGATAAGAGCAGTCCGTTCCTGCAGTCTACTATCTACTTTCCACACAAGCTTTTTCAGGAGTACATGGCTGGGGTCCATCTTGCTTCCCTGTATGAATCAGATCACAATGAATTCAACAGGCTGATAGAGCAAGTAGTGCTGCCTAGGCAGGAAGAGTTTAGGCATCTACTGTACTTCACTGTATCCCGTAACAAAACCATTGCAAACCATGTCATGAAATGCATGGTACGGGGTAACACCTCAAACCCAAAGGAGATGGATTTCTTGGTTGATGTATCCTTTGAGAGTCAGAACCTAGATACCGTATCCTTGGTGAGGGGTGGAATGTCATCTCTGACAATAAAGCCATTTGTGACGGCACACACCATAGCAGGTTATATATTCACTGGACTACTAGATGTGGTAAGTTTGATATCTATATACTTTAATAATTATTATTACTTAAAGGGGATTTCCACCCTAATATATAGTTGATGTGAATAGAAGCAGAAAATGATAAAAACAGGTCAGTGACAGTATGAATAAAAAATGATTACAAGGATTTGAATTTCATAACTTTCCTTTTTTAAATCGGATATTGCTCAAACTTTCAATACATGTTTTTTTCATTTTCTCAGTGCTTTTGTCAAAACCAACTTAATATCAGGGTGGACTTCCCCTTTAATTGCAAATCCATCAGGCATCTATAGACATGCATTCTTTAAGAATGGGTCTTTAATATGCCTATTTTTCACTCCTTCACATCCATGACATGATAATCTGTGATATAATCAAACCAATTCATTGTGTTTCCACTTTTAAACAACATGTATAAATCAATGACAAGTTATAATCTGTGATATAATCAAACCAAATCATTTTGTTTCCACTTTTAAACAACATTCATAAACGTATGACAAGTTATTTTTGTAAATAAAAGTGGCAGGGAATAAAGAGCACTATACAAAATCAAATTGAAGAAGTATTAAATACTTCATACACAAAATATCATTTATGAGAGAAAGAAAGTGAAGAGAAGGAAACGGTAATAATAAATTTGTACATATCTTCAAGGAGATGTCTTTAGTACAATATTTGACACTAATGATATGTTCAAGTGGATAAATACTAATGATGATAATTGATGTGTTCCTTTTTACTTTTTCTGTTTTGGTTGGGGGGGGGGGGTGTTGGTATAAAACATATTGCCCTCATCTCCAGCTCAGGCATTGAGATAATACATGCGTAGTATCATTGTATATACCCATTACTGTTACAGGCATATGATAAATATCAACAGTACTATTTGAATAAGTTTATGGGACTACCAACCATTTTCTGGTCAGAAAATAAGCCATCTTCGTGAAGTGGCATTCTGAACAGCAGTTTTGCTGCAACCAGTCCTCTTGATAATTTGATGCTCAGACTTCAGAGTAACCCGTTTGATAGAGGGAATAATTTAGGGCCCTTTGAAAATGGCCTTTCTTTACCATGCTGCATTACAGACAAATTGTTCTACCAGACTTTCCTTTGCCAAGACAAATTGGAATCATAGGCTACATAGCACTATTCTGATGATATGTACCACTCTAAAATACAAATTCTGCAATCATTTAATGAGGCAATCTTAAAGGTATTACAAAGTTTTGGTATGGGGTCTTAAAATTTGGTTCAAATGAAGATATTGGAAACATGTGCGATTTTACAATATTCAATGAACGTTGTCGGGGTTGAAATCAAGTCTAAATTGATTAAATTGTATAGATAATAAACTCTTTTTGTTGTATAGCTCCCTCTCACAACTGAAATTACTTTAGCTTTAAAACAATGTTTCTTGACTAAATCGACCAATTTGCTATTCCTGTTTGGAAATTATATCAGAACTGCATATTCTAAAATTTTCATAGATCGCAGCTATCGTGGAATGGCCTCAAGCGCTAATTGAAATAATTGAAATATACCGGGAGCACCGGTAAATTTTGATTGCTCAATTTCTCGAAAGCAGTGTTTTAGGGGCTAAATTTTCGAGTGCTTATCAAACATTCACAGGGGCATCCAAATATATCAAAATTTTAAAGAATTAATATCCATCCAATTTTAAAATTTACCAAAACTTTGCATTACCTTTATAGGCATCGTTTAGCAATTTTTAATCCGAGATGCATGGCCCTACATGTTATCAGTGTCTTTGGTATGGTAGAATATTGAAGCCCTAACGAAATTATCAAGAAGTGCCTCAAAAAAGTAAAAATCTTTGAGTGACCGGTTTTGCCATACTCGTCTCCCCAATAGACTGTAGTGATATGAACACCGTTAGGAAAACGCAAAATTTGATTTCGATTTCCAATCATAAATATCTTGATAATCAGACAGGCGATCGGCTTGTAATAGTCATCAGGTTCCTGACTGACCTAAAAGTTAATAATTATCATTGCAGCATGAGCTCAATCCAGGATTTTGTTACAGAATCTGAGACAAAGTTAACCAATCCCTTTAATGCAGGCCCAGTGACAGAAGGAGGTCTTTAAAGTTTAGAAATGGACTCTGATTTTTGTCATATCATCATTCTTGTTTGTTTTTGTATTTGTTTTTGATTTTGATTTAAGAACGATCTTGGGGTTAATGGTAGACAATTTGGACCAATTATATCTCATGATGTGGCGGGGATTATATGCTCTGTGCCCTCTCTAAAAGATGTTACACTGAAACAAACAGCCTTGCACAGTGACTTCTATGCAGTTCTTGCTAAAGAAGGAAACAAGTCCAAGGTGAGTGAAAATACATATTGTAATTTTATAGTCTAGCCTATGGGGGGGGGGGGGAGTACTTTGTCAAGACACAGAACATCAATCACTTGAAAATCGTGAGAAATCACTGTGATTACAGTCAGAAAATAAAGTTAGGTTGGGTTGGGAATTGATGGTGTCCTTTAGCTGGCAAATAGATATACAGAGGAAATGAGGAGTATGAGTGGTCTTCTCCATTTGAAAAATTAAATTAATGAGGAAATACAGATTGCAAGTAAAGATTAAGAACAATGACGAGGGAAGGGCCTGGACTCGATGGAGGGGTTCTTTTTCATGTGTATTTCATACATGCAGATATATTTTCATAATATACTCATATTGAATGTTACCATTAAATTATATTTCTCGTATTATTCATATACTACAAATACGGATTGGAACTAATGACATTGTTGTTGTTCTTCTTGTTAATATTATTTTTGTTGTTATTATTACTACACTGTATCATCCGCAAGTTCTTTGTCGTTTAACAAAATTGTTGTTTTTACTGTCCACCATGGTCGTCTACTTGTGAATATACGTGTCACAGGTTGTGTTGCAGTGCCACGTCACAACTACGGCAAACAATACGGGTTGCATATAACCATAACTGCACAGTGAATAGAGCAACAATGCATGCTCAATGACGTATTCCTTCAGTAGAATATTTATTGAAAATCATGTGACAAACAATCCTCTAATCAAATTACAAGAATTTGCTTATATGTTATATAAAACCAATCATATGAATAATATACATGTACTATATGGACATTAACCGTGGTTCATGTAGAAGTGTTTGTGGTCCAATGTATAGGGTTCACATTATTGCCATACGTAGCACTAATGTTGTTTGGCAAGACATTAATCTACATTTGCCATATTTAACCTCGGTGTAGTAAGTTGGTACCTGGTAGGATATACATGTATTCCTTGAGTGCTTTATTATGTAGTATGTAGCAAGTAAATGCACTACGGCTGTAATTGTTGTTTGACATATGCTCTGTCAACATTTATTCTGTGCTTACTATCCTGCAATAAACAAATTCCAAACTTTAACCCTGCACCAAAAAGTATACCTTTCACAAAAGCTAAGCTCAAACCTATTCTGCAACCCTCCAAGTCCTATATATGTGACTAAATATTGCCTAGAGCATTTGTCACTTAGCATAGCCATACACATACATGTATCCACGCACCCAGTTATATTTGCAGTCATTTTATAAAAACATATACTCTGGTGATAAATGTACTTGTATGAATCACTATTTGTATTCATGTAGGTCCAAACTCTCTGTCTTGAAGGTATTAAGTGTCCAACATCAACCTCATCACATCACCTAGCAGAAGCGTTGTGTTCCATGCCAAACCTGACCGACGTGACACTAGATGGGAATGATTTCCAGGAAGAGTTCTATTCTACGCTGAATGCAAAGGCGTCAACCTTTCATGTATGTATGTGTGTTGTACTCTATATCAATGCCATGATGAATACATGTACACATATGGGCAATGGAGATGAGTTTGAGGATTTATGATGTATGAGCCACAGTGAACCTCTTTTTAATGTATATGATGTTTTTAAGGAAAATATTATAGTCTTAGCAGACAAAGGATCAGTATGATAAAGAGGGTCTTTCTTTTACAGTATATAATAGAGACTTCCTATAGCTGGAGTTGAAAAAATGTTCTGCACAAAAATTCACCTTTGAAGGTTCATATACAGTATTTTGGTTTTTGATGGAGACTAATTTAGAAGTGTTGAATTAAACATGTTTTGGGGATAGGGGTGGCTCTCACTGATTTTGTAATGTAAAACCGTGCACCTAAAAGTATACCTATCGCTACAACCTTAGCTCAAACCTACTTGCAGCCCTTATCCAAATGTTATTTATTTATCTTAATAAAGCCCACAGCAATTGGCACCTGGGCATAGCCATACACATACATGTATCCACGCACCCAGTTATATTTGCAGTCATTTTATAAAAACATATACTCTGGTGATAAATGTACTTGTATGAATCACTATTTGTATTCATGTAGGTCCAAACTCTCTGTCTTGAAGGTATTAAGTGTCCAACATCAACCTCATCACATCACCTAGCAGAAGCGTTGTGTTCCATGCCAAACCTGACCGACGCGACACTAGATGGGAATGATTTCCAGGAAGAGTTCTATTCTACGCTGAATGCAAAGGCGTCAACCTTTCATGTATGTATGTGTGTTGTACTCTATATCAATGCCATGATGAATACATGTACACATATGGGCAATGGAGATGAGTTTGAGGATTTATGATGTATGAGCCACAGTGAACCTCTTTTTAATGTATATGATGTTTTTAAGGAAAATATTATAGTCTTAGCAGACAAAGGATCAGTATGATAAAGAGGGTCTTTCTTTTACAGTATATAATAGAGACTTCCTATAGCTGGAGTTGAAAAAATGTTCTGCACAAAAATTCACCTTTGAAGGTTCATATACAGTATTTTGGTTTTTGATGGAGACTAATTTAGAAGTGTTGAATTAAACATGTTTTGGGGATAGGGGTGGCTCTCACTGATTTTGTAATGTAAAACCGTGCACCTAAAAGTATACCTATCGCTAAAACCTTAGCTCAAACCTACTTGCAGCCCTTATCCAAATGTTATTTATTTATCTTAATAAAGCCCACATCAATTGGCACTTGGGCATAGCAATACAAATACATGTATATTGGAGCACCCAGTTATATTTGCAGTCATTTAATACAAAAATGTACTCTGGTAAGGTACTTGTATGAATCACTGTTTGTACACATGTAGGTCCAAACTTTCATGCTTGTGGGTGTTAGGTGTCCAGCATCAGCATCTTCACATCACCTTGTAGAAGCTGTGTGTTCCATGCCAAACCTGACTGAACTGACACTATGGGGAAAGGATTTCCGGGAAGAGTTCTATTCTACACTGAATGCAAAGGCGTCAACCTTACAGGTATGTATGTATGTTTCTACTCTATATCCATGCCATGTTGAATACATATACCGGTACACAAATAGCAATGGAGATGAGTTTGAGGATTTATGATATATGAGCTACCATCAACATTTTTGTATGTGTATAATATTTTATATGCAAATATATAACTAATCTTGGCAGACAAAGGAACAGTATTACAAAGAAGGTGTTTCATGAGCAGTGTGTATGATACAGAATTCATACAGCTTGAGCTAAAAATCTGATGTCCTGCTAAAATATCATCACTTTTAAAAGTTTTCCTCAGAAAAGGTATTTTAGTTTTTGATATAGACTAACTGGAGTTGTTTAAATTAACCTAATTTTATGGAAGGGGAGTGTTGGTTTGTTACTTATGCACTAATGAAATTTCATTTTAACAAGATTACTGAAGTACCCTAAAGCCTAATTGATACAAATTTTGTTGTTGTTAATTTGTATATTTAGAAGTACAAAGCAATTCATATGGTATTGAAATATCATAATGGGTCTGAAAGCAGTATCATAGTATACTACATAGTCAATACTTACTAAACAAGGATGGATATCTAGATTACAGTGTAATTCTAAGCACATGCAGCTACATGTACACACCCTACATGTATTATGCATCATGCATACTTTTTGTGTCTAGACGATCGACAAGGTGATGGTTCTCTCGTTGTTTATTCGATTATCCAAACACAAATGCTGCTCTATTTAATAAAACCATTCATGTAAACAATATACATTCTAAAATGATGGACATCAACCATGGTTCGTGGTTCGTGTAGAGGCCTTAGTGGTCCAGTGGATAAAGCAGGGCTTCCACTTAGCCGAGTTTTATTAGCGAGTTATGGCGAGTTGTGGTGAGTTGCCTCAAGAGGCACTCGCATGAACTCGCGAAAAGCTTTTCTCGTAACTCGGGATAACTCGCGACAACTCGGTATGGCTCGGCGTAACTCTTTACTACATTCCACGACTCTCCTCAAAGTCGCGAGCAGTTCAACATTTTTACTGACTCGTTGTTACTCGAGATGAACTCGCTTACCACACTTGTAATATACTCGCATTACTCGTAACAAGCTCGCACTGCAGTATACATAACTTGTATCAACTCGTCACCTTCAAGTATACGCGAGTGCTATTAGAGTTTATAAAAGTGGAGTACGCACAACGATCGTGCTACGAGTCATGCCGAGTTTCCCACGAGATTTACGCAATTTTAGATCAAGTACGGGGACTTACGGCGAGTTTTTTTATGAGCATGACCAGAGTGTAGGGCGTGCATTACGAGCATGACAAGCGCACCATGATACGTCAGCTGGCCTACAATAATTGTGCAGAAGATCAAGGCATGTTCTTCCTCCAGCAGATCTAGCAAATATGCTTCTGACATCAATCTTTGTTTTTGAGAGCGCCAAAATCAGATGCGGCCCTTACCCAGTGGCAGGTGGGGGGGGGGGGACAGTGCCCCTACTTTTTCAACTACCCGAAATGTACCCCTTTTTACATAGGAAAAGTGCCCTTTTAAATTTGTAAAAAGAGCCCCTTTTTACATAGGAAAATTACTTTGACAAGTGCCCCTATGAATTTGTAAATTGCCCCTTTACCTTTTCACCTCTCATAATTTCAATTCAAGGTTTATTAAAAACATGAGTCGCAGCCCCATAGCTGAAATGGTCATATGTACAATTAAAAGACTTATTACGTATTTCAAACATAAAATAAAGTTACAATCAATTTTTCAATATTGAAATATGACAAATTTAATATATTAAGATTGCTTGGGCAGCACAAATTTGAAAACGGAGAGGAGAAACATGAAGAATAGAAGTAAGATAGGAAGATGTAAAAGTACTCGTACATTAAAAAATATGAAATGCATACATGTACTTTTAAAGAGTCATTAAGACAATATACGAATATAAAAATAGAAATGAAAATATTTTTGTCATAACATTGTTGAAGTTCAGTATTGCAAGTATTTGTATTAATGCTTAGAAAAATGATATAAAAAAAACTACAATTATGGCATTCCTTTGACAAGTGCCCCTTTTCTTTCACAAATCTCAAGGTAGACTATGTTCCCAAATCCAATATCCTTTACATATTGTCCCTCCTTGGCATAAGTACCCCTTTTATTTTGACTAGTGCCCCTTTTCCTTCGACAAGTTCCTATTTTCCTTTGCAATAAGTGTACATTTCAATTATCATCAGTGCCCCTTTTCAGGAACGAGAAGTGCCCCCTTTACCTCTGATAATCTACCCTATTTCGATTTGAGAGGTGCTTCTTTTACTTTGACAAGTGCCCCATTTCCTTTCTATTAAGTGCCCCTCTTTCTAATGATAAGTACTCCCTTTTTTTTATAAATAGCCCCTTCCCCTTCTCATAAATGCCCCTTTTCATCTCTGGTAAATGACCCTTTCCAGTTACGAGAAGTTAGTCCTTTTCCCTTCAGATAAGTTTTGTTTGTTTTATTTCCGAAAATCATCATAAAAACAATAACACAATATAACAAAATCAAAGACTTATATAACTATAATAAAAGGGTACAACGGTAAGATAGTCCATTAACCTAATGGTTCTGTTCTTCCATGGAGCACCGATAAGTGCCCCCTTCACTTCCGATAAATATTAAAACCTGGTCGGTACCCCTTTTCTTTCAACTAATGCACATATTCTTTTAGTGTAAGTGCCCCCTGTTTCATTCATTTCATTAAAATATTTCTCGCTCGCAAATTTTCCATCACACCCAACTGGGAAGTATGATGCTTAATCAATACCTTGTACTGTGTACAAAGTGAAACAAATATTGAAACATTCCCTGATAATGTAATCACAATATAGGGGTATATACCAAACGTAAAACAACAATTATATTTGAGATTTGAGATTTCCCTTTGAAAGTGCCCTTTTTTCCAGAAAGCGCCCTTTTTTGTTGTCCCCTCCCCTCCGCTATGGAAGTCGTTCGGCCGCCCCTGGGCAAAATGATGCAATTCGTAGCTCTAATCATTCGTTAGAAGATCTTGATAACTCGTTGGTAGATGGGTACGAGTCGTACACAGGTCATCGCAGCTCATACCGAGCTCGCGTGACTCGTAATGCGCTCGGTTCACTCATACATCCATCGTAAGAAACTCGATGTTGCGTCGTAGATCACTCATGCAAATATCAAGCAAGTTCACGCGAGTTTACGCGAGTTCAAGTTTGCACCAGCTCGCCACAACTCAGAGCTCCAACTCAGCTAATTGGGAGCCCTGCTTAAGTATCTGGACAGTAAAACACGGGGTATAGGGTTTGAAACCCTGCTGTACGTATTTGATTTTGTATCACTTTATTATCAATCTTCAATAAAGGAACATGGTATAAACATAAAAGAATTGCACAGTCACAGACATATAATAAGAGTAGTCCAGGTCATGGCTCATAACTGCCAAAGCAGGGCATACAATAACACACATATAAGACATAAAGATGTTATAAAACATGATCGCCGAGATCTTTAACAGTAGTTGTGTTCATGCCAAATTGTTTCGTTTCAGATTAAGAAAAATACACAATTTATAATTCACTTTACTCAAATAATGTATACAAATGCTTAATCGTTTTGGAGGAATAGAGGGCTCACGTGATGCAACAAAATATAACATGTTCAGTGGCATGCATTCAGCCCATGGTTGCACCACGATAGCCCTCTTTATTACTTATAAGCACTTTTACTTTTGTTATTATTATAATTATTATTAGCTTTATTATTATCATTGTTATTATAATTATTATCATTATTATTATCATCATTATCATCGTCATTTTAATTATCATTATCATTATTATTGTGTTTATTTTTATTATTATCATTGTTGTCATTATTATTATTATTATTACTATTATTACCATTTTAAATAATATCGTTATTATTATTATTAATATTATTATTAATATTATTCATTATTATCCTTTAGTATCCAGTTATTACAGATTGTTACAGTCTTGCCATGAGGGTTCGGCCTTTGCGCAATAAATTGCAAAGGACGAAACAAGGGTCATTTTACTGAGTTTGTCCCGAAATTGCTTTGTGTTCCGTTTATGCAAGAAGCCCATCATCTTTGTTAGTCTCTTGGTATTGTTTGATGAAATGAACCCACGAGAACCGACTACAATTGCCAAAAGTTCTACCTCATAGCCATTATCTTCAATGTCTCTGACGAGGGACGAGTATTTATCAAATTTATATTGATGGGCCTTATCGATTCTAAGTTCAAATTGGATTGTCAGTTCCATGATCATGATTTTTTTTACTTTTTTCATCGTAGATACAAAGGTCAGGTCTCAGGTTTGTTTGGGTACAAGACAATGGGATTGTTGAGACAGGGGAGTAGCCGATTAAATAGGGAATATCATGAAGGATTTTTGCATCGGGCGAAGTGCTTTCTGTGATGAATTCTACAAAGCATTTTAGTACATTGTTATGGCGCCAGGTGTATCGCCCTTGAAATAGAAATAGTGAACAGCAATTAAGAACATGGTTCAGTGTCTCAACACAATCGCAGTGCCTGCATTTGTTTGTTGCAGATTTGCCCCATCTCAGTAAATTTGCCCTTGTGTTTACAGTATCGGTAACAGCATTTACGAGAAATTTAAGGACTTTCACTGGCAAATTATACATGATGCTCTTCCAGATCGTACAGTTACTTTCTAGCGATAGAAGATCTAGAAATTTTCCTTGAACTACTAACTCTTTATTCATGTGTATGCCAAATAGTAGAGACTTCGTGAGTTAGGATTTTTTTTGCCTCTATTTTCTTTTCTTTGAGTGTTGGATGCCCTTCAACAGATGAGTAAACCTCATTACTTTTTACAATCGTGGATTTTTTCCTCACCCATTTCGTCTCACGTTGCAAATGAGAGTCTAAACAATGGTTCACCAAATCGTTCCCGTTCACCCTCATGGATATGTACGAAAGAGTATGGCATTGGTTGTACAAATCGGAAATGGACGGGATGTCTAATCCATTTGGCATATGAACGAATGCTAAGGTTCCTGGTCGTGCTAGACCACATCATTTCTTTACAAAGCGATTTGAAAGCATATCTAACGATTTACAATGAGTATATGTCATATCATTCACTGTCAGGTCAAATCTCAATGATGGCAATAAGTAACGTGAATATACCTTTAGTTTGTACTCATTACGAACGAGAGAGGTATCAATATTCTTCAAACATCTTTCTATTTTGCTAGAGAGATATTCATGAATGTCTGAAGAAGTAAGGTTCTTGGTAATAACAGCCCCGAGATATTTATGTACTTCATTACATATGTTTGGCAAAACATAAACATACATTTGCAACACTCGACCTAGGTGTAGTAAATGGGTTCCTGGTAGGATGTATTCATTGAATGCATCACTATGTAGATATATACATGTAGTAATTAAAAGCACTACAGCTGTAATTGTCATTCCTCCTGTTGTTCGACACATGCTCTGTCAACATTTTTTCTGTGCTTACTATCCTGTACTTTACAAATTCTTAACTCTAGCCCTGCACCAAAAAGTATACCTATCACTAAAACTAAGCTCAAACCTATTTGCAGTCCTTATCCAAATTGTATGTTATTTATTTAAATATAACCCATTGCAATTGTCACCTGAGCATATAGCCATACAAACACATGTATATTGGAGCACCAAGTTACATTTGCAGTCATTCAATAAAAACATGTACTCTGGTAATGTACTTGTATGAATCACTGTTTGTATACATGTAGGTCCAAACTGTCATGCTTGCGGATGTTAGGTGTCCAGCATCAGCCTCTTCACATCACCTTGTAGAAGCTGTGTGTTCCATGCCAAACCTGACTGAACTGACACTATGGGGAAAGGATTTCCGGGAAGAGTTCTATTCTACGCTGAATGCAAAGGCATCAACCTTACAGGTATGTATATATGTTTGTACTCTATATCCATGCCATGATGAAAACAGGTACACATATATAGCAATGGAGAAGAGTTAAGGATTTATGATGTATGAGCTACCGTCGACATTTGTTTTATATATAATGTTTTATATTATATAAATATCATAGTTTTAGCAGACAAAGAAACGTTATTATAGAGAGGATCTTTCATGTGCAGTGTATGATACAGAATTCATATAGCTTTAGTTGAAAATATGATGTTCTGCGAGAAAAAAACACACTTGGTATGTTCAGATAAGGTATTTTGATTTTTGATGGAGACTAATTGGATGTGTTTAATTAAACACGTTTCGGGGGTGGGGAGTGACCTAACTGATTTCATAATGTAACCCTGCACCAAAAACAAGACCTCACCTTAAAAAACTAAGCCTAATCCTATTTGCAGCTCATTTCCAAATTCTATATATTTTACTAAGTGAAGCCCAGAACATTTGTCACCAGAGCATAGCCATATAATCGTACATGTATATTGACCACCAAGTTATACTTGCAGTCATTCAATTTAGACATGTACTCTGGTAATGAATTTGTATGAATCACTGTTTGTATACATGTAGGTCCAAACTGTCATGCTTGTGAGTGTTAGGTGTCCAGCATCAGCCTCTTCAAATCACCTTGTAAAAGCTGTGTGTTCCATGCCAAACCTGACTGAACTGAGACTAATTGGAAATGATTTCCATGAGGATTTCTATTCTACACTGAATGCAAAGGCGTCAACCTTACAGGTATGTATGTTTGTACTCTACAAACATGCCATGTTGAAAATATGTACACTTATAGCAATAGAGATTTTTGATATATGAGCTACCATCAACATTTTGTGTTATGTATAATGTTTTATATAAAATATATATTAATCTTAGCAGACAAAGGAACAGTACTATAAAGAGGGTCTTTCATGTGCAGTGTATAGTACAGAATTCATATAGCTGAAGTTGAAAAATGTGATGTTCTGCACAAAAATGCACCATCGGAGGTTCAGATTAGAGTTTTCTTGGTTTTTGATGGATAATAACTGGACCTGTTTAATTAAACACGTTTTGGAGATGGGGAGTGCACTAACTGATTTCTTAATGTTACCCTGCACCAACAACTAGACCTAACCCTAACACTAAACCAATGCCCAATTAACCTATTTGCAGCTCATATCGAAATTTCATTTATTTGACTAAGTGAAGCCAAGAGCATTTGTCACCAGAGCATAGCCATATAATCGTACATTTATATTGGAGCACCAAATTATACTTGCAGTCATTCAATTTAGACACATACTTTGGTAATGAATTTGTATGAATCACTGTTTGTACACATGTAGGTCAAAACTGTCAGGCTTGTGTGTGTTAGGTGTCCAGCATCAGCCTCTTCACATCACCTTGTAGAAGCTGTGTGTTCCATGCCAAACCTGACTCAACTGACACTAAGTGGAAAGGATTTTCGGGAAGAGTTCTATTCTACGCTGAATGCAAAGGCATCAACATTACGGGTATGTATATAAGTTTGTACTCTATATCCATGCCATGATGAAAACATGTACACATATAGCAATGCAGATGAGTTTAAAGATTTGTGATATACGAGCTACCATCAACATTTTTGGATATATCTATATATATTTAATGTTTTATATGAAAATATATCATAGTTTTAGCGGACAAAGGAACACTATTATTAAGACGGTCTTCCATGTGCAGTGTATGATACATAATTCATATAGCTTGAGTTGAAAATATGATGTTCTGCACAAAAACTCACCTTTGAAGGTTCAGATAATTTTTTGGTTTTTGATGGAGAATAACTGGACTTGTTTAATTAAACACGTTTTGGAGATGGGGAGTGCACTAACTGATTTCTTAATGTTACCCTGCACCAAAAACTAGACCTAACCCTTCCACTAAACCAATGCTTAGTTAACCTATTTCCAGCTCATATCGAAATTGTATATATTTGACCAAGTAAAGGCAAGAGCATTTGTCACCAGCTAGAGCATAGCCATCTAACCGTATATGTACATTGGCGCACCAAGTTAGACTTGTAGTCATTCAATTTAGACATGTACTCTGGTAATTTACTTGTATGAATCACTGTTTGTAAACATGTAGGTCCAAACTGTCAGGCTTGCGAATGTTAGGTGTCCAACATCAACCTCTTCACATCACCTTGTAGAAGCTGTGTGTTCCATGCCAAACCTGACTGAACTGACACTATGGGGAAAGGATTTTCGGGAAGAGTTCTATTCTACACTGCATGCAAAGGCATCAACCTTACAGGTATGTATGTGTGTACTCTATAACCATGCCATGATGAAAACATGTACACATATAGCAATGGAGACGAGTTTAAGGATTTATGATATACGAGCTACCATCAACCTTTTTTGATATATATACATATAAATGTTTTATATGAAAATATATCATAGTTTTAGCGGACAAAGGAACATTATTATTAACAGGGTCTTTCATGTGCAGTGTATGATACAGAATTCATATAGCTTGAGTTGAAAATATGTTCTGCACAAAAACTCACCTTTGAAGGTTCAGATAATTTTTTTTGATTTTTAATGGAGAATAGCTTGACCTGTTTAATTAAACACGTTTTGGAGATGGGGGGTGCATTAACTGATTTCTTAATGTTACCCTGCACCAAAAACTAGACCTTGCTCTAACATTAAACCTATGCACTGTTAACTTATTTCCAGCTCATATCGAAATTGTATATATTTGACCAAGTGAAACCATGGGCATTTGTCACCAGAGCATAGCCATTTAACCGTACATGTATATTGGAGCACCAAGTTAGACTTGCAGTCATTCAATTTAGACATGTCCTCTGGTAATGTACTTTTATGAATCACTGTTTGTATACATGTAGGTCCAAACTGTCAGGCTTGCGAATGTTAGGTGTCTAGCATCAGCCTCTTCACATCACCTAGCAGAAACTGTGTGTTCCATGCCAAACCTGACTCAACTGACACTTACTGGAAAGGATTTTCGGGAAGAGTTCTATTCTACACTGAATGCAAAAGCGTCATCCATACAGGTATAGTTGTATGTTTGTACTCTATATCCATGCCATGATGAAAACATGAACACATATAGCAATGGAGATGAGTTTAAGGATTTATGATATACCAACTACCATCAATTTTTTAAAAATATATATATAAAACATTTTATATTTTAGCAGACAAAGGAACAGTATTATAGAGAGGGTCTTATGAGAGTAAATGGACCTGTTTAATTATACACATTTTTGGAAACGGGGAGTGCACTAACTGATTTCTTGATGTTACTAGGCACCAAAAACTAGACCTAACCCTAACACTTAAACTATTGTCAATTAACCTATTTGCAGCTCATATCCAAATCTATTTGACTACGGTAAGTGGAGCCCAGAGCATTTGTCACCAGAGCATATCCATACTGTACATGTATATTAGAGCACCTAGGTATATATACTTGCAGCCATTCAATTAAAACATTTATTATGGTAATTTACTTGTAACTGGAACTTGTGGGGGAGGGAGGGAGGTGGCTGAGGGGTATCAGAATAAAGTTTTGTTGAAATATTGACTTCAACAAAGCTTATTGTATGTGTGTGTGTTTGTTTGGCGGAGGACACAAGGACACAAAATCTATATACCAGAGATTACTGACCTGGTCTTGGTTTTTATGGGGTGGGAGGATGTTTCGTTGAATGAACATGAACTATACTTTTGTCATGCATTATCATCAGTTACAAGTATCATGTCTAATATAAGTTCGCTTCATTGAGATGTACTTGTAAGATACCATACTTAATGTTTTCCTTGTATTTTTGAGGACACCACCATTAATGTTAGCGTGTATTTAGTGTGTGTCAGAATAACAACGTACGGGTACAGTTGTCAGTGTAGAAACCCTTATGTATTTCTATTTGCCATCGGAAATTGGCTTAAGATGCAATGTGCCTGTTACAAGGAATGTTTTCCCGTTAAACCAGAGTCCCTGCAAAAGAAATTGAATTGTTACTACGACTTCTCAAGAATAAAGCACACCAGAAGTCAAATCCAATTTGCGCAGACTGAGTTTCTTCGGGGTAATTGCTGGGTGTTTGAGCCAACCATACAGGTCCCTTATCGGGCTCCAGATGTTTCGTTGAATGAACATAAACTATACTTTTTTCATGCATTATCATCAGTTACAAGTATCATGTTTAATATAAGTTCGCTTCATTGAGATGTACTTGTAAGATACCATACTTAATGTTTTCCTTGTATTTTTGAAGACACGACCATTAATGTTAGCGTGTATTTAGTGTGTGTCAGAATAACAACGTACGGTACAGTTGTCAGTGTAGAAACCCCATGTATTTCTATTTGCCATCAGAAATTGGCTTAAGATGCAATGTGCCTGTTACAAGGAATGTTTTCCCGTTAAACCAGAGTTCCTGCAAAAGAAATTGAATTGTTACTACGACTTCTCAAGAATAAAGCACACCAGAAGTCAAATCCAATTTGCGCAGACTGAGTTTCTTCGGGGTAATTACTGGGTGTTTGAGCCAGCCATACAGGTGAAGCCAAGTACCCAGAAGCAGCTGCAATCCTGAAAAGAAACATCGACATGGATGACATCTGCGATTCAGTAGAGACTGAAGATACAGCAAAGAAACGTATCACAGAGGTAGATGAACTGTTAGAGGCAGGAGGGTTCAAGGTTAAAGGTTGGCAATCAAACAAGCCACTTGATGGAGGCAACAAGTAGGAAAAGATGAAACTCTTAGAGGAGATTGCTGAAGAGAAGGTGCTTGGTGTAGTTTGGGACAGACATAGTGATACCTTCTCATACAAGGTCAATCTACAAGAAACAGATAGAGAGACAGAAAAGTTGACTTAGAGAAAGATCTTGGGAAAGGTAGCAAGAATCTATGATCCTATTGGTTTTGCTGCACCAATTATCATCAAGGCAAAGACTGGCATGCAGAAGCTGTGGCAGGGTGGTTATGACTGGTGAGTGATATTACATTTGTGGGCGTTATTACATTTGTGGGTGTAACAGGGGGGGGGGTCTTAGAAGCCCCCCCCCCCCTGCTATGCAGTTGCAAAATAGCCCAGGCTATAATAGGGTTGATGGGATAATTCAGCGTGCACAAAGATTTAGGCGCACTAACCTCTACAAGCATCAATGCACAGTGTGTCAGTGATATACATATAATGATCTACACACAAAATATAAAGCATATTAAACTCTACATGCACTGCTGCACATCAAGTACTAAAATATCATTAAAAAGCCCTGGAACTCTTGCATGCTTTTTCATGGAAAAACATGTGATAGTCTCAGCAAGTGAATCACACCAGACTGCAATCGGCCAATCATTTGATTTGGATTTACAAGTGAGTTGTATAGTAATAAAATTAATTTTTGATCCATTAAGTTTAGTTCACTTACATTCAGTAGTCCTTGAGCATCTGCAGGAATGAATCAAAATTCGCTAGGAAAACTCCATTGAACCTGAACTTTCCGTTGCTGATTTGAGGAAAAGAACCCTGAAAAAAAAGGGAGCAAGATTAGTGATAGTGATTCATGTAATTTTTCTCCATTCCTGTCTGGCTAACATACGGTACCATACATGTACATACCAGGTCAGTACTCTCTCTCTGTCTAGTATATAGATTTAGCGTCCTTGTGCCCTCCGCCAAAAAAACACACACACATACAAAAAGCTATGTTGAAGTCAATATTTCAACAAAACTTCATGCTGATACCCCTCAGTCAACTCCCTCTCTCCCCCACCAGTTCCAGTTACTAGTAAATTACCATAGTGAATGTTTGATTGAATGGCTGCAAGTATAACTAGGTGCTCTAAAATACATGTACGGTTATGGCTATTCTCAACTCAAGCTATATGAATTCTGTATCATACACTGCACATGGAATACCCTCTTAATAATGGTGTTCCTTCGTCTGCTAAAACTATGATATATTTTCTTATAAAACATTATATATATATATATATATATGTATCAAAAAATGTTGATGGTAGCTCGTATATCATAAATCCTTAAACTCATCTCCATTGCTATATGTGAAAATGTTTTCATCATGGCATGGTTATAGAGTGCACACAAACATACCCGTAAGGTTGATGCCTTTGCATTCAGTGTAGAATAGAACTCTTCCCGGAAATCATTTCCAGTTAGTGTCAGTTCAGTCAGGTTTGGCATGGAACACACAGCTTCTACAAGGTGATGTGAAGAGGTTGATGTTGGACACCTAACATTCGCAAGCCTGACAGTTTGGACCTACATGTGTACAAACAGTGATTCATACAAGTAAATTACCAGAGTACATGTCTAAATTGAATGACTGCAAGTCTAACTTGGTGCGCCAATGTACATATACGGTTAGATGGCTATGCTCTAGCTGGTGACAAATGCTCTTGGCTTTACTTGGTCAAATATATACAATTTCGATACGAGCTAGAAATAGATTAACTAATCATTGGTTTAGTGGAAGGGTTAGGTTTAGTTTTTGGTGCAGGGTAACATTAAGAAATCATTTAGTGCACTCCCCATCTCCAAAACGTGTTTAATTAAACAGGTCCAGTTATTCTCCGTCTGTGCTCTCTTTACCCAGTACTTCTCTGCACTATCTAACTCTGTCGGGCTTAGAGTAATTTTGTCATCTGGTTGGGGTCCTTTCTGTATCTTAGCCTTCAGGATTTGGATAAATCTTAATACATATGCGGTCGTTCTCAGGAGCTTTCTCCAACTCAAAGTTCTCTTACAATATATCACTTCCGATGTCTCTGCTGTTACGAAGACTGACTGGGACTTTGTCTTTTCCTCACTTCTGGCACCTTTGCAATTCACTACTGCCTTGTCTGTAGGCCATTCTGACTCGTCAGAGAGCAGAAAGATGGGCCCACCCTTCCACTCTTCTGACAGCCTTTCTACAGATAGACCTCATGACACCTTATCAGCTACATTGACTTCACCAGGGATGTGTTTCCAGTCTGCCGGGTCTGTTAGGGTCTGGATTTCACCTACTCTGCTTGATACAAATGCCTTGTATGTTCTGGCAGAAGACTTTATCCACTGGAGCACAATCATACTATCAGGGAAGAAAACAACCTTCTCCACTTGTAGCCTCATCTCTTTGCTGATTGCTTCGTGCATTCTAGCTGCTAGTACCCCTGCCAGCGGTTCAAGTCGAGGAATTGTGAGAGCTTTGAGAGGTGCGACCTTCGACTTGGCTGTTACGAAGCGCACTTCATACTTGTCATCATCTGTCTTCCACCTCAGATAAGCGCATGCACCATATGCAATCTCAGAAGCGTCACAGAAAATACATAAGACTGGTTTCCCCCTGGCATTCTGTGGTTTCAGACATCTCTCAAGACTGATGTCATTGAGCTTACTCATTTCTCTGAATAGTCCTCTCCATTCATCTCCGTCAGGTAACTCCTCATCCCAGTCATAACCACCCTGCCACAGCTTCTGGATGCCAGTCTTTGCCTTGATGATAATTGGTGCAGCAAAACCAATAGGATCATAGATTCTTGCTACCTTTCCCAAGATCTTTCTCTAAGTCAACTTTTCTGTCTCTCTATCTGTTTCTTGTAGATTGACCTTGTATGAGAAGGTACCACTATGTCTGTCCCAAACTACACCAAGCACCTTCTCTTCAGCAATCTCCTCTAAGAGTTTCATCTTTTCCTGCTTGTTGCCTCCATCATGTGGCTTGTTTGATTGCCAACCTTTAACCTTGAACCTTCCTGCCTCTAACAGTTCATCTACCTCTGCGATACGTTTCTTTGCTGTATCTTCAGTCTCTACTGAATCGCAGATGTCATCCATGTAGATGTTTCTTTTCAGGATTGCAGCTGCTTCTGGGTACTTGGCTTCACCTTCCTCCGCCGTCAGTCTTACACCTATCTGCGCCATTGCTGCAGCTGGCTTGTCTCCAAACGTCACCACCTTCATCATATACACATCTGGTTCTTTCTCCTGGTTCATGTCTCTCCACAGAAATCTGTGTACATGCTGATCTCTTTCGGGAATCAATATGCGGTGATACATCTTGCTAATATCTGCACATATTGCCACTGGGTGTTCTCTGAATCTGAGGAGGACTCCAGATAAGTTGTTGAGTAAGTCAGGCCCTTTCTTCCAGTACTCATTCAAGCAGTGACCTTTTTAGATTGCAGATGAATTGAATACAATTCTCAGAGGTGTGCTTTTGTTGTCTGGCCTGATTACTGCGTGGTGACTGATGGAATGTACCGGTCCTTTGTAGGTTGTCATTTCATCTTTCTCTAGCTTCTTAGCAAATCCCACCTCAGTCATCTCTTGTATCTTAGATTTGTAGGCTTCTGTATGCTCTGGATTCTTTCTGAGTTTTCTTTCTGCAGCAAAGAGCATCTTTTCTGCTAAGAACTTGTTATTGGGTAAGAGATCCGGATCTTTCTCCCACGGATATGCTATCTCCCACTGCCTTCCTTCTTTCCTTGCTGAGAAACGGATTATCTCTTCCTTCAAAGCTTCTTGCTTAGTGAGACCACTATTATCACACCGACATTGCTTTGCATCGACACCCTCTGTCTCTATCGTCCAAAAGTCAGTGAGATCTACAGGAGTAGCTAGCTTTACATGCAATACTTCCTTGTTGTATGTATCCTACTGGGGTGTTTCACCATACACAACCCACCCTAACGGTGACTTTATAGCACAGTAGTCCCCTGCTTCTCTGACTTCTCCACCGTGCATTCTAGCATAATTCACGCCTTTATTCACCGGCTGGTCGAGTCGTTGTGAAATTGACTGCGTGATTTTCAAATTTTACCCCCCGGCCCCCCCCCCCCTCGAAAAAATCCTCCGTACGCCCCCGTCATGTAGATCCTCAAGTAGAGCTCATTGATATCAGACTATTATATTCAGATCCGATCGAAAAAATCTATCGTTTTCATGGCCTCTTTTACTTTCTTACATTTATAATTTCTAATTGCAATCACTTTCTAGGCCTAACTGTCGGCCATTCTAGTAGACCCTATTCCATTATCAATTATAGGATCTAGAAAGTCTATTAATATTTCATGAGACATAAATCTCATATTACTGTACATTTCTACCTAAAACACGAGACGAGTGTACTTAAGCAGCTTAAAAGACAATTAGTCTACTTAAAATGCACACACATTTGAACATACGGGACTAGATCTAGGCCTACATTTACTTAAGTTGGATCTCGGCCCACTCTCATTACGTCGTATTATCAGCTTTATTAGTCATAAAAATGAATAACCACAAACTTTGGTTTTCTTACCGTACAAATGATACTGGATTGGAAGAAAATCACTGCAGAATAGCGGACTATGTACAAGATTATGATGTTGATTCGATAAGAATCCCGTTGTTTGCAACAGGACAGCTGATCACGGCGAAGGTGAAAATGGACTAAAATTATGTCCCGGCATGCTTTGCGATGAAACAACCGTGAAGGCACGTATTTTCTCCTATTTTCTCACGTCACAATGGTCCAACTTTTGAGCTTTGTGACGGTTCTCTATCTCTTTTTCTCTTCTTTCGCGTACTCTCACGCGCCTTTGCATCTTGACTACCAAGCGTCGCCTATATATTTTTGATTTTGTATATTGTTGTTGATGCTTGAATCACTTCGATAAAGGGCTATGCCCGAAACGTCAGTGGAATATTCACTTCTCCGGTGTTTTTATTTATCTACCTTGTGTCCTATTCATTTTATGCACCGACGCAGAACCATTTATTTTTACATTATATATATATATATATATATATATATATATATATATATATTATGTTACATATCGTGAACATATTTCATAATCACATGCATAAAACAATCAGCGTCAATATTTAAATACATTTAAGGTCACTCATTAAGGTCACTCATCTTAGTTTAAAAGGTTTTTTCTTTGTTTTGTTTTGTTTTGTTTTGATTTTTTTTTTTTTTTTTTTTTTTACTTTTGAATAACCGGGTCTGGAGGAAAGACTACGCTCAATACTCATGTTCTTCCACAGGAATAAGATGATGGGGTCTTATTTTTGAAGATTTTTAAAAAGTTTTGAAATAACCGGGTCTGGAAGAAAAACTACGCTCTAACCCCATGCTTTATTACCGGGTCTTAGTTTGGAAGATGGTGGGGTCTTAGTTTAAAAGTCTTTTTTTTTTTTTTAACTTTTGAATAATTGTGTCTGGAGGAAAGACTACGCTCGATTCCTATGTTATTCCACAGGAAAAGGATTATGGGGTCTTAGTTTTGAAGATTTTTTAATGTTTTGAAATAACCGGGTCTGGAGTAAAGACTGCGCGCTATACCCATGCTTTATTACAGGGTTTTAGTTTTGAACAAATTCGACAAAATATCACTTCAAATTTATTACATTTGTGGGTAAAGTCATTATTACATTTGTGGGTGATTCGAAATGATTACATTTGTGGGTGATTCGAAATTATTACATTTGTGGGTAAAGTGGTTATTACATTTGTGGGTAAAGTTATTATGACCCCCAGACTAAACACCTAAACTCTAAACAAGATTTTGGAAAAATGATATTTCGAAATGTTTTGTACACAAAGCAGGATAATGAGCGATTTACAGGCCGACGTGCAAAGACAAAAGGTCATGTGACTTTGTAACAGTAGGTCCGATTTTCCAAAAAAAATTGTTCCAAAAGATGACAGTTATGTACAGCAGTTGCATACAGCAACTCAAGGGCAGAAAGACCATGATAATAATGATTTTATTTGCATGTATCGTTTGTTTATTAATCGTGCAAAGATATGTTTTTATGTCTTACTTTCTATCAGGCACTTTTGCTTCACCTCCCCTCCTCTTCTCATTTTTTACAAGTCTCTATGAAATGCAAGGCCACCCTATTATTGTGATGCAGCTATCTGCTGCAAAAATTCTGCTAATAATATATGTTTATTGTCCACAATAACCCCAAAACATACTGCTTAGTTTTCTGGGGCCATATTCTGAAAACTTAAATGTATATTGTCTTTTATGTTTAAGTAGTGAAAAGTGTTCATTATCATGACTTGAGATTGCAAGGAATAGACACTAAATGTAGTTGCTGGTGCAGATTTGTCTCTTGGATGTACATGTACATAGCCAGCTTTGTGTAGAAATTATCCAATTACTTTTCTTATTTGTGTTTGCTATAACAGGAAACATTCTTTCACTAGAATAACAGATAACATCAATTTCAGAATACAACCCAAGGCCGCCAGCACCTGAGCCCTGTAACATTGAAAGCTACGATTAATATTATCTCCCAAATCTTGATTGTACATGTATCTCCTTCAATCAATCGTAACATTATAATAAATAGAAACTTACCATTAATTTTATGTTACAGATACATGTAGATCAATGCTTACTAAGATACAATAAATTGTAGCAAAAGTGAAGATACGACAGATTTTTTACAATGGTCACTTCATATGTTTCAAGCCCATATCCTATCCCCCAAACCTATTTTTTATCTTCTTTCCTCAATATCAATTCAGGGAGGATGTTTCTGACCTCTCAGACGAGGAAGATGAGCTAAGTTGTACATCATGGCAGTGCACACCCATCCAGGTCACACAGCAGGATTAGGTGCTGCTCGATCGTATAGAACTATCTCCAAGACGGTTGTACGACGCTTGCTCCCGGGACACTAGTTTGGCATCCGCTTCCTACACTAACCAAAATTCTAACTTCAACCTTGGACCTTACATATAAAGTGAAATAATATAACAAATGAAACAGCATACCGATATTTAACGTATTTCAGAGACATGCTGATCGTACATTTATTAAGTGTATTTTTGGAGGCTGTGCGTATGCGTCAGCGTATTACCACGAAGCAAATTTGTATTCATACACATTTAATATATCATATTACGTGTACATAAAAGTAACCCTAAACAGTATTACCTGAACTGAAAATAAAGTGCAAACCTAACCCTATGTACAGTGTAGCCAACATTTATTTGGACACCATGGACAAAAAATCAATCAAACTAAGATAAAAATATGATATCAATATTTTCTTCATTAACTGGCTGGAACATAATTGCTGTAGGCTTCTCCTTAAGCACAAATTAAAAAAACTTAGTTTCCTACAATTTAAAGTTTCTCTAGTTTGATGGTCACAAATTTTTTTTGGGGGGGTTTAACAAGTTCACAAGTCTTTTTCACTATTTGGTTGGTCCTCCCTTGGCTGCCATCAATGCACGTAGTCTCCGCAGCATGCTCTAAACCAAGTTGAAGCAGATCACTGGGTTAAGACCCTCCCAGATGTGCTGGAATATGTCCTTCAGGATCTGCTTGCTGCTGGGTGGTTCTTGCGGACGCGTCTGCTCCAGCTCATCCCAGAGATGCTCTTGTCTGGGCTTTGCGGGGCCATTCGGGGACTTTCACTATTCAGCCTGAACTGGCTTTGCAGAGGGCTTTGGGTCATGATGTCGTGTTGGAAGATGAAACGGCGCCCAAGCAGTCTTTTGGCAGATAGTGCAAAGGATCTCCTGGTACATCTCGGCATTCATTATCCCTTCAATGAAATATTTGCCTACACCGGCGGCTGTCATACACTTCCACACCTCCATGCTTCACAGTCGGGTTCAATCATTGAAGGCTGTAATCTTCTGCAGAGCTTCGCCAAACTCTTTGGTGGCCATCACAGCCAAACATGAATTTGGACTCATCAGACCACAGGACGGATTTCCAGAAATCCATAGGCTTGGCAACATGTTCTTTTGCAAATTTCAGCCATTTTTGTCTGTTCTATTTGCTGATGTACAGTCTTTTGCAAGGAACCCTGCCATGCAACCCATGTTCACTTAATCTGTTCTTGATTATTTTGTGTGCAGACCCGGACACCAGTTGCCTCCTCCACCTGCTTTACAAGATCCTTTGAAGGCATCTTCCTGTTCTTCATTACCAACTCTTTGATGTAATTGTCTGCCCTTGAACTGGTCTTCCTCTTCCTTCCACGGCCCACCAGATTCTTGATTTCCCCAGTATTCGTGAATTTCTGGAAGATATATTGCACGGTAGAACATTTCATGTCGAATCTGGTAGCAATCCCACAGAAAAAAGTCCTTCCTTATGAACTCTATCATTTCTGCAGTTTTAGCCATATTTGAATGCTGTATAGACACTACCAACATGTTTAATACAGCATAATATTACAGAACATTGCTTTTTTAAGGTACCCAATCCCATTTAGAAGCTTATGCATAGCAGAAAGAATGGTGCAATGCCAGGGAGTCTTTTGTCTAGCATTTATATCTTACATCTTCATCTTTAGACCTAAAGCAGGAGGTGTTTTGGGGCATGTCAATTATGTCAGGGATAATTCTACTATTGTGTTTTATGCAGTAGTAGACTAATATCTTGTCCATTAATGCAGAACACATCGCCCTTTTCGATGTTGAAATTGTAATATGTTCTCAAAGATAATGTTTTGTGATCCCAAAAGTCAAATCTTCCTGATAATTTCATAACGTTGGTAGATATAGTCCAATCTTTCACTTTGCCGCATGAAATTCATCACTACAATAATCTTCAGCCACTGTTCTACAATCTTAATACTCAAAAGACACTACTCCAGATCCATTTAAAATAAACAATTTAAGGTGTCCAAATAATTGATGTCTACACTGTATTTCATGAAGTAAAGCCTGGACCCTCCACAAGAACTTTTGTGATAACCATTTTTCCCCCTTCCACAGGGTAGTAACTTGCTAAAAATGAATGCAAAGCCAGAATCAGAAATTTGAGATATGGGCCCTGTTTCATGAAATTTGTTATCAATAACAAGTTGCAATACCATGGGTAACTGTTATAAGCTACTACAATTATTGCATTTGATTGGCTGAGAGCCACTTTATCTTAGAAATGTGACACTCGTCATTGATAGCAAGTTTTATGAAACAGGGCCCAGAGTTACTTTGAGTCAGTTTGTCTGGAAATGGGTTTCCATTACGAGGGCCCTCTTTCTTTAAAGTTGCAATGTCAAGCACAGCTCAAAAAGTAAACGCAATTACTAAATACGGGATCCTGATTGGTTGAAAATGTAATTTTAATTTCAACTTCTTATGGAAGAAGCCCCAGAATGCAATATTGACTATGAGCTTGTTTTGCAGTGTGATTGTAATCTTGTTAATTATTTACAGTACCATATTTTAGTTAATTGTATGCCTTCTGTTCAGGTTCACACAAGTTGAGTATTACACAGTTGGGCCCAGAACAGTTTACATGCACCTGGAAGAAACCTATTTTACTCAGAATTTCTCAGCTGCACTCATTCTTATCAGGAGTCACTTGTCTATAAGTGATTAGTGATGAATAAACTATATAAATATATAGAAAAAGAGACCATATTTGTCTATCTTCCTGAAGTGAAAATTTGGTAGGAATGAGTGAAGTTGTGATAATGTATATATTGGGCCCAACTGTACATGTATGTGAATCTACAATTCAGGGATTATTCCATACTTGATAACGTTTTTTGTCTTTCTTTGTCTTCTCCCATGTTAATATCAGTAGATGTGTACCAAGTTGTGTGTGCCTTATGCTGAAGGCCTGCATGTATGAATCAAAGCGGTCATGTAATTTTATATATTAAAGTCTTTATGCCAAGAGCTACTTGTATAGGAGGGATATATGCATAGGAATCCATGAATCGCCATTTCAAATTCACCATTTTTAAATACAAACTGGTATACCAGTATATGATTACTGTAAGACATACTCTCTATCTTTGTATCAATCAATATTTGTTGAAGGTTCATGATTTTTATGAGAAAAAATGTAGCAATAAAAGAATGTTTTCAATTTTGAGAAGAAAATCTGATCACTGTAGTCCAAATCAGATGATCTGATAGTTTCCAAGTTTACAGCCTTGTATTTATGATATGCAAAGAATATCAAATTAAATAAAACTGGACGTTCATTACATCTGAAATATTTTCATAACAATCATGTTTGTGCTTACCATGTTTATGTGTACCGAATAAGTACCAAAGATTAAAGTATTTCTTGTATTTCTTATTCCAAGTCTGGATTTATGAACTATATGTAAGGTTTGAACCCAGAGAGGGGGGGGGGGGAGATAAGGGTGCATAAAAGTATGTGTGTGTGTGTGGGGGGGGGGGGGTAGAGGGAGGCAAGAAAGTGGGGAGGATCAGGGGAGGTAGGGAGAGAGAGAGAGAGATGAGGGTGGAAGTGGGGGATGTTTAGATGTATACGAAGAGAGAGAGAAAGGGGGTATTAACTGTATACAGTGAGCAAGAGAATAGAAAGAAGATATTTAGAGCATATGATATGAGAGGTGGAAAATATATAGCAAGTATATACCAGTATTTGATTTGTAGTATTGTATCTTTGAATGTAACCATGTATATATAATCAATAAATCCTCTGATGAGGCAAAGAAAGAAAAAAAAGTATATACCAGTAAGAGGGAGGAAGGAGAGAAGATTGTTTAAATCTAGGAGCATGTGAAAGTGGGTGGGGGGGGGGGGGGCTGAAGAGATGTGGAGGTGGATAGCTAAATAGAAAAGGGGACAAGCTCAAAAGAGAGATTTAGAGCATATTAGAGGTAGGGTGTAGAGATGAATAGTCAAACAGGTATTCTGAAAAATCTATCTTAACCAAAAAGATAACATAAAAGTAAACATAGAAAACAACATTGATCTAGAGGTCTTTTTAATTATTATACACTGATCTATTCAATTACACGTGACATGCATTATATATTTTCTTTCCTGCATCTTATTTTTTCCTACTTCGTTTGCGCAAATACTACAATATCGAATGTACAACTTGTAATGGTAAAACAACCGTGGTAGCTTTTTGTGGACAAATTGAATTGATGATGAAGTATAAAACGGGATTGGTTGAGAATACATTACATTTAAACAGGAATTTTTCGTTGGAGTGTAGGAAAAAAAGAGGAAAATGGGCGTGTCGTGGGCGTAACCTTTGAGTTGATAATATACTACAGATTAAGGGTATGTCAACTTTGGGACCAAAAATTGAAGTTAACAAAGAGGTTAACACACTGGTGGTGCAATTGCATTGTGAAATCAAACAAACATAGATGATAGTTGGTCCGACTCATTACCAAAGCAAGTAAATAAGAATAAGTTTGTACCATGGCGTTTTGGGAGCAGTATTGTTTCATGAAAATAGTTAAATATATATGACACCAAAGCCCTCTTGCATTTAAAGTTGCGTTTAAAGGCACACTATCCTACTTGTAGCTACTTGCTCCCTCTATATAGAAAACTTCCCAAATCGGTGCCTGTTGGTCCCCCATGATCCTCTTTTTCTTATGTTGAATGAGAGCTGAGTTAATGAGATAGCCACCCGTCACAGTGACCTCGTTGGCTCACTGGGTGGTCTAATCCCTTCTGGCTGAAGTAGTAAAGCCTCCCTTCTATCTATCAGGCTATAGTTCATCCAGACGTTGGACAAAGCCCTCCTCATGAAATTTCCATTCTCTTCTGTCTCTAGCTGTCCTGATCCAAGCGGCCGTTCCTATGTATGATGTTAGGTCATCTCTCCATCTTCTCTTCTGCCTTCCTCTCCTTCTCTTTCCCACCCTTGGTTGCCATTCTGTTAAACGATTTGTCCATCTATTGTCCTGCAGTCTTGCTACATGCCCAGCCCATCTCCACTTTGATTCTCTTACTTTCTCCATGATGTCTTTAACCTTTGTTTTCTGGCGTATGACTTTGTGGTTGATTTTGTCTCGCAGAGATAAATGCGACATCTTTCTCTCCATAGCTCTTTGAGTAGTCACAAGCTTCTGTTCTAGATCCTTTGTCAATGACCATGTTTCTGATCCATATGTCATAGTTGTTAGAATGCATTGGTTGAACATTCTTCTTCTTAGTGACATGGGTATGTTTTTATCAGTCAACATGTCTTTGTATCTTCCAAAGTTCATCCATCCTGCTTTTACTCTCATCATAACTTCTTCTTTTGTGGTGTCCTCCATTTTCAAAGTTTGTCCCAGATACTTGTAACTGCTCACTCTCTCTAACGTTCGACCTTCTATCTCGATGTTTTCATCTGTGTCATAATTAGTCATATATTTAGTTTTCTCTTTGTGCATAGTTAGGCCAATACGTTTGCTCTCCCTATTGAGACCTGTCAGCTGGTCTTCCAAGTCTTTGGTTGATGTTGAGATCAAGGCCACATCATCAGCAAATCTTAGATCAGTAAGCGTTTCCCCGTCAATGTTTATTCCTCCATTTAAATGCGACTTTTTAAATACTTCCTCTATAGTGGCTGTGAATATCTTTGGAGATAATGTGTCTCCCTGTCGGACTCCCCTCTGGATCTTGACCTCCTTTGATACATCATTATCAATGTGAATTCTGGCTACTGCGTTGGTGTAAATATCTTCCAGGATGCGCACATACCCTTCTTCAATGTTAATCTTTCGTAGGGCATCAAACATGTCTGTGTGTTCGATGGAATCAAACGCCTTCTGGTAGTCTACGAATCCGAGGCATAGTTGAAGTTGGTACTCATTTGCTTTCTCAATTAGTTGATTTATAGCTTGTAGGTGGTCTGTTGTTGAGAATCCAGCTCTAAACCCTGCTTGTTCTCTGGGTTGATTTGAGTCCAATCTATCTTTGATTCTATTTTGGATTACTTTGGTGAAGATCTTGTACAGATGAGATAGAAGGCTGATAGGGCGATAGTTTTTGACATCAGCTTTGTCACCTTTCTTGTATAAAAGAATTATTTTTGCCTCTTTCCAAGTGGTTGGAATCTGTTGCTTTTCCAATATCTGGTTGAATAGTTTCATTAACTGTGTGATTGTCTCCTCCCCTCCTTGTTTGATAATATCACTTGTTATTTCGTCATTTCCCGGTGCCTTGTTGTCCTTCATACTGTTTACAGCTTCCTCAACTTCTCTCTGTAGTATTGGCGGTATGTCTGATTTTCTGGATGAGATATCTATATGATCCTTCGGTTGTTTTTTCGTTGAACCATAAAGTTCCTGGTAGAAATCGGCGCATATTTCTAGCAGTTCCGATCTGTCAGAAGTTATATTTCCATCTTTTTTCTTCAGTTTGCTCATTCTGGACTTTTTACTTGCCATCTTTTGTATTGTTTTTGGTCCCCTTCCGCTTTCTAGAGTTTCCAAAATGAGTTTAGAAGTTTTTCGTCTGTTTCTTTGACGTCGTTTCTTTTTCACCAATTTGACTATTTCTGCATACTCCACTTTTTCTGTTGTTGTCTTGGATTCTTTCAGTCGTATTTCCTTTCTTCTTTGATCTAGTTCCTCTATTTCTTTGTCTTCTTCCGATCTTACTATCTTTCTTTTCTCAGTTGGGGCTACAGATTTGGCTTCTTCTAGCATTGCTGATGTCATCATATCGCATCGCTCATCAATGTCCATATCCTCTAATTCTAATCCATCAAAGCGATTGTGAAGCTTTAGTTGGAATTCTTCTTTCTTTCCCTTCAGCTTCATGATGTTAATCCGTGTTTTCCTCTTATTTTGAATGAATCTAAGCCTAGCTAGTTTCTTGTTGATGCTTATATTGACTCTTACCATTCTATGATCACTTGCAATATCTACATTGGTGATGACTTCACAGTTCTTGATTATCCCTCGCTGGTTACTAAGTATGAAATCTATCTGGTTTTTAGTAACTCCATTTGGACTCTCCCAGGTCCAGTAACGACTCTTGTGTTTCTTAAAGTATGTATTGGTCACTTTAAGTTTATGTTCCATTGCAAATTCTATCATCCTTTCACCTCTCCTGTTTCTTTCTCCGTAGCTGAATGATCCCATGATATTTTCTTCCCCTTTTTCACGTTGTCCGATTTTCGCGTTGAAGTCACCCATAAGTACTGTGTAGGTACCCGAATTGTCTGTAATGGCCTTATTGATATCTTCATAGAATTCCTCCACTGTTATATCATCATAATCACTTGTGGGTGCATAAACTTGTATGATGCACATTTCATCCTTTCCCGTCAATTGTATTTTCATGGCTGCTACCCTGTTTGAATAGCTTTTAACTTCTTTCACATAGTCCTTAAATTTGTTATGGATTAAAAATCCAATTCCTTTTGCATTTTTGTCATCCTCTGTTTTTCCCCTGTTGTAGAGCCATGTGCCTCCTTTCAGTTCTGTCAATCCTTCTCCTCGTCTCTTCGTTTCAGCAAGCCCGATGACGTCCCATTTGAATCCCTCTAGTTCATCCAACAAACTTTCTAAGCTTTCCTCGGTTCTCAAGGTTCTAACATTGTATGTACAAATATTTAGTTCAGATTTTTGGCCAGTTTTATTGCATCCCTCCATCTTACAGCTTCCATTTGGCTTTGACTGCAAAACTTCATCAAAAGAATCCTCTTCGATGCGTTTACTGGTCAATTTGCAACTCTGAGTGTTGCGCCCGTTACGGCCATGGGCTTTACGGCCTCCTTTAAGTTGTCTTTCCATAATTGTCATGAGGGTTTTTTGCCATATACTGACGCGCTGGCAAGGCGTGTTGTCAGTAGGGGAAGCAACTGTTGAATGTAGTGAACATATCTGCAGTCCTCCCACCCATGCACGTCGCTGGCTGTACTCGTCTACGGCACTACGGTAGCAGTTTGTTAGATCTTCAACAAACCGGCCAGACACCCTTTAAAGGCACCAAATAACCATCCCCCCAAAAAACATATATATTAAAATGAAAGACCCATGCGCAATCCGATCGCTTTAAAATCAAGCTGCGTTTCATTTTAGACTTGTACTTTAAACTACTTGAAACTATACTTTCGAATAGGTTTTAGACCCCGGATTTGAGTCATAATTCAATTCATCTTCTGCCTGGCATGCCGCACCAAGTAAGCACGCCCTCTCGTGTTCAATGAAGGTGAAGCAGGAGCACATAGCTTCAGCAAGGCACTGTTTGGCGCATCTAGTGAGAGATGATGCTGTGTATGACGTAAGCACGTAAGCCTCGTTGAGCACCGAGTTAGCAGCGAGAAGTTTGATGGACATTGATCTCCTGTGGGCTGTAGTACAATAAAGATGCATACACACATGAATTAAAAAGTGGAGCTAATGAAATTTGAGATTCCACATTTTGTCACATCATATTATAATCGAGATAAAGAATAGAGACCGGTAGTGGTAAAAGTGCGGTTCAAGGGTTTTGGGTGCAAAATATTCATTCAATATTGTTTAAATATTGCCTTCAGCTGTTTAGATGGCAATACTTCAACTTAAATTCGGCAAAAAAAGCAGAAATATATGCCCAAATGCCCAAAAAGTCAGCATGTAGATAGTCGGGATCATGACTGAACATGAAGTTACTGAGCTATGATCATTTTTGTTTAGCTCACTTTATTCGATGTAAGATTTTGAAATAGCACGGTAAAGGTAAGGGAATTTACCTTGATCTGACATCGACTGCGCGGTGGTCACTGGTCCGCCATCGGTTGGAGCTTGCTCTGTTCAGTAGATGAATATAATATAGACAACGTGATGCTTATTGGCTTGAAATACTGTTGATTTTAGTTTCCTTATATGCAATATGCTGCCAGTGCCATTAATAATTTGCCAAAATCATGGGTAGAGAAAGCGCACTAAAATATTACACTTTGGTGTTGTCTTGAGGATTGACATTTTTATCATCATTTACGTACGGCTCTGTGTGAATGTGTGATTCCGTGAAAATTACATTTCCATAAATGTGAACGTGTTTCGACAAATTGTGCCAAAATTTCAGTCACTAAAAAACAATATATTTATGTTCAATTGTTTGCAAGAACGCCCATTTTAAGTATTCGGCGAAGGGGGCCATGGAATTGCCAGTTTAACAATATGGAGAAGAAAAAAGTTAACAACAGCCCTGCGCGGGCTATCACATGGAGCAGAGATAAATAGAATCATATCCTTCTCCTGTAAAATATTTCCAGAATACTCACCGATTTCCTTTTCACAGATGTAATGATAGCTGTCAGAGCAGCTTTTGCCGTACCACAGCAAATCCGATGGGTACATACGGAAACAACTTCCTCCGTTATCAAAAGCATAGTCATGATATAGGATGTTATTATACACTAGATGCGAGCCATCTTGCCAGACCAGGCTAGACAAACCTATCCAATATTCCTCGGTGTCCACAAGGTGACTGACTAGGAAATCCTGCTCTTCTTGAGATCCTATGTAAACCAGATGCATCCCTTTGTCCTCACAAGATGACCTTGACTGGGTAAATTGGTTGCTCCATTCAGAGAAAAAGTAGCACGAGCCATTGTTCTCTACATGATTTGCAGCACAAGCTGCGAGAGAAAAGATGAGAGATTTCCATGATCAAAACAGACAAATCGAAATCGACCCCCAAACTGCAAGTGTACTGTAATGCCACTGCAATGAGATCAGTTTCATCAATTATGCAACGGCAAGTGGACAGTTCGTTGGTCGACAACGAGCTGCCGAACAACGAACTGCCACATGGACAGAAATTATGATTTTGATGATGATGATGACAATTATGATACAAATAATAACAACAATGACAGTAATACTGATAATATAAATTATAATAATGGTAATATAAGTTATAATAATGATACTAGAAGTTATGATAACGATAATATAAATGATAATAATGACAATGATAGTCATAATAATAACAGTAACAATTGTTTGTTTGTTTGTTTATTTTAATTTAGCACGGTGGCATATACTTCAGCCAATAACGATAACAAGAAGAATATTGATAGTAATAAAAAAATTATCTGTTCTTTCATGTATTTATGTATTTATGTATTATAACTAACATTAAACAAATTATCAACGAAAGAAACAAAGATGGTTATGATGGTGATTTAAGGTTAATAAATTATAATAACACTTTTGCAACATCGAGTAATCATATACAATGAATATTTACAGGGAAATCACAAAAGGAAGAATTACATTCATAGGTTAAAAATCCGTGTCAAAATGGTTAACAAATAATTACCAGTACAATGTACTCACCCCCTTCCTTTTCGCAAATGTAACGGAAAGTGCTGGAATACCTGTCGTCAATCCATGTTCGAGAATTCTCTTGTAGTCGAAAAGCAATCCCTTCATCATTGAAAGCCGAAATATACGGGCCTCCAAAGTTGTTGTAGGTGAGATGTGAACCATCTAACCAGGTCACACTGGATAATCCTATCCAATACCCCTCCTCTTGGTTTGGTATGTTCCTCTCAAGAAAGTCTTGTTCCTCCTGGGAACCTATGTAGACTAGGTGCCACCCGGGATCTGTTTCGCATGATGATTTTGCTGAGGAGAAGTCGGACTTAGTCTCAGGGAAATGATAACAGGAACCATCGTAAGTGATCTGATCTGACCCACAAACTGCAGCAGTGACAGAGGAAAAAGCAAAGGGAAATAAGGCGTGATGTTTGTTATTACTGTTATACGACCGGTATGCTTCTTGAACACCTCAGGTATAAGGTATAGTTATCAACCTCTATCGTTTCAGAAGTTAACAAGCACACCTTTATCGAAATGGTTCGTTTTAATCCAAACATAATTGCATCTGTCTATCTTATTCTATTTTCACTTTATCATTAACCTTTCATTGCAAATGATCTACATGTGTCACATTGCAATGAGAAGGAAATTATTCAAATTGCATTTTAAATTATTATAAATTATTTAATTATCCAGCGTAAAATCTATACATGTGTTAAAAGAGATTTGTATTTGTTAAAGTTTTGTCTTGCACAAAATCAATCCTTCTGTTTATTGATGTCTTTAGTTTCGGGCCGATCCGCACGCGTTACAAACGAGTGACTATCGTATGCAATTATCCACTTGGGTTAGCAACAATTATTTTCATAGGACGACTTAAAAATGTACCGAATCTATTCAAAAAGGGGTTCTCAACGCAATGTAAACCGGTACGGTATTAATTTTTGCTACATATTTGTCCATATAATTACGCACAGAAATTGTACCTGGCCACGTTTGACTTAAAAGCGACGTATGTGTTGAGTGAAATAGGATAAACTATCAGAAGTCTATTTCATTTTAAAGATACTATGTCCCTTTTGCAGCCAACCTCAAATTCTGTAGAACTTTGCAGGAATTATGAATATGTCATGTATGTCCTATCTGTGAAATTTAAACGTTAGCAGTGTCCTCAGTTGTAAAGGGTACATGAGCATTTGTCTACATCAATAACCCACTTCTTGTGGTGGCCAAGATTAAACTGATTGAATCTTTGCGCAGCATTAAACGTATGACCATTCGGTACAATTGTCTGAAAATCAAGACTATTACTTTTGGGCTCTATAGCCCTAAAGTCGATTTGACAACTAATAGTCATTATTTTCCCACTTGAAGACATTTCCAAGCCCCACCTTTTTTAGGAAAGTTCTAAATAAGTATTATCTTTCAAATGCAGTTGGAATTAAACTTTTTCATTTTTGTTGGCCTACAAATGGGACATAGTACCTTTAAACCAAAAAGTTTATTGTAAGGCACACTACATACCTCCTTCTTTCTCGCAAATGTAATAATGCATGTTGATGCAGCTAATGTCTTCCCATCCGAAACTCCATGCCATTTGGAAACAACTTGTTCCATCATTGAATTCATGGTTCTCAATGGGAATGTTGTTGTAAGTGGCGATTGACCCATCTAGCCAGGTCATATGTAAGAGTCCTATCCAACAATCTTCATTTTCTACTAGGTGAGTGGCCAGGAAGTATTGTTCCTGTTGAGACTCTATGTACACCAGGTGCATTCCAAGATCCTCGCAGGAAGATTTTGACGAGCTGAAGTTGGAATGGCTCTGAGAGACGTGGTAGCAAGAACCGTCATGTTCCGTGTCAGTCGGATCATCACAGGCTGTTTCAGGGAGTGTGCGTAAGAGAGAGAGAGAGAGAGAGAGAGCGTGAGGTGTCATATGACAGAAAACTAAATTCCCTACAAGGTTCTATTACAGTCAATAGATTTGGGGATGCCTTGCATAACAATTTTTAGCAACAATGTGACTTGTTAAATGTTATCTCCAAAATAGTTTAACGGTAACTACTTGGCTGCAATTTTTTTCAGCAGCAATATGTTTTCAAGGTAGTCTACCTAGAGATTTTCTGCAGGCAGGTCCCCTGAACACTTTAATACCGAACAACCTCTTACAACATCCTATATTGCTCTCGAAAAAAGGGGTTTTGTCCCCTACTTCAAAGGGTCATCTAATTCATCCTCATCATCATCATCATCGCCATTATAATCGCCATCATCTTTATCTTTGTCATCATCGTCATCATCACAATAATCTTCATCATCACCACCATCACCACCATCGTCATCATCACCATCGCCATCATCAAGATCGTATTCGAATAATTTCGAGTCCACTCACCACCTTGTTTTTCACAGACATACGAGAACATTGTAGAACAGCTTCTATCGTTCCATCTGGAATTATCCCATTTCTGAATCCTGAAACAAAGGCTCTTCTCATTGAAGGCACTACTTCCTCCAAAGTTACTATAGGTCAATTCTGACCCATCTAGCCAGGAGAAACTGGACAGTCCTATCCAAGAACCATCGTTGTGTTGCGTGTTATCAACCAGGAATTCTTTTTCTGGTCGAGATTCTATGTAGACAAGGTGCATTCCAAGGCTTTCACAGGATGATTTGGACGTGGTAAAATCGGATTTAGTTTGAGAGAAGTGATAGCATGACCCGTCGTGTTCGGTGAGATTTGAATCACATGCTACCGGGAAGGGGGGGGGGGGGCGGGTAGAGAAAGGATAATATGATATTTAATTATAATGAGTCGGAGTGAGATCTGTCATAACATGATTTTTCTATTAGGAATAATGAAATGCGATTTGTCAAATTTACAAACTATGCCACAGTTTCGCATAAATTAATATCATTTATTCCTTTACTACTACAACCATGATAACTAGTACTACTACTAATTTTACTACTTCTGCTAATACTACTACTGCTAATACTATGGTACCTTTGCTACTACTACTACTATTACTATTGTATTATAGTGTTAATACTAAAATCTATAATAGTAATAATACTAATACTACTCATACTACTTGATTATAGTTACTTCCACGACATGCTATGACTTCACCAATCACGTTTTCTCATCCAAGTACCCGTGATACAACTACCTCTACTACTGCTAATATTTGTGATATTTATTTCCCGACTATCAATTACTTCAACTTGGTAGTATTTTATTTAGGTACGCGGGTAGAGAAGAGAATATGTTTACCCTCATGTTGATTTGTGTATGAGAAATGTCGGCTGATTACAACGAAGAGAACGACTAATAATGGTAGCTCCATCTGTAAAATGAGCAAAGATAACATTAAATTCAAAACAGTTTTCGAGGTAGGTAAGGCAGATTCTCACATGCGCTCCCCCTCACCTTCACCTCTTTCTCTCTCTCTCTCTCTCTCTCTCCCCTCTCTTTCTCTCCCTCCTTCCTCTCTCCTCTTCTTTCTTCTCCGAATCTCCTAAACCATCAATGATCAAAAGTCTGAACACATAGCCAAAAGAGGCCTGTCACCTCATGGCGATCTCTTCAACCACCCCCCTCTCTCTCTCTCTCTTGTGAACCCCACAATCTTAAGTCGTCATCTTTCTCTAGTCACAGCAGAACCTGGCATGTAAAACAATAATAATAATAATAATAAAACCCCGCAGTCTGATATTTTGTCAAACAAATTCTTTCTTGTTCTGATAACCATTCCTTCCTTATCCTCCAAGATCGACCGTTCTTGATGATATCTTATGGCAAATTTGAAGGCTCTCTATTACAGGTGCGCCAAAGGAGGAATAAAAACGATTCTTATTCATTTTATAGCAGGAGCAATGAAGAAGTTATATTAACAAACGATTTTGTGTAGTTCATTTTGAAGTCGGTCGCTAATGTTTGACTCTTTGCCTTTTGTATCCTGATTAATAAATAAAAGTAAAAACCTACCTCTGGGTATTTCAACCCCAGATCCACATCACAATACTGCCAGGAAATTGTCAGCACTCCTCTCGTCTCAATGTACCACGATTCAAAATTAAATTTTCGACTCAAAGATCATTCAAGAATGAAGTAAATATGCCTGGATGAAGTTGGTCATGATTCCCAATTGCCTCCCTTTCTCTAAATATAGCATTTGGTAATACAATATTGCGAATCTCATTTTGGCAAACATGCGTTTAATTGAGCGTCGTCGAATTCAAACTCCCCTTTTCTCGACCACTTCCTCTCTAACAAAGAATACGAGGTAACAGTCTTTCTGTCAGCTGAAGGCCATGCACTAAACCTACTGTAAAATGGCATAAACTAACCTCATTTTTTAATGAGTTTCTACGCTTTGAATTGATCACGCTATGTTATGTACATGATTTATGCCTGCCGTTAGAATTGTTTTATAAATTTGAAGCATTCAGTATAAAAATCAACGTTTTATTCCACACTATTCTCATTCGAAGGTAATTAATGACGTTATTCCTGCAAATTAAGTTCTTCAGTGGCGCAAAATAATATAGGCAATGCATCGGCGCTTAATTAGAATACTAATAGGAGACAATAGCATTATGACCGTTATGAAGTTAATAATTCGATTGCTTTCTTTACCTCCTACACAGAGACTCGTTAGCCATACGTGCAATTTTGCATAAAACAACAAACACCAATCGAGGAAACTTTTCGCAACACAATGGCTTTAAAAAATAACATTTTCAGGTCTTGATTAGGTCCATGACAACCCTTTTAACCCCAGTAAAGATGTTTGCATTGGAAACAGTTAAATCACCTAGAAGCCTTAGGCATATCTATCCCACACTGCAAAAACCAGGGTGTTAAATTTCTAACACCAGCACGGAATAGAATAAAATAACACCCTTGGTGTTGATTTCACGTCCGTTCACGTCCGTTCAACACCAACAGAGTGTCGAAATATTTAATTACAGGTTGATGTTCCGAGTCTTGGTGTTATGGTGTTGAACTTGCGCATCCGCATAAGTTAGTGGATTCGACCAAAATCATTGGACGACAGTTGTCATATGATATGCCGTCGTATCGTGCATAAAATTAACACCCATGGTGTTGAATTTAACACCCTTGTTTTTGCAGTGCATGATTAATATAATGTGACATAGAGACTCAGAGGCAATTTTGTTTGGCATGTAACATGTATAAATAATAATAATCCGTACTTGTATAGCGAATAACACATTATGATATAACGTCCCTATGCGCTTCCTAAGAGCTTTGGAAATTCGTCACCCTAACTTTAGCTATGGCAGTCGTTATCAGCGTACAGTGCATATAAAGAAATAATAACCCTCTTACCTGGGTGGAGTATGGCACATGTAAATTAACGTCATGCCAAAGAGTTGATTAGTACATATGCACAAGTGCACGTATTAAATTTAAGGCAATTTGCAATAACGATCATTTTGCAGTAACTTAGCATATATGATGTCACTCGATCTCAAATAGGGACTTTTAGATTTGCACGAAGACAATGTGGATTGCTGAGTCGGCTGAGTCGTTGCGATTTTTTTGGGCCGATTTCTAAATGTTAACCCCCCCCCCCTTGAAAAAATCCTGCGTACGCGCCTGTCATCATCATCATCATCATTACTATCATTATCATCATCATTACCATCATTATATCATCATCATCAGCAGCAGCAGCAGCAGCAGCATTTTCCATTATCATATTCATTATCATTTTCAAAGTCCTACACGCCCGCATACACGCACGATTCTCAACACTGATATTCATTTTAATCTACTACCTTGACGCTGATTTAGTTAATAATAATTATTAGTAGTATAAATTGAATCCCAAATTGTTCGCAATCATTCAACATTCGATTCACTCTGCTTGGCATATTTGCTATGTTTACTGATATTCTCACTCCCATTCCATAGCTTCATAAACGGGATTGCAGCCATGCAGGCATAATGCAAGTTGAATTAAAAGAAGCAATATCTTGTACAGTGCGTCCCCGAAAAAGAAAATAAAAGATAAATGATGCAAATATTTCTCAGAAATTGTAATACCTGTCGATTGTAATTGTATCTCTTTATCGTAATAAAACATACAGTAAATGCAGCCCAAGGATTATAATTCTCTAATGTACATAACAAAACGTATGAAATACATAAATATCAACATTAAAGATAAAGTTGAGTACTGGTCATGCGATTGCATTGTGAAAGAATTGTGATCAGAAAAGGTTGATCATCTAGCATATAAGTATTGGTGTGTACTGCAAGGTTCTGGAATCATCAAAATAATAAGAAATGTGGCCCAGTCTTGGTAAAGTTACAAGCACTTTACACAGAAAGATGATTATGGGACTACACAAAATGGTGTCGGGGTTACCTATACCTTGATTTCCTTATCTTTCTATGCTCATTACTCAGCCAGTATACATTTTCTACCAAAATTGTTTGGCAAATGACATTTATTTGTAATCTTGAACATTCAGTGTAAGTTTCGTTTGATTCTGTGAGAATTCATTTTCTTTTTTCCTTTTTTTACCAGAACTCAAGTTTATCTTTAACAATCAATTATTATCACTACAATGGAATTAAAATTGTCACTAATGCAGCAAACCGGTGATAAAATATATAAATCCTACATGATAACTGAATAAAACTCTTAAATATATTGCATCTAAAAGTAAAAAATGCCAGGCTATTCAGTTCCACCAAATGTACCTGGAAAAGGAGAGAAATCGTAGAGGAGGGCAAGAAATTAATTAGAGGCTCGTTCGGATATTACACGAGAATCCCTGACGGTTTCCTTTTTAATGATGAATCGAAAATGATAGTTGAGTTCTGTTGCAGAGGGTGCTCCACAAAATAATTTTCTTGTGAGATAATGAAAAACTGAGTGTCAAATTTGAAAGAACATAATATTCTAATGACAAAATCATCTTTGTTTGATCAAAATCGGTTCAGAGTCGGCTGAAATATAACGATTTCTAATATTTGTGTACCACTACAAATATTAGGTATTTTAAAAAATTTGAAAATAACCGTTGAAAAAACAAAATAACGCTATTTACGTCGTATTTCAGCCAATGCTGATGTTGGCTTTTTTTGTTGGCATTTTCGTGTTGCTTATATTACGCACAACCAGCCAGCCCATGTATTGTTATTTATTATTAAATCATTAATTAACGGTCACCGTGTTTTTTTGTTAAGTGGAGCTAAATTGGTATGCTCGTATTGGCAAAATTTCAAACATTTTGGGGGCTAAAATTACCTTCATAGCAATTTTAGGTTCTAAAAGGGCACTAGAAATGTCATAGATAAGGATAAGAGCAATAAACATGCAATTTGAAGGCATTTGCGGTCTAAAAACAGAACTCAACTATCCCTTTAACGGGAGTGTAGCTTGATAAATACTGGTTAACGCTATCTACGTCTTCTTTTAGACAACTGCATGTAAACGAATGTGGACTTGATTAACGGTAGTCAGCGACTTAATCTCTACATGGTCAGCGCGAGCTAGTGTTCGTGAAACAAATCGAAGTTCTCCCTACTCTTCGGTTTCGCGTATGTTACACCACGTGATTGCTGCGGTCGCCCCGAGTCAAGATGCATAGTCTCGCCATGCTACACTCCCTTTAACATTTCTGTATCTTATTACGCAAAGTTCAGTAAATGCACACAAGTGCTCTGTTGTACTCCATTAACATTCAATTGGGGCGTGGATGGACTGGCATGTCTATTTCTTCCTGGTCGATCAGCACATAATTAAGGGAATAGATGATGTACTATACAAAAAAGGAGACACAAAATATTTTTAAAATGCTCTTTTCCAAAAGAAAATGTGAGCTGAGGTGTATACGGTTAATAGGCTGAGATAACATCATGCATGACTAACAAGAAATGTTCTCATTAGCTTGTGTTTAAAGGAATGTATAGTTTTCAGTTAAGGTAGATTGGAGAAAGGGAATTCTAGTTTCCCTACGGTAAAAGCGAAAATGTAATTGGCAAAAAGTGTTCTGGGATCCGTTTCACAAAGCCTTTTATTCAAGACAGAAATTAGTATTGCAGATTATATAAATATTCCCATGGCTTTCTTATGAAGCAATCAGTATCCTGTCTGTTGTCGGAAACTATATTGGTTTCTTATATAACAAACCATACCATTAAATGACCGAAGAGCTTACAGTATTATATGTTTTCCTGCCCGATTTCATCAGAGTTGTATTCGAATTGAAGAATAGGCGTTCAAGTTCGAACGATTTTCGTCAACTTTGATAACATTTATGAAACTTTAAAAATGAAAATAAAATGTAATAATTAAAAAACAGTGAAAAAAGTCAATATGACGTAAAAGATTGCTGTAAGAATTACATTGAACTACATAACTTGTTTACGTTGATTTAATTCGAACGTTTAAAGTGCGAAGGTGGGTGCCTATAGATAAAATTGGTATTAAGGACGAAATTGAACGTCTATCCAGCTGGCGCAAAATTGAAGGGTTTTCTCTCTAAATGGAATGAAATAAAATTTAAAAGGAATTATATAAAACGAAATTGGAGGCTCAAAGAACAAACATTAACCATGGTAGATTTCATTTTCATTTTCAAAGTTTCATAAATGATATTTTAAATCATATTTTATAAATTTCTTTCTTTCTGATCTTCTCTTCCAGTTTCTTCTAGAATGGTTATAAAAACCCCAAAAATACTTTTGCCTCAATGACGGTTTGTCAGAGGAATGAGATATTTCAAAATAAGGAAAAGATCTCATTTCAAGGTACATAAAGTATGCATAATTTATTCAAACAAATGCAGGTTTCAATGAACATAAACAGTATTAAAAAAAATATATTAAAAAAAGACTGCCCAAAAGGTATAAATGCTTGCCTATTCGTGAATTTGAATACCTTAACGTTCATCAGGTCGTTGCAGGTTTGAATATGAATGCATTGCGTGCATTGTTTTTATTTGAACGCGCTTTTTACCCGTGTATGTAAGAAAATCACGAAATGACATGCTAATACAATTAAATTGAATGAACTAGTCAGCTTATTTTATGTTGATCTAATTGGTGATCATTCAAATTCGCTCGAATCGAATAATCACATGGTTAAATCAAATGCAACGTTGATGAAATTGGGCGGGAAAACCTATATTATCACGGTCACTCATGGATTCAAATACTATTCTGTATTACGCCTTCCCCGTCCACTTCAAATTGTTTTCATTCAAATTCATCTATTTGTACATCAATTTCGTCCTTGGAATCCGGGATTGTGCAAATGTCAAAGTTAATTAAGTCATTTTTCATTCAGGTTAGTCGAATGGTCAATTACTGTGAACATGTGTCTATTAATTTTGGTCAGCCGATTTCATTCTAATTCATCTCTCTAGGCGGTCGGCTGCAGAATAGGATAATGAAATTCGTCTTTGTGCAATCGCATTGACATTGACATTCATCGTATTGACAAGAACTTACAACGTATGAGTGACAAATTTGAATGATGCTTTGACGAAATCGATTCTTACGTTGGCAGCCGAGGATGACGAACTTGATTTGACTTTGACGACATTGAATGCAAAATTGTGAAATCGAAAGTTCGAAAAGGAATAATCAAGACGAAATTGACACTGAGATGTGCAAGAGTACAAAGTATTCGGTCGAAGTTGAGTGAAACATGTATGAAATCCAATGACAAACGTATTAAAATGGACGAGAAAAGCTATAGTAAGAGTAATAGTAGTAGTAGTAGTAGTAGTAGCAGCAACAGTAGTAGTAGTAGTAGTAGTAGTAGTAGCAGTAGTAATAGTAGTAGTCTAGTAGTAGTAGTAGTAGTAGTAGTAGTAGTAGTTGTAGTGGTAGTGGTAGTGGTGGTGGTAGAAAGAGTAGTAGTAGTAGTAGTAGTAGTAGTAGTAGTAATGGTAGTAGTCTAGTAGTAATAGTAGTGGTGGTAATAGTAGTAGTAGTAGTAGTAGTAGTAGTAGTAGCCGTAACAACCCATATCATTAGTGAATAATTTCATTCCAAGGCGGTTGCCTTTTGTGTCATCAACTGGTACACATAACGGTACGCTTTAGGGATGATGATGAAGATAGCGGAGAGCACGTTGGTTAACCCAAGTAGAGTAAAGGCTCCGTCATATGATTTGGACCAATCAAAAAAGCATCCTGCAAAAACACAGAAAAACACATGTTGTAAAACGACGAGAAAAGAAGCTGTAACCACGACCATGTACCTTTACGAAAAGAAAAGAATTTTCTCCATTACATCTTTATTGTTCAAACATTAAATTAAATAGCTACACAATGTTGACCCAAACCCCAAAATAATAAAAAGACTATATCAAAATTGACCTAAAGGCAGAGTATTTTACCGATAGCTCTCCAACTGCGTATATGTGTTTTTCAATTGCGCCATCTTTCGGTGAAGATGTATATAGAGCGATTTCCGGTTCCTATACAAAAGCATCATCATGCGCGCGTCATCAGTTGGCGAAGTATTGTGGGACATGCCTGTCGACACTTTGGGACATTGTGAGCAGCAGATGGCAGCACACCTAAATCTGAAGTAGTGACGGTAGAACACCCTGCCTTCAACATGTGGAGCGCTGAGTGTCAACCTCGATCTTTGTTTGTTAGCACTTACTATAGTTGTTAGTAAAAAGAAGGTTGAAGGAGAGTGGACTGAGTAAAAATATTAAAGGGAGTGTATCATGGGAAATATTGGTTAACGCCATCTACGTCTTCTTTTGGACAACTGCACGTACACGAAAGGACTTGATCAGTGCGCGCTAAACTGGGTTAGCGCGCGCTAGCGTTCGCGAAACAGACCGAAGTTCTCCTCACGCTTCGGTTTCGCGTATGTTGCACGCACGTGAATGCTGCGGTCACGTCGTCCGTAATCGTATTATACCCGAATGACCCCAAGTAGGGCCACGGGAAAGATATATTGTCTCGTCATGATACACTCCCTTTAAAATGTATTTTTTTTCATTTATTTTTTTAAAGAAAGGAACAGGAAACTAAGCTTCACGTACATGAAAACCTACTGAGACTATATAGGTGAACCCCAGTAGACATGACAAAACTCTAAATACATGTATGTTACGGACCGAAATCAATCTGCAATTTACTCAAACATGAACATCAATAGATTTTGCAAGTATTATACATAACGTCTCTGTCTTTTTTTTGGACTGTGGAAAAAGCATGAATTAGAGATCCACATGTTTATTGAGATTAAAAAGGCTACTTGCTGTATTTTTTCATTTTGTCTTACTCAGGCCTTAACGATGAAACGAGTGCGCCCATCCGTTCGTGGAAGTTCAAACCTGACCTTACTTGATGATGGTAGAGTATTCATTTGATGTATATTTTATTGTGTTTTATTGACGTTTTATACCCCCCCCCCCCAAAAAAAAAAAAAAAAAAAAAAGTTTGAACAATAAAGGATTTCCACTTTCTTTCTCGTTTTGCTTAGTGTATACGTAGAAGGGGAGAAATATGTGGTAGGCACTCGGTTTCCCGAAAGTTCCTTTGCCCAAGGTTCGTAATTCCTATAGACAAAAAGATTCCACAAGTGAAATAGGGTTGATTTATCCCCAAGGTTCATTATTTCAAGAAGAAGAAAAATGCATTGGTGCTGTGTAATTTTCAGAATCATAATGAACTTTCAGAAATATGCACCCTGTTTTATTTTCGGATTTACGAACCCTATTATTAGAAACCTTTAAGAACCTTTGGAATAACGAACCTTCGGAATTATGAAATTTAAGAAAAACGACTTGTAACAAAATACATTACCCACTACGAATCCACCGACAGGAAGACCTGCACCGGTGGCCATGAGAAGAAGGGATATAACACCCGCTACGTCGCCGTCTGGTGCTATATCTCTGGACAGAACATTTATCATTGCTGTCATAGCGCCTAAGGTGCTACCATTTAAGATCGCCAGAACGCTTAAGGCCCAAAATCCGGTTGAAATGTTATTCATTGCGTACGCGACAGCGGACAAAAGGGATAACATTATAAATATCTTGTGGTTCGAGAAAAGTTGCCATTTGCTTACAAACCCTATTGAGAAACGTCCACAAATATTAGCAGCTCCTCCAATCGTTGCAAGAATTACTGAAGTTTCAATCGGGTGTCCTTTCACGATGCTGTTTGGTACAAGAAATATTATCCAAGCACTGTAGGAGAAACCTAACATGAACATTGCGAATATGACACTCAAAACATCAGGCTTCTTTTGCACTATGTCAAACCCTATCATTATTTTGAAGGATCCCCATATAGATTCAGATAATGTCTCGTCAGCAATATCAGTGTCGGAGGCAACAACATTCGTTGATTCCATTGGTTGGATATCTGAGTCTGCTCTGCTTACTGACGGAGACTCCAGAATGCCTTTCATTTCATCTGCAGAACAGTATGATTCTGTAAGGCTTTTTCTATGCATATTGAGTGCTTCCTTATATGAAACATTATCAGGAGTAATGTTCATTATACCACTCGGAGACTCTTCAAGTTGCAAATCTTCTCGGCTGATAGACGTAAAATCTAGAAGACATTCCGTTTCATCTGCAGAACAAGATTCTTCGGCAGGGTTTTCTATATCGTATGTATCCTTCCGTGGAACTTTGACCTCCACAAAACGTAATCCTATTGATTTCAACAAGGCACCAATTGGGATATTGTGTAGGCTGAATGCACCGAGGAGCATCATGGTTTGTCGCCATCCATAGATTAAGGAGAGTTGTTCAGCTATGACTGGGATAACCATCATTCCTAGCCCCCCGGCTGTCATGATGATGCTAGATACTAATTCAAATTGGTCTGGAAAGTACTGCACGGGCAGGGCGTGCGCTGAAAAGGTCACCAAGCTGTAACCTAAACCTGCAGGTGAAAATATTGGTCAGGTGAATAGTATATGTCAAAACTTTTGAGGAAACGTTTCATAGCCGGATAATTTTTGAGACGGACAGCCCAACAGAGAGAAATGTCGGTCTCTTGAGTCTTCTTAAAAAATTATCTGAGGGTTTTTAGGGTCCACGAGAAAAGTCTTTCCTGGTATCGGTCTATAAGGGAGTTTACAGATACAATCTGCGCATGGGCAGATAAAGGTCATTTGTACCAAAATGGTGAAACCAACAGAGATGAATACTGGATTTGCTTTAATAAAAGTCATGTAACATTATTCATTTACGCACCAACGGTACATTCTATGATACGCAGGTGGAAGTATTCTTTTCCAAACAAAACGTATTCATGAAGCACATCTAGGACTTTGGCAATTATTATTCTAAGATGCTCAAAGTGGAACTTCTCCATGTGTAAAAGATCTGTGGATATTTGGGGTCATTTGTACCATGTGCTATCTGTAAACTCCCTTATTGGATTGTTGGTCTCGTTGTCGGGTTTCAAAACTATGTTTCCATTATGATATGACATAAAATTGCAATAATTAACAAGAACAATGACGAACTATGGACTATCATAATTGTTACAAAATTTACGATCGTGTCACCGTAGTAACAATGGTTATCTTGTCATTAAAGAGGAAACACACAAGGGTTATAAAACTGCTTTACATTTTATATTGGCAATTGAAATTTATTAGCAAATTATTTAGATTTGTTTACATTTTACCATTGTCTAAAATTCTATTGGACACGGGGCCTTTTACAGGCGCGTAGCCAGACTTTGATGTTTGAGGGGGCACATACATGTAATCGATCGAGGTCAAAAAAGGGGGTCTAAAAAAATTCAACCGATCTTGGAAATTTTAGGGGGGGGCACGTGCCCCCCGTGCCCCCCCCCCCCCCCCCGTGGCTACGCGCCTGGCCTTTTAGGCACATGTATTTCATATGTAGATCTATTTGTAAGTAAACTTTAAGAAGTCAAGTTTATACGTACGTGCAAGATCATGGGAAAGTATGGAATCTCTCGTGAACATTGATAGTAACTTTATACCTTCCACATGATTTAAGTTGATTGATAAACATTTGATCAGTTTTAAGTCCTATTTTATTCTACTTCTCCCCGTTCCAGTTAATCCCATTCTCCTCAATATTTCAATCAACGTAGGCCTACATACCTGATATGGTTAATGCGATTGCGAATTGTGGAAGTGATCGTGTAAAAGAAGCCATCATGTAGGACGTGCTTCCGATAATCGATCCTGTAATAACAACTTGGCGGGTAGAGAAATGTTTCAACAGCAATCTGTTTATCGGGGCTGAAGGATAAAGAATAGAAAAGATAGAGCAAATTGGAAGGTGGTACAATAAAAGATGATTATTAGAGAGCATATCGGTGCAAATCTGATACGATTAGATGATCAAGCTTTTCTAGAAGGCGTCACATGACCTTTGTTAAAAGTATATTAATGTACGTCATATTATATCAGCTGCTTTATACGTCACAAGCTTGCAAAAAGCAAATGCCTACCCCTGCACGTTGCAGATCCTTGAGAGAAATGACACTTGAACTATGAAAAGATTTGTTTGTTATTATAGGGAGTCTTTATAATTCCTGTTGCAGGAAAATCATTGTTAAACCCTTTTCCCATATGTGGGAGAGCATTCTGATGATGGGAATAGGGCAAGTGAGGTGCGAATATGAATTTTCGCCATTTCCCCGACTCTATATCTTTCTGTATAAGTTCAAAATGCATATGTGCGTTAATGGGTTTGTGCGTGTACATCATGTGTGTGGGTGCGCGCAGCTAGCATGTGCGTGTTAAGATGTGATATTACAAGGTATTTGTGCCACCTGCATATACGAGAAAAATGGCAGAACTGCACAATTCTGCCACCTGTACAGTTTTTTGATCTACTTCTGTGTCAACTCTTTCTTATTGTAATCGCTCCTTTTGAAAAGCTTCTGCTGAACTTTGGAACAGATTACCTTTAAATGTAAAAAACTGTCGAACCGTTAACCTATTCAAAACTAGTCTCAAGACACATTTATTCAAAATTGCGTTCGATGATTAACTCTGTTCACTTTGACGTGTATTCCATATGTATTGTAATTTGTATGTCTATTTGCATTTTTAGTTTTATATAAGATGTAATTGAATATCAGTCTATTTTGTGTGTATAGCGCTTAGAGACTTCGGTGGTAAGCGCTTTATAAGTAACGTTTTTATTATTATTATTATTATTATTATTACATATGATGCCCAAAACAGGAATGAGCTCATGCACAATTGGGGAGTTAAACAGCGCTTTGGTATACTTCTATATAACCTACCTTCTTTCTCTTGATATTATCGCTGGTAAACCACAGAAAGATGATAAACCCTACATTAATACTTACTTCTTATATTTCCAGCAATCACGTCATGAGTGTTATAGTTTACAAAACAATCAAGATAACGACAGCCTTTATTACTTCAATCTATTCTTCAAAAATTGTGTATTTTATAAGATAAGGAACAAATACGAAACACGTATCTTGTCATTACCATTCTCAGAAAATCTATGAAAATTGCTTAACATCATCATGTAAAAACTTTTCGCTGGTGATTCTACGCAACTGACAATATACTTTTTGTTACTGGCATCAATCTAACGGGAATCAAAATTAACTTGAGAGGTTGTTCAGGAAAGAGGTATACACTTACATTAGTGCACGGAATGTATTCTCTTTGTATCATATTCAAAATGCATGGTCTTTGAAAACAATGCATGTTATGATTCTTGATTTAATCATTGCTAAATTTACATTTAAGGTAAAACAAAGTTTTTGATATATGGTCATAAATTTAGTTCAAATGAACATATTGGAAGCATATGCAATCCTACAATATTCAGTGATCTTTGTGGCGGTTGAAATCGAGTCTTATAGTTATGAAATTTTAAATAATAAACTCTTTATGTTGTATAGCTCCCTCTCAAGATATTAATTAAGCGATAAAACAATGTTTCTTGACTAAAATCGACCGATGAGCTACTCCCGTTTGGAAATTATCACAACTACATATTCTGAGTTTACATCCACAGGGGCATCCAAACATATCAAAATTGTAAAGAATAACTATCCACCCAATTTTCAAAATTTCCCAAAACTTTGTGTCACCTTTAAGGTCAGGAAATGTTATTCAAACATTATTTATGCAGTTTTAATAGAAATGGTTGCGGACTTTATAAGGATATGCTAATTTATATTTATATTCTTTCGGAGAAACAACGAAAGGTAACCTAAAATCCGAATTGCAACCGTATTCGTCTAGCTTTGACAAAACAGATCGATGAGCATGCGCTGGAGCAACTGTCGGGTTAGTTAGCAATTGAAATAACGAATCGTTTCTACATTAAATCTCTTCATTACCTTATCCCAAAGGCAACAGAACATGCCGTCCATGTACTTGTCGCCAGGCACACCGGAAGCAGTTTGGGACTGGGGGGGGGGGGGGGGGCAAACATTCCAGGGGGCTCACATTCCAGGGGCAGTGACGTAATGAGAAAAAAATTTGGAAGGGGGGGGGGGCAGACGAAAAATCTGCATCACCACCAGTTTTACACGTTACATGCAGGTCCCGCGGAACGTTTTACAAAGTGGAGTATTATCGATCAGGTAGAGCATAAATTGGCGTGGGGTCTAGGGCATGAGCCTCTGCAGGGGTCAAGGGGCTGAGCCCCTGGAAGCTCAGGGGTTTTAGGTATTTAATTACAGTTAGATGAGCATCCAGGGGCCCTCTGTAAAGCAATTGACGTGTTCCAAGGGGGGAGAGCCCCCAGAAGCTCAGAGGTTTTAATATTTAACTACGGTCAGATGAGCATCCAGGAGCCATCTTAGGGCCCTTGGTGTGGTCCAGGGGGCAGAGCCCCCGGAAGCTCAGGGGTTTTAGGTATTTAATTACGGTCAGATGAGCATCCAGGGGCCCGCCTTAGGGCCCTTGGTGGGGTCCAGGGGGCAGAGCCCCCGGAAGCTTGGGGGTTTTAGGTATTCAATTACGGTCAGATGAGCATCCAGGGGCCCGCCTTTGAGCCCTTGTTGGGGTCCAGGGGGCAGAGCCCCTGGAAGCTCTGGGGTTTTAGGTATTTAATTACGGTCAGATGAGCATCCAGGGGCCCGCCTTAAGTTCCTTGGTAGGGTCCGGGGGCGGAGCTCTCGTAAGCTCTGGGGTTTTAAGCATTTAATTACGGTCAGATGAGCATGCCTATTTGTGACATTGGCAGGTCACCTATTTTTCTCCGTCTTTCTTTTTTTCTTCTCTTTAACATACTTTTTCGAAAAGGGGTTTTAGGTATTTAATAAACGGTAAGATGAGCATCCAGGGGCCCTCTGTAAGGCAATTGACGTGTTCCAAGGGGGGGGGGGGGGGAGAGCCCCCAGAAGCTCAGAGGTTTTAATATTTAACTACGGTCAGATGAGCATCCAGGAGCCATCTTAGGGCCCTTGGTGTGGTCCAGGGGGCAGAGCCCCCGGAAGCTCAGGGGTTTTAGGTATTTAATTACGGTCAGATGAGCATCCAGGGGCCCGCCTTAGGGCCCTTGGTGGGGTCCAGGGGGCAGAGCCCCCGGAAGCTTGGGGGTTTTAGGTATTCAATTACGGTCAGATGAGCATCCAGGGGCCCGCCTTTGAGCCCTTGTTGGGGTCCAGGGGGCAGAGCCCCTTGGAAGCTCTGGGGTTTTAGGTATTTAATTACGGTCAGATGAGCATCCAGGGGCCCGCCTTAAGTTCCTTGGTAGGGTCCGGGGGCGGAGCTCCCGTAAGCTCTGGGGTTTTAAGCATTTAATTACGGTCAGATGAGCATGCCTATTTGTGACATTGGCAGGTCACCTATTTTTCTCCGTCTTTCTTTTTTTCTTCTCTTTAACATACTTTTTCGAAAAGGGGTTTTAGGTATTTAATAAACGGTTAGATGAGCATCCAGGGGCCCTCTGTAAGGCAATTGACGTGTTCCAAGGGGGGGGGGGGGAGAGCCCCCAGAAGCTCAGAGGTTTTAATATTTAACTACGGTCAGATGAGCATCCAGGAGCCATCTTAGGGCCCTTGGTGTGGTCCAGGGGGCAGAGCCCCCGGAAGCTCAGGGGTTTTAGGTATTTAATTACGGTCAGATGAGCATCCAGGGGCCCGCCTTAGGGCCCTTGGTGGGGTCTAGGGGGCAGAGCCCCCGGAAGCTTGGGGGTTTTAGGTATTCAATTACGGTCAGATGAGCATCCAGGGGCCCGCCTTTGAGCCCTTGTTGGGGTGCAGGGGGCAGAGCCCCTGGAAGCTCTGGGGTTTTAGGTATTTAATTATGGTCAAATGAGCATCCAGGGGCCTGCCTTAAGTTCCTTGGTGGGGTCCGGGGGCGGAGCTCCCGTAAGCTCTGGGGTTTTAAGCATTTAATTACGGTCAGATGAGCATTTTTTATACCCTATTTGTGACATTGGTAGGTCACCTATTTTTCTCCGTCTTTCTTTTTATCTTCTCTTTAACATACTTTTTCGAAAAGGAGGGGGGCTCGAGCCCAGCCACTTTGCAGACCATGACATAAAGGCTTTTAAATTAGCGTATTTCGCCTGACTGTAATTTGGGAATTTCTTATTTTTCAACAAACGCATAAAAAGGTATGACTTACAAAAAAAAAATGGAGAAAAAATGCCGGAAAATCATGTCACAACATCAACATTTGTAAATCACTTGTTTCGAATAAGAAATACATAACCTCCCCCCCCCCTCCATCAGTACGCCAGCGTACAGGGGCTCATGTCTTCTCACCCCTATAACAAAAAAACGGACACGCTTTCCCATTCTCGCACAATATGTCAACGATATGCGCGTATCGCTATTATGAGACCTCCATTGATAAATACCGTATAGGTGGCATGCGCAATGTTTATGAAATATAATTCCTGTGAACTTTACTTTTCTTTGAATGGAATTGTATTTGTGGATTAATTCAGGTTTGTATTATTGTTACGTTCTTCTGGATTAAAAATACAAACCATGTTTACTCCTTTACTCTTTTTTTTTTTTTTTTTTTGGAGGGGGGCGTTTTTGGGGGCAAAAATGCGTTTTGCCCCCCCCCCATATTTTTGACTGGGGGGGGGGGGGCAGAATATAGAAAGGGGAGAATTAAGGGGAAAGGGGAGTAAAGAGTTATTGGGCCACATCCCGCACCCACACATAATCAATAGCCTGGTACTTTTAGATTTAATTTTTCTAGTAAGACCAGGGACCCGTTTCACAAAGTCTTTTTCCAATGACAAATGACAAAAATCAGTGACAAATCTGCTGATAACCAATCAAAAGCAAGGATTTCAGTAGCTTAGAACAAAAACTGTCATTTTTCACTGATGACAAGTTTTGTGAAATGGGGCCCAGGACCCCTTCGGCCAGAGGGGGCCAGAGCCCCCTTCATTGATGGTCATACGCCAGGCCACTGCTTATGTTCGTAATTTCCGTAGCACACGGACTCATTTGTTGACTGAGGAATACGTCAAAGATTGACTTGGTCACTGACGTGCCCAACATGAACAGTGCAACTAGTTCATGTAATTTTTTAACAGGCAGTCAGAAAAAACCTTGGAAAGCCGAATGCCGATAAATATTCGGAAAACAGCATGTGCATAACCTTTAATTTACAGCGACTTCCAGGTTGAGTACACCTATCATGCCCTTTTATCTATAGACATCCCGACGATGGAATATTTGTATTGTGAGACGTCAATTTAAGTACACATACTTTCATAGTTCATTGTCATTTCCGTATAAATATTATTGTTGCTTTGTCGTGCATGTCAAACTCCATAGTCCTTGACTAGATAAACAAATTTGTTTTTCAGCAGTCATGCCTACGCGTACGCGTACGTTCTTCGCTGAGGTTGTTTTTCTTCCTCGAGCAATTCAGGAATTCCATTGCGTAGATCGAAGGAGTCGCTCGTCAAGAGGGTCTGTCCATGAACCTAGTAGGTCCAAGGTCTGTCCTAGTCCAGATTCTGTCCGTTTTGTTTTATGTATTTTCTTGTATCCTTCACTTATTCTCCTCCCTTACACGCATCCGGGCAACCCACAAAGATAGCGCGACCCCCCCCCCCCAAAAAAAAGGTCCAGACAGTGGACTAGTCTGTCCTTGTCTGAAAGGACAGTCTCGGCCCTCCGACTGTCTCCGAGCGGAGGTCAGACTTTCTCCTCAGTTCGAGGTCAGCCTCTGCTCGAGCTCAAGGTCAGGTTGTATCCTTCCCCGTAGGTCAGCCTGCTCGAAAACAGTAAGTACAGCTCCCTATTAAAAGCCGAGATATCAAAAAGCAATGAGAAACTTCTTCTCTAGTCTTTGCTATCGCCATCCAAATTTGCAACTGTTTAAAAATATATATAAATTATAGTCAATGCAAAGTTTAGAAAGCACAATTACTCAAATTCAAATATTGATCGTCCTAATTCTTCGTAATAAAAGAGATAATGAATAAATCCCATCTGGATTGATCTATCCTCTTTATAAGATGAAGTGATTCTCACTGCGACCTCACAAACCTTTGAAATGTTGGTCGCTCGTGCAAATAAATATTCAGATCATAACACCCAACTGCAAAGTATGATGCTTAAGAAGTTTTGGGGACCATGTACAGATAGAAACAAACATTGAAATCATCCCTGTTAATATTATTACAATATAGGGTAATATACCAATGTTTAAAAATAATATATTTTCACTTTAAGATTTCCCTTTGTAGGTTCCCCTTTTTTTTTTTTTTTTTTACAGAAGTGCCCTTTTTGGTTGTCCCCCCACTTTGAAAGACGCTCCGCCGCCCCTGAATGAATGGTTAAGAGCAAGATATAGACTGAGTGATTAGATACGAGAGCAGTGAGATCCACAGTGTGTGTAAATATTTATTTCCAAGTCTCATACGAGTTTGCTTGCAGTATTTGTCCTGAAAGAGATTAATAATAATAATAATAGTTCGTCCTTATATAGCGCATTTCAGGACCGCAGGCCCTCTCAATGCGCTTTACAGATATATTTACAGATTCCCGAAGGGTTTGCTAGGCAAGGTCCATAGACGTAGAACTTAAACTCGATGGAGATCCAAATTATTAACATTCCAGGTGATCAAGACAAAAGTTGATTTTAAATGAAAATGAACAAGATGATGTCTAAATAACGGTATTCAAATATTGATATTCAAAGGTTCAATATCCAAATGTTGATAGCTTCAAATGCTGTGTAGCTGTCCAGTTTAACATCCAATGGTAATGAACGAGAAAACATTTATCTGCTATTTAAGATAATAGAAATGTTAGCTTTAATTCTAAATTATCCAGAGTCTGAAAGACCTGATACATGCCTTATGATGGTCTGTGTGATTTTTGATTTGATGTTGTTATTAAACCCAGGTAATTTAAACATTAAAAAAAAAAAAAAAAATCGCCTCCTGCGAAAAGAGATTAAAGCAATCTAAACCTCATTTTATATACTTTCATTTGTTGAACAATTTATAATCATGCTCGACTTCTATATATCTTTATTTTTGTTATATGCCTCTTGGTGATTTACTCCTTTTCATTATTTTGGCGTTGGCGCGATTAAATCACCCGGATTTTTAAAATATTAGTGATTTAAATCACTTCCATTGACTTGTGTGTTCATGTTTGAAATATATTCAAAAGTTAGATGTTTTTATTACTATTGTGCAATATCGTGCCAATTTAAATTGGCAAGTTATTGATCTGCATTTGCCGCTGTCAACCCCGGTGTTATAAATTGGCACCTTGTAGGAAATGATTCCTTGAAGGATTTTAGCACCTCAGGAGGGCTTGGTTACGGAGCAAGTGGGGAGGGGTACAGGGTAATCTTTTCTGCGAGAAAAGACCTTGCAAATCTTTTGGCAACAAGATATTGAGCGTGTAGAAAGTATACGCTCAAATATTAGGCACAATTATGTTACGAGGCAATGAAGCCAACGCCCATTGAATATATTTTAATTAGGTTTGAATTTTAACGTCCCAAAAGGAGGTTCTTTATTTTCCCCTCACTTCGGGACATAATAAAATTCATTATTACACAAACATAAACAGAAAAATACAATTTTACAATCTCGCAGAAAATGAAAGAAGAAAAAAGAAGAACACAATTTTTTAAATTGTCGTAACAGTTAAATTGTATATTAATCTTCTAAAGCATTAACATTTAACGTATTAGTGGGGGGCTGTTAGGGATATTTTGGTGCAGATTCTTCTAAAAGCACCAAATTTGGCCCAGAGGTAGATTATACCATACTTTTACGATTTCTGCCGGACGCCAAGAAGGGCGCTCTCTGGAACTGCCATATTGGGCAAATCCAAAATGGCCGCCATCTGAGTTAAAGTTCAAGCGTAGTTCCAAAAGGAAAAGCGCTTATATGATAAAATGTTACATATTTATGGGGTTTTGGGGGTCAGAGAATCTGATTATAATGTTCTTTCATTGATTTGAGGTCTCCTTGGGGCTGCCTTACTGGTCATATTGGTCAAATCCAAAATGGCCGCCATCTGAGGTAAAGGTCAACCGTAGTTCCAAAAGGAAAAGCGCTCATATTATAATAGTTTATATATTTATAGGGTTTTGTGGGTCAGAGAATCTGATTATGATGTTCTTTCATCGATTTGAGGTCTCCTTGGGGCTGCCATACTGGTCATTTTGGTCAAATCCAAAATAGCCGCCATCTGATAGTTACAGGTCATGTGTAGTTTCGAAAGGAAATGGGCTAGTATGATAAAAGTTTATATATTAAGGGGGTTTTCGGGGTCAGAGAATCTGGTTATGATGTGCTTGTATCGATTTGAGGTCTCCTTGGGGCTGCCATACTGGTCATATTGGTCAAATCCAAAATAGCCGCCATCTGATAGTTACAGGTCATGTGTAGTTTCGAAAGGAAAAGGACCAGTATGATAAAATTTGATGAATTCTTGGGGTTTCCGGGGTCAGATAATCTGATTATGATGTTCTTTTATCAATTTTATGTCACCATCCTGTCCTAAGGCTACAATGAAGTCCATTTCCTGGTTGAAGAAGATGAGGGAAGATGCGCCAAGTTCACACTTGAGTGGGTATAAATCTTGGCCTGCGCCCATATGTTTCATCAATATGCAAACTTTCCTCTGTGAAATGCATAATAAATTCGTTTTCGAGGATTGGCAAGGAAAATAGATAAACAGTAGAAACAGACCATGGATAAAGAAATAAACAGCCACATTACTAGTTGTACTATACATATCTATTCATTTCAACTTTTGAGCTGCAATTTTTTTTTTAAAGGTCGACTATCTTGAGAAACCCTTTTCTAAATCACCTAGGATAGTTTTTTGTTAATAATACCTTTACCTCCCCTCCATAAAGAAGTCGAATGTCATGTTTTGTACACATTGAATGACATATCCTGGGATATCTAGTACTGAAGCTATGTAAATGAACTTTGACCGGGCAACTTTTTTTTATTTTACCTTAAATTTCTGCATTTCCACAAATTAAAAAATAATTGTCTTGATTTTTCTGATTCTGTTTTCAAAGTTAACTTTCTCAGCTAAATCTTTGTTATATGAAAAACAGACTCATAAGCCTTCATTGGCTCTGTTGGCCACTTAACCAAGTGGTGTCTTATAACTATACCTATTTGAACCTAGCCACAAAGCTTGTGTCTTTTTTACATTCAATTTCAAACCCGATATCTTATCAAAATTATGTAATAACAAAACTTGTTATCAGCTTCTATACCATCTAAGAAATTTTTTGTTTCGTATCCATATTGAATAATCTTTACCTCGGCATTATTAACATATATATACCTTTTACACTATCGTTATCTCGAATAGACCAAGCTAATGTTCCGACTGCCAAATTAAATAAACCCTTCTCCAAATCAGAAAATATGCAGTCTAGTGAATTTAATGCCTTTTCAATAATAATAATAATAATAATAATAATAATAATAATAATGATAATAATACTAATAATAAAAATAATAATGATAATAATAATAATAATAATAATAATAATAATAATAATAATGATAATAATAATAATAATAATAATAATAATAATAATAATGATAATAATAATAATAATAATAATAATAATAATAATAATAATAATGATAATAATAATAATAATAATAATAATAATAATAATAATAATAATAATGATAATAATAATAATAATAATAATAATAATAATAATAACAATAATAATAATGATAATAATAATAATAATAATAATAATAATAATAATAATAATAATGATAATGATAACAATAATATGTCTTGTTTACCTAGGGTAGCCTCATCAGTATTCATACTGTTCTCCCTGAGGGCCCTGCAATCATATATCATATATTCAATATCCACAAAAAGCAAAATACCCGATATATGTTTAAGTTTGGTGTAATCTATAATATCTAAAATTGTTCTCACAGATTCCCCTATATACCTTCCTTTAACAAAACCAGCTCGGTCGAGATGAATTGTTTTGAACTATTCTTCTCTAGCCTCAATAATAAAACTTTGGATGCAATTTCTTAATCTACAAATGATATGGGTCTCCAATCTGTCTTTGCCTCCTTTTTCAATCGGAGTTATCACTTATCACTGTTTGTCTTTGAGATGTTGACATTTCTCCACCACTCAAACCCTTATTCAAGACCTGAACAGACATATTTCCTAAAATATTCAAAAATGTTAATTACCATTCACACAAGAAATCTTCGTTACATGGGCTTTGGTTTTGGGCAATTTTAGTGCCGCGGCGGGACTCGAACCGCGGGGAAGCTTATTCCATAGTTTGGCTGCTGCATACGAAAAAGCATGGTCTCCCAACGAATTATGAGTACGGGGAATTTGCAGCAAATTATCAACTCTGGATCTTAAGGTACGAGTTGGATTGTAGGGCTGTAGTGAGTCTGTGATATATCGTGGCGAAATTCCATGGAGAGCCCGATAAACAAGTAACATCATTTTTAAGTGGACCCTTTTTTGGTAGCCGGTGAAGAGAGCGTAATCTATAGAGGACATTCTTGGTGTGGGAGTAAGGAGTCTTGCACTTGAATTTTGGAGGGATTGTTATGCTGCTGTTTGGCGAGTCCAAATAGTAATAATAATAATAATAGCTTAATAGTCCACTCCAAATTTTATTAAACCGAAACGGAAATTCTTTTTGCTCAATTGATCGTGAGCCCGGCAGCCACTGAGCAGCGCCAGATCGACGTTGCTCTATCCCTTATTGTTGAACGCCAAACAAGGTAGCAACAACTCCCATCTTTTTAACGTCTTTTGGTATGAAATACCAAATACAAATACAAAAATCTAAGCGAGATGAGATTAATGCATGGATTAATTGTTCACATGCTTTTTTAGTCAAAGATTTTCGTATGAACCCAAGGTTCCGCAGTAGATATCTTACAGACTTTGATATGCTAGATACATGTTCGATACATGACATATAATTGTCAAATATCACATCATTGCTTTTTATCTTAAGGTGTTGTCGACCATGTTAATAGGGACTTTTAGATTTGCACGAAGACAACGTGAATTGCTACGATCGACGTCATTTTAATACACTGCCTTGAATGGGCGTCACACGTATCAGTCCACGTAAATCTAAAAGTCCCTAATATATTTCCGAAGACGCATCGTTCTGGTCATTTTCTTTTATTTTGGTGATGTAATTGTTGTTGTATACTACTATATTCTTCTGTATTTATATGTTTTAGATTACGCGCTTTGTAACGCAAGAAAAGCACGCTTTTAATGAAATGTTACGTCTTGATCTATTTATGTTATTCTAATTATCATTGATGTTATCATTATTATTATCAAAATTATCAATATTAATTGACCTACCTAAGACATATGTCAGTCCTTGAGCTAGCCCTGTCACGAGTCCCACCAGTCCTGTACTTGTCTGTAGGTCTCTGGTGATATCATCAACAAAAACACCATAAGATTTCAGGACACCTACTTCAAGGAAGATGGTTAAGGATAGTCCAACAAGTATGAGCCACCTCCTTAAAGTATCCGATTTGTTCGCCATCAGGGCAGGTTATGCACGTCTTTCAATAATGAAAAATGCCATGGAATATACACCGAGATTAATATATACAAAGTTGAATCGAAATCGCTGATCACGTGTGACCTTTGTGACCCTTTCACTAAATGAATTGTAAGGCATCGGAATGAAATCATATTGAGTGCGTGTATATTTGTATGAAGTTGTTGTTTGTTAAACTCGTGCTATACCTCGCCTAACTGTTGTGTATGTTTTTGTTAGGCATATGCAGGGGCGTCGGTGCGACACGGGGGGGGGGGGGGGTACGACCCCCCCTGTCAGGATATTGTCGGTAAAATTGCGCTGCCGTCGGGAAAAAGAGAAAAGGGGGAGGGAAAAAAAGAGAGGGTAAAAAAGAGAGGGAAAAAAGAGAGGGAAAGGGAAAGAAAAGTAAAAAAGAAAAGGAAAAGAAAAGAAAGAAAGGAAAAGAAAGGAAAGAAAGGAAAAGAAAGGAACGAAAAGAGAAGAAAGAAAGAGAAAAAAGAAAAAGATGGAGGAGAGGAAAGAAAGGAATAGAAAGAAAAGAATGAAAAGGAAAAAAGAAGAAAAAAGAGTGAAAGGGAAACAAAAGAAACGGGGGGGGGGTGAAAGAGAGTAGAGAGAGGAGAGGTGAGAGCCTGAGAGAGGAGGAGTGGGGGTAAAAGAGAGAAGGGGGTTGTTGGGTGGAGTCGTCTCGTCGAGGGAGCAAGAAAGACACGGGTAAATATGTTGCTGTGTCGGGTCAGCTGTGTCGGTATTCTTGCTCGATCCTCGTGTACTATATCAATGCAGAAGTTTGAAGTCGGTGAGATGTATATTGTCGGTCGGCCGACAATTTTTTCCCTACGAACTGTGACTTCTTATCCGATGTGACGACTTCGAGAGTGACGAAAGATAAAACTGATCTTAGCAACTATAGACCTATTAGTGTTTTAAGCTTAGCATCAAAGATTCTATAAAAAAATCTGTCTGTGTTCAAATTGAAAGATACTTCAAAGAAAATGATATAATTAATGAATTTCAATCTGGTTTTCGAAACATGTCTAATTCATTTGACTGATTGTTAGAGGACTTCCCAAGGGCGCTTTGTTGGTATGGTGCTCCTTGATCTGCAAAAAGCTTTTGATACAGTTAATCATTGCGTCTTATTGAAGAAATTACAACTAATGGGTTTCGATAAGGCAAGTTTAGATTGGTTCAGATCCTACTTATCTAATCGACACCAAGTAGTGGCCATTCATGATATTCGTTCCAAACTAATGCCTATAACCTGCGGTGTTCCTCAGGGAAGCATTTTAGGCCCAATTCTATTTTTTAAGTTATATAAGTGATATGTGTATTTGTATACAAAAAAACTTCAAACTATTATTGTACGCAGATGACAGCGTACTACTCTATTCAAATCCTGATCCTAAATATATTGAGGAAAAGCTCAGTGAACAGCTGTCTACGTGTGTCGATTGGATGACTGATAATAAGCTTTCTTTACACTTGGGAAAAACAGAAAGCATTTTATTTTGTTCTAAAAGTAGTTCTAAAAAGTCATTTGAATTTAAAGTGACACACAATAATCAAGCAATCAAGAGAAAAGAGTATGTGACGTATTTAGGCATTGAGTTGGCTAGCGCAATTTCATTTTCATCTATAGTAGAATCAGTTGTAAAAAAAAGCAAATTCTCGTCTGAAATTTTTGTACAGATATTAAAGTTGTATGGATTTAAAAGCAAGACGTACACTCTGTTTTGCTCTTATTCAATGTTTTATTTGACTATGCTAACCCTGCATGGTATAGTAACATAAACAAGTCAGATAAAAAAAAGTTGAAGATTATACAGAACAAAATGGTGAGATTTATCAACTGTTCTGGTCCAAGAACTCATGTTGGCTACAGCGAACTTTCTAAAGCTGGTTTTCTTGAAGTCGACCAAAGATCAAAACAACTCTTATTGCATCACGTGCATAAAATATATCATACTAGGTCGAATCATTATATTCGATCCAACTTCGATCTTGTTCTGACGTACACGATTATAATACAAGAAATAGCCGATCCTTTAATGATTGCTTTAAATTGTCATCATTCCAAAATCGAAATTTTCTCTCTTGGTCGCTATAAGCTCCCTCGAATAATCATAGATTTGGGCCTTTGTCAAGAAGCGCCAAAGCGAAGGAACAGACGATTCTCTCTATCCAGGGGTTGGCTATATGGTTTGTTTTCATTTAGAAGACACAATTTTGCAGTATTACAATTTCGTATAGTTCTGTGAAGAGGCAAACTAATGCATCATACAATGATCTGACTTTTGTTTACTTTTGTATGGTTATAGTGGGTTCCCTGATGATGTCATGACGGAGGACAAAACAATATCAAACATGTGCACTAACCATGAAAACAAGGACTTTTCAACCAATGACCTTTGCACAGGTTTTTCTTAGGGACTTTTAGATTTGCGTGATACGTGTGACGTCCATTCAAGGCAGTGCGTTAAAAGGACGTCGATCGTAGCAATCCCCATTGTCTTCGTGCGAATCTAAAAGTCCTTGTTTATTCGAGAGATGTTATTATAATACAAATATTTCAGAGGTGTTTTTCTTATTTGTAGCGCCCCCCCCCCTCCTAATTCGGAGGAGGCGTCCAAACTGGCGGCCTTTTTCAATGACATTATTTCGCTAATAATATTCGAAAGAACCCTCAAACCACCACGGGTTTAATACCATATGAAAGATTATTAAACTATTTACATTTTGAATCCGATGTGATGTGAATCAATTATAACCTCACTATTTCAAGTTTAAGAATCTTTAATTTTTATGAAAACTTTTCAAAAAAATGAATATTATCTCCAAAAATATATAAAATATGTTCGGATATCGAAATCTGGGAGGTTTACTATCTTTTCAGGAATTTGCCGATGCACAAGAAAAGTGATTTGCCTGAAGGAGAGGGTTGTATCTCTTTTCAGTGAACAGTTGTAGCAAATCCTCCCTCCTTATCTGACTGCTCGCTTTAATCTTACCATGGCAAAACAAAATATTTTAACATATAATGTAAGAAAGGGTTCTTAAGAAACCCTGCTTCTGATTTAGCTGGAATATCCCAATATACCGACAGCCCACAAGACCAACAATGTAGGTCTCTTGAACCCTCATGAAAATTGTCAGATTTCCCACAAGACTGACATGTTGGTGTTGTAAGCCCTAAATCAGAATTGCTCTTGAAGACCTGGGTCCCGTTTCACAAAGCCTTTTTCAATGACAAATGACAAAAATCAGTGACAAATCTGCTGATAACCAATCAGAAGCAAGGATTTCAGTAGCTTATAACAAAAACTGTCATTTTTCACTGATGACAATTCTGTGAAACGCCCCCCCCCCCCCCAGATCTCTGTGGTTTTTCAACTGTAAACAAGAGTTGTTGGTTTTTGTTTCGTTAATATAGCTGATATATTTCTTCTTCCAAAATGAAAACAAACAATAAGTTGGTTGAAACATTTCTTATTATACGACCATCAGAATAGAGTTTTTGAATTGGTTTGTATGCGTTTCATATATATTTATATATGTATAGATAAAAGGCAACGCGTGTATACATTCTTATAATAAGCAATAGTTTAATTAAAACTGGAGAAAAAAGGTGATAAGGGCTTTATTGTAAACTATCATGGGTTTAATATTCAATGAGTCGTGCATGTGTCTTGATGCAGGGACATTGATCTAGGGGGCCCAATAGGAGTGCAAATATAGCAAAAATCAATGTTTCATAACAAATCCTAGTACGTCTATTGACCTTGTATAGTCCTAAATTATATGGGCACTATACATGATTGTTCAGTAAACAATTGATTGCGCCCACAATTTTTGGATGCACATTTTGTTGTGCAACGTCAGCCTGTCATTCCGAAGACAAACACTGGCACACTGGCTATAGACGCCAACCTAGTCGGGAAGTGGCCTTGGACTGTACGTATGGACTTCTTTGTGAAGGAAGATAATTGTGAACAATTTTTTTGTTATAACAAACATGCGATCATAACACTGAACATGAAAGCTTAGTGAATTAATGATCCGAATTGATGGGCATAGAGCATGACTTTCCCATTTTCCTCTCTGATTGTATGCGTATGTGTGTCTGTGCTTGTGTGTGTGTGCTTGTGTGCGTGTGCGCGTGTGTGGGTATGTGTGTGTGACAACTTCAACGCCCGCCCCCCCCCCCCCCCCCACTCAGTGTTATTTAGGGTACGCATATGCGTGTTCCAAGCGACCCCCCCCCCTTTTTCAGCAAAAGTCCGGTGTGTAAAGTCAATACGGGTCGACCTTTTTCTTTTGTTACGAAAAGGACATTTTGGTAACACGCATGGGGTCCGTCTGTTCTCGGAGTGGTGGGGGGGGGGGGGCGAGCTTCAACGCAAGTAATATAATGTTTTAGAATATCATGTTTTAGAATATGTTGTATATAATTGGGTCTTGCCCTTTTGTCAAAATTGGCATCATTGCCATATGACTTTATAGCGTGCAATTTAGCTAATGGATCACACTATTAAATAACAATATGATAGTTGGTTCTCGCATAGCGCTCATCTCTACCGAATTGACACTCCTGGTGCTCCACAATCTATTTTTCCCCCCAGGCTGTACCATGGCTGCCATAAATATTAGTGCTCTAGCATTTTCAGGAATTAATTCCTGCCAGGTACCCATTTACCTCACTTGGGTCGAGTGGGGCAAACGTAGATTAATGTCTTGCCAAAGGACGTTGGTTGTATGGCAAGGATTCGAACCCCGTACCCTGTGTTTCGCATTCCGGCGACTTCACCACCAGACCACAACACCTCTACGAAATATATCACGAATAATTGACAACCCAATATATAATATCTGACAGACCAACTTTTTTGTGAGAGTAACATGCCCTCATAAATAAGACATGTACATCTATAACATCGCACCATTTCATATCATACCAAAAGTTTGATTATTTTAATGGTGGCTTTTACTCAAAAGGGGGCACCCAGGCAACCTTTCATGATGGGCGAGGCCATTAAAGTTTCCAAATAAATTTAGTATGACACATTTCACTTAATCATTTGATAGTTCTATACAGTACATAATCTAGGACCAGTAATTCAAACAAATGTACAATATGGCAGCCGTTTTGAAAGTTCCCCTGCATGGGCACCGGGGGCAGAATTCGAAACTACTCAATGTTCGCTTATAACAAGTTCGTTAACCTTATAGTACCAAGAATTATTTTACCCATAATTGTGTTTTGAGTTCTTTACTTCAAAATGGAATCCTGTGCCATCTTCTTTTTTAATTACGAGGTAAAAGCGTGGAAATCAGAAGCGTCGTAATTTTTAAAAAATCTGGGAGGAAACGTAAGGTAATATCTTTGTGGTGCTCTAGTGAAATCCCTTTAATCTGACATTCGGTAAGTGCTCTTTGCAGGGTTTTTGTGTCCCCCTAACAAAAACAAAAATCAACAATTCAATACGTGGGATGTGGAACGATGGTATTTCGAGAACTGACAAAAGACCATCGTACCCCGTCCTGAAAATAAAGTTCTTTCAATATTTGCAAAAACACCTTTTTCTGGCTTTCTTTCTTTTTTTTTCATAGACGCCGCTGTTCCGCACGGGCAATTTTATCAAAATGTTGTTTCTATTCCTAATTGAAAGCCATACATCAGGAATTTATATGCAACCCACGGACAAAGGAGCGGCAGAAAAACAGCTGGGATGCATACTCCGGATACATGTAGGCTTGATTGAAAGGTAAACAGACTAGTTAATATATCATCCAAATATATGTCAACAAAAGTTTATTGTATTATGGAGGAGGTTTGATTGTTTGTGAAATGTGCGGAATTCATATCAACAAGGTCATACAAATCAACATCGATTACGCGAAAGACTAATTTTGATGCGTGATATTGCTATCTTTTTATGTAAACAAAGTTTTGTTGACCAAAATTGAACTTTAAGCCCCACTGTCCTACTTGTAGCTACTTGCTCCCTCTATATAGAAAACTTTCCCAATCGGTGCCTGTTGGTCCCCCATTCTTATGTTAGTTGAGAGCTGAGTTAATGAGATAGCCACCTGTCAGTAACCCCGCTGTAAGGTCTAATCCCTTCTGGCCTAGTAGTGTTGACGGTCTTTAAAATGTATGATGAGCAAAATCATGAGTATGGAGTTCCAAACTTCAAACTAAACAGTTAAGGGTGCAAACATCAGGGGGGTGTTTCACAAAGATTCTAAGTTGAACTTATCTCTAAGTTGGACTTAAAAATTATGGAAAGCCGTTAGCACCTTTGAAAATATTTTGTAAAAGTTATTTTAAAAAGGCATGAAATGTTGATTCAAATCATTCATATTTTCTATCACCAAGGAGATTTCATGTTCTTGATGTGGAATTATAAAAAAGTCTAAAATACTTGAATTTCTGCTTTTGAATATATTTCATTTCAAGGCTCCAATGGCTGTCCATAATTTTTAAGTCCAACTTAGTGTTAAGTTCTACTTAGGATCTTTGTGAAACACCCCCTGGTAAGATAAGGGTGCACACATCTGGTCAGATATGGCATTTTCGTCCTATAATCAAATTTCATGCACACATCTTTGTCAAGTGCCTCGTTAGGAGTTATACCGTTCCTCATTGTGCTTCGAAATTCAAAATGCAATTTCCATACATTACGTGTTTCTAGGTAGCTTGACAGGTATTAATATTATCCGACCTCCCAACAAATAGTGTATGCAACTTGCAATCTAAATTTCATGACTACCGAGATACAATATTATATAGCAGGTGAATTTTAATAACCCGTCGCTAGGTATCGTGTATAAATAAAAATTTAAACATGAATACATTTTGAAAATTATATATTGAAAGGGTGTACACCCCCCGATAACTGGAAAGCACTGGTTGTTTGATTTCGAAAGTACAAGACAGGGAAAGTTGAGAGAGGTTTCTAAAAAAATATTCTGTGCAGACAGGAACTGAATGTGAATAGTTCCATTCCAAAATTACCTTTATAATAATGCCAAAGAAACAGACTTTTACACTTTACTCCTTGCAGATTGAATCCTTTTCGACTGATTCCGGTCATTGGTTATCTCAATAGAGCTATCATAAGGCCCCTATTGACTACCCCCCCCCCCCCAAAAAAAAAGGACACAGAAAGGCAGACGGATAGGATAGAAAGAGCGAAAGTCTAGTGTGTTGCAGAGATCTAAATTAAAATTTTAAAAAGGGGAACACAAATTAAACCAAAGAAACTTTGATATTCATACTAAATTGTTTATTTCAAACAGCACCATATGAGTATCTATGTGAATACAACTACTGTCCATGTTTTAAAGAATACAATTTTTTTTTACATCGTTTCCATTTTTTTCTTGTATGGTCCATTCCATAGCCTCATTTATCTACAATCTACCACGAGTATTAACAAGCCGCATGCAATTTATGAAAGTGTTAATGCATGCTTTCCAGATAAAGGTTACTCCTGACAATCACAAATACTTGTCTGAGGTTTGCCTGACCTGGGCCCTGTCTTGAAAGGAGTTGCGACTGATTAATTTGAACGCACCTTGCTACTAAAGACCAAGAGTGCGATTGATTCGACGACCTTCGACCAATGCGACCAATCGTAAATCTTTGTAACTTATACAGTACAATATGTAAATTCAACTTCAATTTATTGTCCAATATTGGGAATTTGTTTTGCTCACAATTTACAAACGTACAAAGAATCAAAATAAGTTTACATGTAAAACATCATATACATGTAGAAATTCTTCAGAATATTGCTTAACAGAAAGTTTAACAAAATAAGTGAATTAATTTAAATGTTCAAGTGAACGGGATGGCCCGAAAATGTTACAAAAATAACATTACACAAATAAAGAAGAACTAAAATTCAGGTAGCATTTTGGTTGTATTTGCGGATCGAGAAAGGAACTAAGGAATTTAGAAAGCGTTGAGTGCGACAGGTTCATTGAACGTAGTCGTTTACCAGAATGCATACAAACATAGTATGGAATTGGAAGAGTGGATGATTTTCGTTTTTTACAATTTGTTTTACTTCGAGAATTATTTTGGACTCGCATGCTTCATTCAAATTCTGAATTTCACTTGTGATCTTCCCTGCTTGTTTGGTGATTCTCTGGAGTTTGCTAAAGTCTTTCTTACTACACCTCCCATACATGTACCTGGCAACTTAACTGAATAACATAAAATCAGACTTTATCTCAACAAAACATTCAAATTCTAAATTAATTGACTAAAGTTGTCAGGAAAATGTAACATTGTAAGTTCTGAAACACTAAACCTTATTTACACAGTCATGAATGAGTTATGAATTTCAAGGAGGCGTAGAAACCCAAGTACTCATCTTTAAATTAAGTTTTCCTGAAAAAAAGAAATAACCTCAAGCATTATTGTCTACTGATTGTTTGGCGCTTTGTAAACTGCTCTTTCTAATCAGAAATGCAGCTGATTTCTACCAATCTACAAATATATACATGTATTATATGCTAATACTTGCAGTATTTTCAACATGACATTGCAAAGCTCCCGTGCTGTTTTGTATACATGGTGCTATAATTTTTCTATTCTATTCTTACCACCTTTATTTTCACCGTGGCAAATATGCCATTCATCTTTGAACAATGAATGATTTCTTGCGCTATGGGTGCGGAATAATTAGAAGCCTATACATCACCTAGTGGTCTCCTAGGCAAAAAATGCCTAGAGAATAGAAAATAGAGAATTCACAAATGACATAGATGTACGTAGACTATTCATGACAGGACTCTATTTTGCGAGCTAAATTGAAAAAAAAATACTCTTTTAAAACATGTTATCAGTACATTTGGTACAATCAGATAATTTAGATTTTACGTCACAAAAAACTTGGTGCAGTCTGCCATAAATAAGGAATTGAGGTAAACTATTCACTCATGATAATAACATATTCACCAATGACATAGATGTAGGTAGACTATTTATGATAAAGGTAACTATTTACTCATGTGAAGAAAAATACATGTAAAATAAATAATCGGATACAATAAATATGTGTCAATATGCCCTGTTACATGTAGGTCCTTTAAATTTGTTTTTCTAAGCATATTTTGTGAAATGTCCAATGAACGTGGAATACTGGGAGTGCTACAGGTACTTTTTCACCATATTTTACTGTGCATGTTTTAATAACAAAGGTGAAAGGTGAAAGGTGAAAGGTGAAAGGTGAAACCATATGATTGTCTACCACCATTTTATATTTCAAATTATTTAAATGAAACAGAATAAAAGGCATATCGAAAGCCACAAGATAAATAACTTCTGAATTGTTGATCTCACAGCAGTCACACTGACAAGATGTTTCTACCCGGTACATGTACCCATTTCATCTGGGTTGAGTTTGGCATATACATGTATGCAGATATCAGGGGAAGTCCACCCTGATATTAAGATTGTTTATATGATAAAAGCAGAAATATGAGAAGAACAGGTCGACGAAAGTTTGAGCAAATTCTGATTTAAAAAAAGAAAGTTATGAGTTTTTGTGAGTTGCGGTCAATCAAACACAAATTGGCAACTCTATGACGTATCTTGCCAGCTCTTCTCCCATTTGCTCTGTACTAAAACAAATCAGAAATTAACATTTTCCCTAAATGATTTTTGATAAGATCATACATGCACCCTTATTACAGTTATTGCAAATGTGGTTTTATAAACCATCCCTGTATGGAAGGGAAAAAATTATTCTGTCATCAATAACGAAGTTAATGAAAATTTATGAAATTATATGTAGAGCAAATTGGAGAGGACCTCGCAAGATATGTCACAATGTTGCCCATTTGTTCCTTTCATTTTCTGCTTCGTATCAGGGTAGACTTCCCCTTTAGCGTTTTTACCAAAGGACGTGAGTACAAAGTGATAGTATTACAGAAGTTTGGTTATACCGGTCATCAATAGACAGGCTAAATACATGTGTACATATATCTGCCAACGTTTCACAGCAAAAATCTCTTGAGCAAGTCTCTTGAGAGAAAATTAGGAAAATCGTCTATTTGTACATTTTTAAAAGAGAAAAAGAAAATGAGAGGAATCTACATGTAGGGTTTGTTAGATTTGTTTGAAGATCAGAATAGGCATAATTCCTCCTACAAAGGACAGTTGGTAATTATGTCAATGATGGGAACATTAACAAGTAAAGTCCTTCAGAATGAATTGCTATTGTCCAGGAGTGTTTCCTCCTCAACAATGATGTTTTGCGGAAATAAAATGTCACACATTTTGCTCTGGTTACATAGAAAGCCTGTTCATTCCCCATCACAATGACAGCTATCTGCGAATGGTAATACATGTAGATCACTATCCTCACTAGTCCTCTTTCAGGGAATATTAGTTGAAGGCCTTTAATCATGAAAGGTTTTTTTATTCAACCTGTCTTCTCCAGACAAGGACTCCTTTTTGCGAGCTAAATTGAAAAATACTCTGTTAAAATATGCTATCAGTATGTTTAGTACAATCAGACAAAAAGACAATTTTGATTTTACGTCACAGTCTGCCATTACATTATGAATTGAAGTATGGGGTAGCACTAATATTTAAAAAATCTAAAATGTATACTATGAATTAAACAAATGATATCACTGGAGTGATTAAATGATTATGTATAGTGACACACATCATCAGTGAAATATGAGTTGCTGCTTTTTAGAGGATTTCATCAATTGACATGATCAATAATAGGTACAATATCTGTTGCTCTTGCAGTCTGTATCCAGGGCCTGTTGAAAAACAAAATTTACAATTGATGGTAATGTCCATGGAAACTTTGTTTTGATTGACTGTTAAGTACTTGATATTGATGGCAAAGTCGCCATCAATGGTAAGTTTTCTGCAATGGGTCCCAGCAATGAAAAATGAAATTGAATTCTAATACTGTATAAACCATAACAATACTAAAATACACAATGGAAATAAAAGCTACAAAAGTACACATTGAAAGTAAAAACTACACTGTAAAAATACTGAACATTTAAGTATTTAGATAATGAAAAATGACAAACAATATTTACATGTTTACTGTACAAAAAAGAAATCTGAAATTAACATTCATAATAAATCAACATGTATTTGCACTCCTATAGTTTGAAAATATCAGGAGAACTATACACAAGCTGTGATTTTGTCTCAACTTAAATTGTTACATTATAGGGGAAATACCAAATTTATGATTTGACATACTGACATGACAATCACAATTTGAGGGTAATATTTACTAATAAACCATTGAATTTATATATTGCATCATCTAAGGATACAGTACTCTAAAGAGAAAAGGAAACAAAGTCTGTTCTAGCTAGTGCACATCAAATTAGAAAGGCGTACCCAACTACTTAATAATCAAATGTTTAATTCACAAATTTGAGTTTTATGTATAATTAGAGATCTGAGATCAAACACTTGTATAAACATTTATATTCAATATCCTTGTTATTTTTTCTATCATTTACATATATTTCTACATCCTATTTCTCTATTTTGGGAGGTTTCTCCTACCAAACACTTGACTGGAAAAATATGCTCAACATATCTCAGTCTTACTGTATCTCTCGTTTCAATTTTGTCTATCCTTATTTTTGTTTGTAGGTTTGTAGGACATACAGACATGTTTGTGATATCCCCCTTACATATATGGTGTATGGTCATTATTAAAGTTCAATTTATTGTACCTCAATATTAATTTTGTCAAAATACTCACAATGGTGTTCATGAAAACAAATTAATCATTTAACATGTCTACTTGGATATTATCAACATTTATGGGTTTTCATGTGTCGATGCCAGTCTGAATTTCGAGCAAACTTCTTACAGCAAACACCACACTCGTATTTCTTGTCGACATGGATCTTGAAATGAGAGTGCAAACCATTCCGTCCTGCAAACCTCATCCCACATTCTGAGCAGACGTGTCTCCTCTCTTCAGAATGTAGTTTGGCATGGTCTTCCAGCAATCGCTCCAAATCAAAGCTCTGATGGCAAATATCACAGCGAAACTGTTTGAGGTCGGTGTGGGTTCGCAGATGGCGCTGCACATCGCTCTTGCGTGTGAATTTCTTAGAGCACACCCTGCAACCATACTGTCTTTTTTCATGTGTCCGAGAATGTGAATAAAGCCCGCTTGATTGGGCAAATCTCATGCCACATACTTTACAAACATACTCTTTAGAAGCAGAATGTAGTCTTTCGTGGTCCCGTAGGTGAGCGAAATCCCCAAATTTTCTACCACAGGTGGAACAGGCATAGGGTTGCTCCCCTGTGTGCGAGCGGATGTGGCGTCGGAGATCATCCTTTCGGACAAACTCTTTTGTACATATTTCACATTTGAAAGCTCCGGACATGTTACCTGGGTTCTTTCTTTCCTTTTCAAGGTTGTTCTCTATAAATGGCTCCAACTCCTCATTGGAAAACTTCAAAGGTTGAATCATAAGGGTGCCAATGACAGAGTTTGTGATTGACTGGGGGGATGGCGCATAGGGCAAATTTGGCTGCACGGAGCCAGTTTTTGATGGCTCCACATGGATTGAATTTAACTGAATTTTATACTTGGGAGGTCTTCCTATTTTTTGACCTGCCCTTGGAACGGTGGAAGAATTACTGGATTCCGAGGTGTATTCTGTTTTTACTCTCACCTTTGCCTTGTTGTTGCCAATATGCAATGAAGCGCTTTCTTTGGAACCTTGAGGCTTATTTTTAGACCCTTTGGGTCTTCCTCGTCCCTTTTTTCCTCGCTTAGAAACTACATCACATTTTTTTGCTTTCTTGGGCATTGGAAATTTAACTGCACCATTACTCTCACATGTTTCCTCTGCCTTTTCTTGATCTGTAGCGCAATCATCATCACTGTCAATTCCTATAATCTCTGCCCCATGTACAACTCGGAAATGGGATCTGAGGAACAAGGTACCCGTAAACGTTTCATCGCAGAGGTCACACGTCAATATCTTTCTCTTTCGTGGGACTTCAGGCAAGATAGAAAAACCAACGTCATCACAATTACTCTCCACAAGATTGGGAGTGCCTAGCATGACAGCACCTGACTTATGTTTATGTGAATGAATTTGGGTATCATGTACAATAGATTGGCAAGATTGAGATGTGTTACCAGTCTTTTCAAAAACCTGATCAGCCGATGAAGTTCCATGATTGGCATCGTCTTCAAAAGATGTTGCTTGGCAAGAAGCAGCGTTTGAGTGGTCTTTAGGGCTGGGGGATCCCTGTTTCTTCTCATGTGTCTCACTGGGTATCAGGCAAGGTGGAGACTCGCTGCAAAGGGCCATGAAACCTACATCAAAGATAAAACATTGCATTACAGAACTAAGAATCGATACTCAGTCATAGAACTAAATTACTCAACTGCTTTCTGGAATAGTAACAACTACAAGGCTCTGTTGGCAAAGCTTAAAGGCAATCGAGGCTCCATCATATTTGGGATATGTCATGATATTTTTGGGTATCTAGGAATGCTCCAGCTTATGAGGTAATCCATCATTATTGATTTTAATATGTTCAAAATGCATGTTTCTGATTATCTAATCCCAATTCTAATAACAAGTAGTATACCATTGGTGTACCATTAATTCTCAACTAATGGAGACAAAGTATTTAGATGTTACCAATTACATTAAAGATTACCTGAGAATCATACAAGTAGAAACCCCTACATATATGTAATACCTTGAATCAGTGAAAATATAAATGAAATAAGATACTTTAGAGTTGACAGTGATCAATTTTCCAATACACTTCAGATATGGGACACACAATTATGAAATTGTTTAGTCTTGCCAACATACAGAACTGGTTGCTTTAAGCCCTTTTTTCCCTTGACTTTGTGTTGAATCGTAAAATCCAATCCAATCCTGATTATAACACCCTCCCAACCCCCTCCTCTTAAGATAAACTATGTACCTGTGACACCTGTCTCCATCCCTTCGTCATCAAGGATGGTCTTCTGGGGCGTCTGTTGCTTCCTGATCTTTCTTGGAATGGGAAACTCTACATCATCTAAGTCAGCTTTAGCTTTGCTAGCAGAGGGCAGATGGTCCGAGTCAGCTCTACATGTATCTTCAGCGTCAGAGGGCTGATGATCTGAGCCAGTGATGTCCTTGGACTTAAAGATAACCTTGAGTTCTGGTTAAAAAAAAAAAAAATGAATTTTCACAAAATCAAACGAAACTTACACTGAATATTCAAGATTACAAATAAATGTCATGGGCCAAACAATTTTGGAAGAAAATGTATACTGGCTGAGTAATGAGCATAGAAAGATAAGGAAATCAAGGTAAGCTAGCCCTGACACCATTTGTGAAGTCTCATATACATCTTTCTGTGTATGTACAGTGCTGTATACTTTACCGAGACTGGGCCAAATTTATTATGATTTTGATGACTCCAGAACCTTGCAGTGCACATCAATACTTACATGCTACATGATCAACTTTTCTGATCCATTCCACACCTTTCTTTCACAATGCAATCGCATGACCAGAACTCACCTTTATCTTTAAGGGGTAGGCCAGAGTTGTCACGTGAAGAGAAGCTGGATTGTAGTGAACGCTGTGAGCTGGTTTCATAGCTGGTGCTGACATCAATGGAAGTCACTGGCTGGTTCATTGCATCGACAGATAAGTCCTCAACAAGGAAGAGTGGGGCAAAGTCCATTATATCTGCTACGGGTTCAGGAGATGATTCTTGCTTGATCCTCCGGTCGAGGGGAAGAGTCATACTCTCCTCTTCCATACCACAGGAAGTCTCATGCTGTAAATCAATACTTCTGTTAAAATGTTGAGTCCTCTCGTTTTCGGCACCAACAACAGCATCGAGGACTGTACTGGTTTGTAGACTTGACACCGAATGGACCATGACTTCGGCCTGCTCCTGTGAGCCACCGTGGATCTGTTCTAGGTGAAATCGGAGGTACATTGCTTGGGTGAAGGCCCTGTAACAGAGAGGGCATTGATGGGGCTTATTGCCTGTGTGGATGCGTTCGTGGGTCTCCAATCTGTGCTGGCTGTAGAACGGGTGGTGACAGAATCTACAGGAGAACAGGCGAGCCCTCTGCGGCATCGCCTTTCAGATGTAATTATTGTTTGGAGATTTACGAGAAATGGCTCACAACAAGGATCCTCATTGGAATATTGTCCTGTAAAACATAAAGGAAAATATAGATAAAAAATTATTGACAAGAAGGCCTGAAATATTCTAAATAACAGAGCTCTGATTAATCAAAATGACAACATGTAATCAAATATAACAGCCCTACCCAGCTTTAAAAAGTACATTACATGACCTGCTTTGTTAAATGTTGATTGTAGAAGAGAAATAAATCAATTTGAACCACTGGTTACCCCCTCCCTCCATAAAAATAAAAATCTTATAGAAATTTCAACAAAAAAAACAAAAAAAATAGGCACAGATAATGCTCATCAACCATACCTATATTTACAATGAGCTTACAATCATTAAAGATAAAGTTGAGTTCTGGTCTTGCGATTGCATTGTGAAAGAAACGGTGTGGAATCGACCAGAAAAGGTTGTTCATCTAGCATATATAAGAATTTGTGTGTATTGCAAGGTTCTGGAATCAACAAAATGATAAGAAATTTGGCCCAGTCTTGGTAAAGTTACAAACACTGTAAACAGAAAGATGGGACTACACGAACACGTGGCGTAAAAATCCTACCCTGGATTTTTACGATGTTACACGACATATTTAGAATATGAAGGCATTTGAAGAGCCATGCTTTTCAGAGAACATGTCTTATCTGATGTTCTTCCACACTTGCATAATAAGAATGATAACGCTCGCAAATTATTTTTCACCTCTTCCCAGAACTCAACCTTCTCTTTAAAGTTGGCCGCTCAGCATACATGAATGCATGAAATGGAATATTTGTTTATCCATAATTATTCCCAAATCCTCTTAGGTTTAGAGAAATGATATGATGACCAGAGAAATTCAAATACTGAAGAAGTGAAGTCATCAGGATGGTAATCAGTCATTTCAGAAGAATAGAAATCAGTGAAAAAAATACACGGGGGCTCTGAGCGAATTAACCCTCAAAATGCCCAAAAGAGATCCTGAAAGTCATAAAAGAGCCCCAAAAATCTGCTTAGAGTTCAATGCAAAACAAATTAAAGAATGTTATTTTCATGCAAGCAAGCCTTATTCCCATCATGAATGCTTATTTTCATCCATCACTATCACTGTCATTCAATTTACCATCTTGAGGTGCATTTACACTCCAACCAAAAATCATTAATTTTTCTCACATTCCTGTGTGTTTCGCCGGCAGTTTCATAGCAAAGCAACTACCTAACTGTGTTAAAGGTAAAGACCAGTTATGGTCATGCCATTGCATTGTGAAAGAAACGTTGTGGAATCGATCAGAAAAGGTTGATCATCTAGCATCTAGCATCTGCAAGGTTCTGGAATCATCAAAATGATAAGAAATTTGGCCCATTCTTCGTAAAGTTACAAGCACTATACACAGAAAGATGTACATGTATATGGGACTACCCTATATCTCTCACAGACCATGAGAGAAACAAATTTACCAAATATATGAATTAGTAGGCGGTTTCCCAGCAAATTTTTTATCATCATGTATTAGTCAAAACATATTCTTTCACATGATTGGTTATGAGAGCTTCCAATTAATTTTTTGAAATTGGGGCATTTCCAATAATGGTCTTTACCTTTAGTATTTAATAACCGATCATGTTCGACAGCAATGATAAACAAGCAATGTAATCGGGCATAGAGATTTCCCTTCATTTTGACAAAAACGTCATTTAAATTAGAAAAAGGCAAAACGTAACTGCTGAATGCGGTTGACCAAATCGCCTAAATGCTGAAATATCTGCAAAACGATGGAAATTTTCAAAAACGAAACTTGTAAGTTCCATTTGTTAATTATTTTGTCATCAACATTGTCATTGATTCATTATTCCATTAGAGGTCTAAACTGTTTTTTAATTTAATTCAAACCATTGCGTTGGAGAGTAGCTAGGCTATCATAAAGTTAGCGTGGATGTGTCCAAACTCAAACAGACATTTTGCTGACCCACCAATACACACACATAGGAGCATCACTATCCTGGCTGTGTAGTAAAAGCTGTGCTTTTGATTCTCAACATTTCAAACACCACTGTACAAAACTCAACTAATTTCACTCAAAATCGGTACTTTAGTGACAATTGATACCACCTAAATAGCAGTAAAATACATTTTTTTAAACTTACTGATGTTTAATAAAAAGAATAATTTAAAAATTCAAATTGTAGATCAAGTCTAGTGTCAAACTTTGCTTACAGCTGCATCGACATGATTGTGTAGAGTCTATGCAATATTGTGTGGTGTGTGTATTTGTGTACGGGTCTAAAAATACCTTCCTAACAGTAACAGCAAGCATGCAGTGCTAGCCTAGAGGTCAATACGCATTAGCATCGACTCTCTATGCCTTGCTGGAGTGCCAATACAGACTAGAGGTCTACTACTACTGTACTAGATCTACACTTCTAGTTCTACGACGATACTCAGCTCAGCAGGATCCATAAGTCAGAATGTAGTGCTACATAGAGGCCTACGTGAACATACTGCAATAGAATGTCGCCCAACTTTATACACAGCCAGGTGAGTAACGCTGCTATGTTTTACGCGTGACGCAACGCCAACCACAGATCTAACTTTTCCATTAAGTTATCCTTATCTTCATTCTAGTCTACATCAAAAATATGAACAAGTGGGACCAAGGAAATATATCGAGACAGATATAGACTCTACCCACGATAACACAATATTACTCAAGAAATCCTCACCAGCGCCTTTACACAACTCTTAACAACTCTAATTGGAAATCATATTTTAGCTCAAGTTTATAAATGCATCAAAAATAAAGAACATCTGTCAATTTGTACCTTCCTTTTGATGTATCTATTGTCGTATTCTTCAACTCGAGTTCAAGAGTTCAACCAATGCCAATTCATTACAAATCTGCCGCCATCTGTTGTCAGATGGTTCTCCAGCGCATGCTAGATGCTAGTACATCCATGCATGCATGTTTCATGCTTTATTTGATGTAAATAGCAAAAGTTAATTTGTATTATTTAGATGTGAATGAAAAATCATATTCTATATAATAATATTAACATGCAGATTATTTTATGTATTGATTTTGTTATTGTTTGTGAAAAGCAATGGAGAAAATGAAATATCATTGGAGAGAAAGAAAGGAAAAAAAAATTGTCAAATGTGGTCTAGCGCTATCTTTTGTTTAAAACATTATAGGAATATCTTCAACACTCATTGCCATTGGTCTTTTCTGTTACAATATTTTAAAGTCGCAAACCGATGCAACTTTTAAGTTCTCAAAAGTTTAGTTTAGTTATTGCGTAGTATATTGTATGTAATGTTTATACCGTGTATACATGAATTACATAGGTTCACATTTAGTTTTTATTTAGAATAAACTTGTGATCAAATGAGTTTGTATTTCATATTCATCTGAGTTGTCCCGGGAGTTGTCCATAATGCATCCCATGAAAAAAAAAAAAGAGATTACATGGACAAAATATGAGGCAAATAGTTTTTTAAAATATTTTTTTTTAATGCCTTTTTATGTTCATGCCTTCCATATTTAGCATGTTTCATGCTTTATTTGATGTAAATAGTAAAAGTTCTGTATTATTTAGCTGTGAATGTAAAACCATATTCTATATAATAATATTAATTAAAATGCAGATTATTTTATGTATTGATTTTGTTATTGTTTGTTATTATAATTTTTGTTATTGTTTGTGAAAAGCAATGGAGAAAATAAAATATCATTGAAAAAAAAAAAACAAACATCCGCGACAGATTGATTGATTGATTGATTTTTATTCGACAAGCTTCCAACTAGGGGCGTAAATCCGGGGGGGGGGTGCATCCCCCCCCCCCTCTTAGGGAGGGGGAGGGGGATGGCCTGTACAAATATCCCCCCCCCCCCCTGAGATTAGAAAAAAAAAGGAAGAAGAAGAAGACAAAAAAATGTGATTGTTTCAATTTCAGCATAATGCATGAGAAATGAGTTATTTTTGTATGTATGTATAACTGTATAGCCTACACGTATTATGTCACGATCATTAAGAGTAGTTGCGCGACGTGCGCAAACAAGCACTTCATAAACTTCAGAATAATTTTTCGTTATATTTGCAAGGCATGATAGCCCAGACGTAAAGTGCAATCATATACAGTAGATGCCCGGCTTACCACCCCCCCTCCCCTTGCAATGGTTTGAAGATTATTTGTGTAAACGATCACAGTTTATACAATATAAAGACAAAATGTCTTTGAAATTGAATATAACATGTGGTGTCCCTCAAGGCTCCGTTCTTGGACCAAACATTATTTTTTACTATATATATATATATATATATATATATATATATATATATATATATATATATAAATGACTTACCTAACTCCACAAACTTTTTCAATTTCAGATTATTTGCTGATGACTCAAATCTTTTTCATACTTTTAATCCTAGACAAAAAGAAATTGATTTAGAAATTGTAAGTGAAAATTTAATGAAGGTGCAGGAATGGTGTAATGCAAATGAAGTCACAATTAACCTACAGAAAACAAACTATATGATTATGAAATCCAAAGGTAGATCAATAGACAAAAAAGTATCTGTGAGTATATCAAGATCAGATATTAAAGAGGTATCTGTTGCATCATTTGTAGGAATTGAAATTGATTGTCATCTTTCATGGAAAGAACAAATTCAGACAATAAACAAATTAAGAAAGAAAGTAGGTATTCTGTTTAAACTTAGACATTTTGTTCCAAAGAATATTCTTGTGTTATTATATAAGGCTTTTATACAGCCTCACCTCTCTTATGGAGTAGAAGTATGGGGAGCACTTACAAAAGTAATCTAGATTGTATATATTTAAGTAAAAAAATGGCAATGAGAGCAATTACATTCAGTCCACTTAGGACAGACTCCAAAGCTCCTTTTCAAAGTCTAAACATTTTAAATATTTTTCAACTTCATGAACTTCTTGTATCAACATTTATGAACGATTTGGTAAAAAGTTTTTTACCACACTCTTTAGTGGATTATTGTCAGATGATACAGCACAGATATGCAACTAGGAGAAAAGAAAGTGGCTTACTCTATCAACCAAAATGTTAGACAACGCAAGGGCAATTTTGTTTTTCATTTGTAGGAACAAAGCTGTGGAATGATCTCCCAGATGAAATTAGATTAAAAACATCGAGGTTATCTTTTCGGAGACTTCTTTCCACCTACCTTCTATGTAAATGACGTGGGCTCAATCCCATCCCCCTTCGTTTTTTTCCTTTTATATTACTTGTCTTCCTTTTATACATGTATGCACTTCCTTGTTAACGATTATAGCGGCCTTAAGCTTTTACAGGATTTGTGCATGTACGTACATGTGTATGATTATTTTTATTAAGACATCCTTTTCATTTTTATGAACACATTGATGATTTTTATTTCTGCAAAGATTTGTTTTCTTTCATTATAATGCTTTAACGCTTAAGCTTTTTTATTTTTATTTTTTCATTTTAGTAAAGAAAAAAAGTTACATGATAATGTATTATTTTGTTGTATATATGTAAATACAAAACAAACAAGTTTTACATTCATATGTAAAAACAAATTAACAGAAACAAATCTTGCCAAAGAATGGAACTAGGCTCGACTAGCACTTGTGCTAACTTCTAGTTCCCATTAACAACTTCACCTAAACATAGTAATATACATATTTACGTATATATCTTTTGTACATTTAATAGTATGCAGATGTATGTCTAAAAAATATCGTTTTAAAACCATTACTGTTCAATCGACATTACTCTTATGTTATGTATACATGTATCAGTATTATTTTTTGCATTGTATGATTGTTCATATGTACTGTCATTATTGTGATGTGTTGTTGTTAATAAATTCAAATTCAAATTCAAATTCAAATTCAGAAGACAATAGTGGTGTCTTTGTTTGGTTTGAGTACTCCTTCTCCTTTCCATCTGGTTTCGCTTAGTCCAACTATGTTTAATTTCATACTCTTTAGTTCCTTTATCAGTAGTTCCAGTTTTCCTAGCTGGTTCATTGTTCTCACATTCCAGGTGCCTAAACGTACGTAGTACTTGCTTCTTCTTGCATAGGTTAACAACAGACGGGGTTGACGTCCTGCCATCAGATGATATCCTTTCCGAGGCGGAGTTTGGGGTACCACCGTCATGGGCATATCTTGCCGCTGTCGCCTCCTCTTCCCCAGTAGCATTACGGGTGGGCACCCTGGGGGTCTCAACTTCCACCTGAAAAGGCTCGTTTCTCTTATTCAATCTGTGCATCATGTGGTATTCTCGGGAAGATTTACGACAGTGGGTTCCCGTTACCTTCTGCCTCACCCTGGTCTGTTCGTCCCCATTGAAATCAATGGGTTAACAACCCCCACCACGAGAAGGTAGACCAGGATGCTTGCCTAGTCTCACACGTGGTTGACCCCTCACTTAGCATGCTATTTCTACATGCATGAAGCTACCAGGGCCAGTCTCCTCCTTGTATGGTCCATCACCAACAACAGTGATAAGAGACACAGGCTTATAGGGGCCATAAAGGAAACATAAATAAATTGAAATTGAAAAAGACTAGCGGCCTATACTTGTGGGAGGCTAACTGCAGTCTCCGCCTCTCCCCTTCTCCTTTAAGATAATTTTAAAAAGGAATAGGAAAAATGGAAAAGAGACAATCTAAAGCAAAACAAAAGAAGGAAGATTAAGAGAAGGGCCTCCATCCTAAGCCTTTCACCGTCAGGGGCAGGGGTGGCGCCAGGTTATTTTGTTAGAGGGCGGCGAATAAGCACACCAGCGCCATCGTCGAGCTGGCGCGACGCAGGGGTTGTTGAAGTGGAAGTTTTGAAGTCAGGAAGTTGAAGATTTGTTTAAAGTTCAGCTAACAAGAACGAGCTTAAATGTAGACTGGCTTACCTTTAGAGATGGGAAATGCTAATCACAGCATCACAAACATGCACTACTTTTGATTTTCTTCTGTCAAAAGGAACTCCAATTTACGGGGATGTTTCCGGGCAAATGCGTCAATCACTTTGTTTATATTCATATTATGAATATCTCTGTTTAAATCAGAAATGAAGGCAGACAGACGTTCCTTTCCTTTTCCTTCTCATTTTCCTCTTCCTCCTTCTCTTCCTCTTCCTTCTTTTTGAAAATGATAGGGTGCCCCCCTGACCCCCTCTTGTGGTACCGCCCCTTGTCAAGAGACATATATGTCTCATGTTATTCCCCCTCTCTCTCTCTGTCTTTCTCTCTTTCTCTCCCCTCTCTCTCTCTTCCTCTCCCCCCCCTCTCTCTCTCTTCCTCTCCCCCTCTCTCTCTCTCTATCGTTCTCTCTCTCTATCGTTCTCTCTCTCTCTCTTTCTCTCCCCTCTCTCTCTCTCTCTCTATCCTCTCTGTCTTTCTCTTTCTTTCTCTCTTTCTCCGCCCTCTCTCTCTCTCCCTCTCTCTCTCTCTCTCTCTCTCTCTCTCTCTCTCTCTCTCTCTCATCAGTCTTTCAGTTCCAGAACAATATTAGAAAGGATCGAGACAAAATAGTTTCGCACTCTTCGTACTGAAAAGAAACATCAACGTTTTCTTGTATACTCTCCCATTCTCTACGGAAGTCGGGAGAAATATAATATTGTCGTTTACCATTTAAAATGGGTGAGCCATTCTCATTCCGATATGAAGGCAGAGTTCATAAAGAATGAAACTCTTGTAGTACATGCGTTGTTTAATGTAAACTCAAAGTTTGTTCATATGAGAGAAAGTGGTGCTAAGGTAGTGACTTCAATGCAAGATGTACTTAAAGATAATCTGAAAATTTGAGTGAAAACGGACCATAATGCTAAAAATTTGGAAAAACTGATCTGATAGATTCCTCAACTCTCCCAACTATATTATTACAATTTATTTACATTTTAGGTGAATGTAAATCGTCACAAAGCAATAAATCAGCTCTAAATACCATTCCAGACATTTAAGTGTTCATACATTTTTGATAGCCTGTTTTTTGTTTGTTTTTCATGGAAAACGTTTGGGAAAATTCAAAAATGGTTGGGAGAATTTACTGTTAATCACTGTTAGAGGGTGTTGCATAGTGACGCCTTCAAAGAAAACCATAGATATCTTTCAGTGGTTTAAGATTTTTTTTTCCAGGATTTTTTGCATGTTAGAGGATTAGTACAGTAAAAGGAATATAATAGATTACATTTTATGCAAAAATTTAGCAATTTTTCATCAACCTTTAACAATGTTACGGAGTCACTTTAATGCATTTTTACCGAACATTCGTTTTTACGTAAGTCCATGCGCGCGCAATAATTATTTGGTAGAGGGCTAGGTTGTTTTATTGGATCAAGTTGACACGGGATGTGACGTCACGATCATGTCAAGAAAATCTACGAAAAGGCATTACGTAGATCATGTAAGGTTGGTTTTGTTACATTTAAGAGGTACATTTTTCATAAACGTATCTTTCTCAACATTCAGACCCCATGTTTTCTTTTAACCAATTTCTCTCTCTCTCTCTCTCTCTCTCAACATCAACCTTATCCGATCGGGATCAACTCCCTGCTAATCACTTGCTATCTCAAATTACAGTCACCAAACAGAATTTATCTCGAAAGTTATAATAAGCTATGTATTTGTTATTATAAACCATTATATAAATATATATTTATTCTTGTACATCAAAATAGCGTAGCGAGTTCTCCCATTTTGAAACAATATACATCTATAAGCATAAAGGCATAAAGGCATAATCCAATGTAAGTGATTAAAATTATTGATACCAAAGATTAATACGTAATTACTATATACACAATAAAAGTTTAATATGCATATCAAATTAATGCATTTTGGCTAAAAGGTTATACGTCAAAAATATCTAATGCTTGAGATATATGATGTGAATATTATTTCCTAAACTCCTGAATCATCTTTTTGTTATTTTTTCTTTTTCTTTTTTTCTTTTATCGTTCTCTTTTTCTTCCTCGTCGTCTCCTCGGTCCTATCATTCAACTATTGTTTTCGTTCTCTTCCTCCTCTTCTTCTTCTTTTTCCTTCTTCTTGTCCTCCTTCTCCTCCCCTGCCTCCTTTCTCTTCTTCTTCTTCTTCTTCTTCTTCTTCTTCTTCTTCTTCTTCATCTTCTTCTTCTTCTTCTTCTTCTTCTTCTTCTTCTTCTTCTTCATCTTTTTCTTTTTCTTCTTCTTCTTCTTCTTCTTCTTCTTCTTCTTCTTCTTCTTCTTCCTTCCTTCCACCTCCTCCCTCTCCCTCTCTGATCATCACATTTCTTCTTATCCTGTATTATCTAAAGTATATACATCTTGCTTTATATTTAAAATATATATGTTCCTGTTACCAAGGACTCCAGTATCCTTTTTTTAATATTTGTATAATAGTTATTTATTATTAGTTCATTGTTCTGGTTAGTTGAGCAGAGACAGATTGTTACAAGATACAACTTCAATAGATTGTTATACATGTACTTATTTTAATCTTACAGTTACAAGTACAGCTTAGAGTTAGATTGTTATGCTGTTACCAACCTTACAGATGCAGGTTACATGTTACTCTTAGAGTTTAGATTGTTTGTACGTAGTATAGTTTAGTTATACTCTTTGTAAGATTCTTATCCTGTATTATCTAAAGTATATACATCTTGCTTTATATTTAAAATATATATGTTCCTGTTACCAAGGACTCCAGTATCCTTTTTTTAATATTTGTATAATAGTTATTTATTATTAGTTCATTGTTCTGGTTAGTTGAGCAGAGACAGATTGTTACAAGATACAACTTCAATAGATTGTTATACATGTACTTATTTTAATCTTACAGTTACAAGTACAGCTTAGAGTTAGATTGTTATGCTGTTACCAACCTTACAGATGCAGGTTACATGTTACTCTTAGAGTTTAGATTGTTTGTACGTAGTATAGTTTAGTTATACTCTTTGTAAGATTTGTTGTTATTATACTCATCATGTTTATACTCCCTGTATATCTATGTAACATGTTATATGGACCTCTGCCTTGTGTAGATGAGTCTGAAATAAAGTTCTGAATTGAATTGATATAGTTCAGAAATAAAGCAATGGTATTTACAGCGGAGGAAGTCATACATACACAGTTAAAATTTTAGTGAACATGTTGTTTAAAAGTTTAAACAACTTTGGATTAACGGGTGACCTGATCTAAGAGCTGTTTAAAATGTTAAGCAACTCGAGTTGTTTAAAGTTTAAACACTTTGAGGCTGTTCACACCGGCAGAGATAGCGCGGTCTAGCGCGCGCTCTATCGCGCGCTAGGCCGCGCTATCTCTCGTGGACCACCCCCAAGAGGTGCTCCAGTACTGGCACGCCGTTTTGGCTCGCCGTGGCTCGCTGTTGGGCGGACCGAAACGACGTTGTACCTTCCACACCGCAGAGATAGCGCGCGCTAGACCGCGCTATCTCTGCGGTTTGGAAGGTACAACGTCGTTTCGGTCCGCCCAACAGCGAGCCACGGCGAGCCAAAACGGCGTGCCACTGGAGCACCCCTTGGGGGTGGTCCACGAGAGATAGCGCGGTCTAGCGCGCGCTAGAAAAAAGGGGGTGCTACGATAGACCGCGCTATCTCATTGCGGTGTGAACAGCCTCCTAGTTGATCAACATTTTGAACAACTTGTTTAAAATCACAATTTAAACAACCGGTGTTGTTTAAAGACGGTTGTTTAAAACGGAGCTGTTGTTCAGTGCATGGGGGTTGTTTACACCAACTGGGTTGTTGAAAGAAAGTTGTTTAAAACGGAGCTGTTGTTCAGTGGGGCTTGTTTACACCAACTGGGTTGTTTAAAGAAAGTTGTTTAATAAGGAGCTGTTGTTCAGTGGGGGTTGTTTACACCAACTGGGTTGTTTAAAGAAAGTTGTTTAAAAAGGAGCTGTTGTTAAATAATAATAATACTATTGGATTCTTATATAGCGCACGTACCGACCTTGCAAGGTCCTCAAGGCGCTCCAACATTACCCGGCTATGCTAGGCTGCCAAAGGACATTAGTGCCGCGGCGGGACTCGAACCGTGGACCTTGTGATCGACAGTCCGGCGACGTTTCCACTCATCCACGATACCTCTACAGCTTGGTCGGCCATGATGTGAAACAAAGGTTTTAGCCAACGCGCACTTTACTGGCACGTGACACATGACGTCATATGTAAACAACACTGTCTAAAAGCTCTCGTGTAGTAAATATAGCAGTCATTAAATTTTAAACAGCGAATGTTTAACAAAATTGCTTTCGTTTCGAGCAACATTGTTTACAATTTGTTCAACTGTTGTTTAAGATAGTGTACAACTGTAAGTGAACATCACTTTTTTTAAGCAGCGTTTTTACTGTGTAAGACTAAGTATCTAGAATTAAAAAATTATGCCTCAGTTATATTTCAACCTCGGAGGCCTCGCTGGAACCAGAAACTTAACAGCACTCGGAACATTCTACATAGGCCGCTGAACTCTAGATAGTGCATGCGAGACTAATATTTTGCATGCTATATTATCCGCAATGCTGGCTGGATAAAATGATAATCTAGAATACCAACGAGGTGACAGATTAACTTTTCCCGACTTTGGAGAAGATGTCAATGTTCAAGTCTACATGATCCGCGATTGTTAGGAAATCATTTTTATGATTCTCATTTTGTATGAACGAAAAATAAAGGAATGTAAAAAGAAATCCCTTGTTAAATACTGGTTTGATCAACAAAGAGAAAGACATTTCTATTAAAGATAGACCCTACTATATTGCATGCTCGTGCCTACTGTATGGTGTACCTTAATATTGATGAGGTATGATCCGCACTTTACAGTACAGCACTAATTATAATGATTGTGCATTGAATTTTTGGTTTTAGTAAATACCCATATAGACTTATTCGACCCTAGGTTCTTATGATTGTCAAAAAGGCAGGACAAAACATTTGCTATAAACAGTCTCAATTACATCGTTCTTCAAGAATCATCAGCAATCCAAGTCATGTTCGTAGCCTGATTGACATGATTTAAGATCTCTCCTCTTCCAATTTCATATCGTTTTTCTCGAGGTTGTCGTACTGATCACCCTTCCTTTTTTTGTTCTGAAAGAAACAAATGTTTAAACAAAAATACTATGAATCATCGAGAATATTAATGTTGATGATTACAGGCCTTATTGAAAGAAAGTTCACTGTGGTATTTAAGACACATGCATCTTCCATCCGATAGTCCCTGCTTGTGATTTAGTTTCTCTTGGAAACAAAGAATGATTACTATTTGAAAGCAGGATGACCACTTATCGAGGACTATTCCTCCTGTACTGTACCGGATCTGTCACTGCTTTAACCCTGAATCGTTTTAATCTGCTGGATGTTCTGTACCAAACAAAAAAAGAAAACTTGACGTAAAATATCTCCCAAGCTGCCAAAAATTTAATGTAACGAAGTGCTAAAGCAACGGACTGATGTACGGGATATAGAAATATAGAATCCGCCATGCATGCATGTAAATACACAACCATTCCGTACAGTCAATCCACGTACAGCTTTACCACCAATGCGAGATAAGAACGGTTTTGGCAGCTAAAGGTTTATAAACTTCTAAACATTTATATTTGGCTTTCTCTAACTAGAATCGCCCTTTAGTTTTCCAACTGTTTTTAACCCATTGGTCGATATAGGGAGTTACAGCCAGTTCGTGCCCCCCTCACACCTTAAAGAATAAATAATAATAATAATATAATAACTCTTATTTACCCAGGGTAGCCACTTCAGTTATGAAACTGTTCTTCCAGCGGGCCCTGCATAACATAATATGTTATTACTACCCTTCTCCAATCTAAAGAAAACAAATCCCATACCCTATGAGCGCCGAACAACCCATCAAAGTGAAAGTCAATCCTAGCTTTAAATTGATTTTATTAGAAGCAGAAAAATGAGCGGAATAGGTCAGTGAAAGTTTGAGCAAATTCCTATTAAGAATAATAAACTTGGGGGGGGGGGGGGTTATGGTACCCTTCATTAACAAAATCCCGGGCCCCGTTGCATAAAACTTACCATTGGTGGTAACTTTGCCATCAATGGCAACTACTACCATGGTAACAGGGCTCAACAGCCAATCAACATCAAGGTTTCCATGGTAGTTACCATATATTGATGGCAAAGATACCATCAATGGTAAGTTTTATGCAACGGGGCCCTGGTCCCGCCCTTTATTCTTACCAGTAGCTTTTCCTTGATCGAGAAAAACATACAGATTACAGCGAGAACTGCCACGCCCTGGAGTACCATGGCGTTACCAAAGTAGGCAAACCTATAGCGTTTGTTGTCATACAGCCAGCAGGAACCCCTCCCTCCGTCCGATGTCCTCTGCCAATGTATGCACACTGAATTGATAATGCTGCCGAAATAGATTGGGGCAGGGATGAAACCTGTGTGGATACGAGACGAAGACATTACACTGTGAAAAACAAAAAATACTAAGATAAAGAATTGCGCAATTGGTCTGTCCAAACAAGGTTTGGGTAATCAAGAAGTCAAACTCCGATGATTTTTGCTCAATTTGTAATGAATTGGTAGCTCTTACATTTACCTTGGCATGGTTTCTACAAGTTAATGAATCTTTTATAAAATCAGAACGAATGCAGCAAGGGACCGAAAGTGTGTGAGAGACAAAGGGAGAAGAACCTTAAAAAGAAAGAAAGAAATATACGAAGAAAGAGATGGGTGAATGAGGGGGGGGGGGGTATTAATTATTGAGAGAGGGGAGAGATACAGAGAAAGAGAGAGCGGGGGGGGGGGGGCTAGTTAACCAATTGTCTTCCACATCTACTTACCGAGGAAATGTGCAGATACTGATCTTAAAGCTATTGCTATCGATCTATCCTCCTCTCTGACACATCTAAAAAGTGAAGAAGAAAAAAGATAAAACTTTATCCTCTTCGAATAAAAAGGTGAAAACATTTGACATAAAGGCCAGTGTCGGGTTTTAGTTGAATATTTATCATTTGTCAACAGTTACTATGTTATACCTTTTGTATCTAGGATCTAGAATTATCACGACATCCAACCGGCCTAGCACCCCTCCCCCCCCCCCACCCCCGCCCCCTATATATCCGCTTAAAAAATATGCATGTCATGTTCCCACCAAGATGATGATAAGAAATGGTCAAGCAATTACATTGGAAAAGATACTGGATTGAAGCAGTCGGCAAAATGTTTTTTTTTTACAGAGTAAGTACAGAGTAATCGATGAATTATATGAGGTTTTAGATTCATCAAAATGACAAGAAATTTACTCACTCTTTCTGAAAATGACGTGCACTGCACACAACATTGGATATGATAAACACGTGTGGCATGAAAGCTTTTTCAAAACATTTGTAGATACTATTCGTCAAATTTAACAATTATTTAAAGAGAACGGTTCTATTTGATACTTGTTCCCAATTAATATTTAAATAATGAGAAGAGAAGGTCCACAAAATATTTTGATCTTTATGAATCGTCTCATCAAACTTACCGTAGAGCGACAAAGGTCATCGGGTTGGATGTGGCCGACTGAAGAAAGAAAATCGCTGTGATCAAGATCGCCACAGGGATGGCCCCCTGACAGCTGGGGTCGGGGCACTGTCCCGATGAAGCATCAACATCATCTGACGTTGACGAGCCGAAGAGATTCGTTGTCGAGCTGTTGGTCATACTACTGGAATTGCTGATGCAGCTACATCCTCTATAATCGTATTGGTTGGACTGAAACGATGAGGGTGATAAACACGAAAATAATAATATGATTATAGTTTAATGTTATTTACCCAGGCTAATACTATTACTCTTCTAGCTGTGGGCCCTGTGATTATTATTATACCTCCACAAACAAAACACCTTGGTCGAAAGTTACAACGTTGGGCAAAACATACTGTCCAATAACCGTCATCTAAAATATTGTTTGTATTCATATAGGGGTCGTCACAATATCCAAAACGGAGCCCGCCCGACTTCTCTGAGAGCTCAAATAGGGCTTTTTCGGCAGAAATATGGACGGTGTCCGCTCAATCACTACGGGCTCCGACGTAGGTCGCCCATAGATTGCGGGGCATCGGCAAAATATTCGACGATTTTTGGCTTTAGAATTCGGACAGATTTCGGCAGAGCTGCACGGCCGCCACACGGGCTCCCTACAATACTCAAACGACCCCCCCCCCCTCCCCCTCCCCCCTCCCCCCACTTCGTGAACGGAGGGATACCATGCGTGTTCCCAAACTCTCCGGCTCGTAACAAAAGAAAAAGGTCTACCCGTATTGACTTTACACACCGGACTTTTGCTGAAAAAGGGGGGGGGGGGGGGGTCGCTGGGAACACGCATATGCGTACCCTAAATAACACTAGGGCACTTTAGCAACTAGACGGTACGCACAGGAGACGGTAACGCTAGCGAAAAAAAACAAACTGTGCATGCGCGAACCTGAAATCTCTCCGTCCCGTCGATTTTCGGAACGGTACTCGGCCAACATAGCGTTCGTTCCCTAAACACGACATAAGAGAGAGAGCTGACAAATAATTTGTATCTAGATCTAACAATGCAGGGCACTACTGTGACTACTGAAGATAATAACAGGGAATCTACTCGTGTTTCCAATGTCTGTTCGGTATCTATACCTCAATCTACAATAAATTGATGGTTTGGCCGTTTAGGCCTACTCTGGGGGCTCTTTTTCATCGTTATGCATGACGTGCCTGCACGCTGCGCACTACAGCCCACCGCCGGGTCCATTGCCCCTGGCGCTCCGGCCAAGCCTCAAGGCCCTAGAGCACAAGCACCAACAGGCAGCAGGTGTGCAGTTCAGCGCGGGGATTAAATACGGACTTTGCGTCCCCGTCGCCTTTAGCAGAAAGCGAAAGCGCTTGAATATCACGACGGTACAAGAGTGCGAGACCCGTACGTCACAGTTGGTTAAAAACTCCGTCTCCTGTGCTTTCCGTCTCGTTGCTAAAGCGCCCTACTGAGTGGGGGGGGGGGGGGGGGGTGAGGGGGCCGGGGAACGACCCCCTTCCATGTCCCGCCCGACTTGTAGGCCTACAATGTCAGGCGTGCTCTGAGCGCGCTCCGTGCTTGTGTAGGCCCGCCGCGGCGCGCCGCGGCGTGCCGTCGGTCGACTTCTACGGGCCCCGGCTGGGCTCCTCCTGTGATTTCAGGAATTTGGCCCCTGGGGTATATTATATCCCCTGTATTTTGAGATTCGCCCGACTCCCGGTTGTTTACTGACGGACGCCGGGTGACTTCTGATCACTAGTTTTCAAAGGGCACCTCCCGAGCCCCGTCCAATATGTGACAGGGTAGATTTTAAGAGAACGATACGCTCAACTCCCTGGCGGGTTTGACATTCGGCGACTTTCTGGCGAACCACAAAGTCGGCCGGAGACCGTTGGGTATGTGACGCGCATGCATAATACAGGATAAGCTGTAAATACTTACGAACGGATTAAGAATGGTTGTCGTGTCATTGTAAGGTGAAACCTCCTGGTTACATCCTGCATGACATGGTGAAATAAAGGTCAAACCGTTTGACCCACAGACTGGTTGAAAGATTTCATCTGAGCATGCGCAGTGCATGTTACATCCGTCGCTGAAATATAGCAACATTAGTGGAAAGAGAATAAGATATTTAGTGGATTGCGGTTCCATACTCAGTACGCAATTGTCGGAAAACCACGGTAAAACATGCATGGCACATTTTGAGCAATGCATATATATTTATATATGCACATATATAGAAATAAGTCAGTTTGGCCTATAAGTAAAGAAGAAATAACAAAACAAATAGGAGATCCAAAATATACGAATTTTCGGCTCCAAGCCTTTGTCAAGTATATACAATGATAACATTATTGAAACCAGTGTTCTTCAAAACTTGAAATGAGGTGCAACTGTTACGACGTGCGCTCAGTTCAGAAAACAAAGATGATAAGTTTGTTAGAAAAATGGGGGGGGGGGGGGGAAGAGTGGGAATATGCGAAAGAAAATATGCACGAGAATGACAAAACAAAAAAAAGGACAAGAAATTCTTAGAAAAAGAAAAGGAGAACAGAAACAATGAGCGTGAGAGAAGAGAAAAAAGGGGAGGGGGTCGAAACTAGAAAGAAAGAAAGAAGAAAAAGACAAATAGCAAATGATGGGAAAAGAGTGGAATGAAACGTTCATCCCACGAGGTTGGAGACAGCCGAGAAAGTGAATAAGGCGTTCCTCGATCTATTCCCCTTATGGCAGCACCCTATTGGAGGACGCTCACTTGGAAGTCACTCTTCATGAGTAAAAAGGTTACCTTTTAGAATATGACGAAAGCATTTGTGATAGAAATTGCCATAAAGTATGCCCTCACGGTAACCAAGTTGTGGTAGGAATACTCCCAGGGAGTGGAATTGTGCACACTACGACTTGTGAGTAAATGAATCCGATAACCAGGGTAATAAAGATATCTGTAAAGTGCTTAGAGGCGGTATTCCGTTTTAAGCGCTACATACATCCATATTTATCATTATTATTATTATTATTATTATTATCATTGTTGTTGTTGTTGTTGTTGTTATTATTATTATTTTTGTTATAATTATTTTGTCGATCTGTTTAACTTACCTGATCGGATTAGTGTCGGATGGAGTCGTCAGTCCATCATAGGAGGTCGTCACACCAGCAACAGGAACATTATTACACCCCAGTAACATACCCATGGGGTACAGGACGAATCCAATGATGCCACATACCAGTACGAAGAGACCACACTGCTTAGAGTTGAATTTAAATCGTCGACAAATGTAGGCAGAGAAGATGTTACTGATGATATTTGATGGACCAAGAACTATGGCTGAAAGAGTTTTAAGAGAAGGCACGAAAGGATAAACCAATTGCATTTTTATAGCAAACAGAGAATTTGTTACTTTTGGTATTCGACTATTTTTGAAAGAGTTTTAAGAGAAGGCACGAAAGGATTTTCTAATTGCATCTTTAGCGAACAAAGAATTTGTTACTGTTGGTACTCGACTATTTTCGAAAGAGTTTAAGAGAAGGCACGAAAGGATAAACCACTTGCATCTTTGGCAAACAAAGAAGTAAAGATGTTACTGAATGATGGTATTCGACTGAAATTTTTCGACAGACCAAGACCAGTGGCTGCAAATGGTTTATTAAAGAGGCAGTACTAGTAAGAGACAAACCAATTGAACCTGTCAGATGATAACATTAGGATCCAGAGCATATAGCACTGAGTTCCTATAGGACATATATTTATTCAGATGGTCATATCTCAGCCAATACTTAACATATTCAATTGGTTTTTCGACCTTTGGACATTATTTTTGATGCTCTTTTGGAAAATGAAGAAAAAAAAATTGAGAAATTCTAAAAATAGATTTTTGATGACGTCACACTTCACCACTCTATAGCTCTTTCATGCCATTTACCCCCCCCCCCTGCCCCTCCCCTCCCCCTTTATTAATGTTTGTCTTTTTTTCCTTCAAAAAGACAAAGACATTCCTTTTCCTTCGGTATGGGTAATATTTGGGTACTGTCTGTAATTTAAGTAATCAATTGTCAATTCTTACAGACATGAGCGCTATAATTAAAAGAAAACCCACTATAATTATAATTCCAAACCTCACCTATAACTAGTGCTGCTTGTGACGGACTGAGTGAGAACTGCGTTTCGATGTACTTCACCCCAAAGGCTGCGAAGATGGCGATGATGGATATGAAGGCTGTTTCATCGACAACAAGACACATGTTGGTAGGATTGCAGACGATACGTTTCAAAGCAAGGATGGGTCCTAATTGCGAAGTTAGAATGCAAATAAAGACATATACTAGTCATTCCTTTAGAAAGCAAACTTGTATATTTGTAAATTGGTTAAAAAAAATATTTCAAATTAGATTTCAGCAAACATCTTGAGTTCGTAGAATAAGTTTTATTTGGTTACTTTTGTTAGGTATCCGATGAAGCTTCTGCATCTAATATCGAATCTTCAAAATGCAACATATAAAATGTAAAGGGAAAATGTCCGCAGCATTCCTTTAGATAGTGCTTGATGATTGATTTTTATTTGACAAGCTTCTAACATACAACAATATACAAGAATAACAGATCAAAATTAAGTCAGCTTGAACAGGATAACAAGGTAGCAACTTGAGACACAGACAGGGGGACTAATCAAATATGTTCTTTGCTTTAGCATATTAGAGTCAACAGCGCAGTAGCCATATGGGGTGGGGCATCACATTTTACTAACTCTCTGACGATCGATACGTAAAGTACAAGTAATACATCAAATATATGAAAGCATCCATAAATAGACGTTTTATTTCCATATATGTGATTCCCTGTTGCACAACTAGGATTGTGCGCGTCATGTCTGCAGTACTCTGTCGATAGGTACAAAACAGTTATGTTTCTTTCTTTTGTTTTGACATTTAATTGTTTGTTTTAGCGATAGTGAAGGGATTGTCATTGACCCTGACAGTTTGAGATCCTACACCCCTGCTGGAAAGAACACACTCATTCACACTCATTCCCAGTGTGAATCACAGTGTAAATCACAGTGTGAAATCACAGTTCACATTGTGAACACAGTGTGAAACACGGTGTGATTCACATTGTGAATGAGTGTGAATGAGTGTGTTCTTTCCTTTACCGGTTATCCATACTGTGAACCACAGTGTGAAACGAATCGACCACAATGTGAAAACGCCCCAATTTAACATTGTGGAGCACACTGTGATTCACAGTGTGAAACACAGTGTGATTCACACTGTGAATGAGTGTGAATGAGTATGTTCTTTCCAGCAGGGACACTCACTCCTTCCGTACCTTTGATGACCTTTTCAACGACGATGCCACCATCAAGATGTGCGTATATCGACCCACGTCTCTCCCTCAAATCATTGTCCTCCTCCTCCTCATCTGCATCCATCGCCACCACAGGCGGTCTATTCAACTGCTTCCCTTCCTCCGTCTCGGCCTCTTCCTTCTCTTCCTTCCACTTCCTGATCGCCGAGGGCATCGTCCGCGGGTAGAAGAAGATTGGAATACTCAAGAAGACCATGATGGTGCTCAGAATGACGAAGCCCAGCCACCACGCCCCAATCCAGCGAGGATCGTTTTGGCTGATCATGGGAATCTGGTCGCTCGGCACACGATCGAAGTCGACGTATAGGGTCGTTGTGAAAGCAGCGAAGAGAAAGCCGCCGCTGGGACCAAAGGTAAACGCCAAGAACAGAACAGCTGTCAAAAATAGGAGGAAAAACTTTCTTACTAAAAATGTTTCCTTAATTGAGTTCAAATAAAAGACCGTAGGCAATTCTAAAGGATGATGTTTTTAAAAAAATTGTAAAAGCGCGGTAACCAATAAATATTTTCACCTATTTTACCTGATAAAAGTGGTCTAGATCGAGCTCTAGTTCTTTAAGGTATTGATAAACCACAAAAGATAGTTGCTTCGGCCTACTGTGAAACAGGTTTTCCCCTGTAAGAGTTAAGCCTTCAAGTTCACATTCGCAACGACTTTCAAAAATCAACCTGAGGAAATGTCAATAGCCATGTCAATCACCTATTCTTTTCAATATTCGAACATTGCAATGACGATTATATATACGTAATCCAAACCTGATGGTAAGGTCTTTGCCACCGTGACAAAATACAACACACTCAGGCCTAAAAAAGAATGTTGTATTGCCCTTTGCAGCCGACCCCAAAAGCTTGAAATCCACGGTCGGCTTTTTAGAAAAGTTTCTTTCTTTTTCTTACCGTTTTATAGAGAGAGAAAAATGAAGGCATTTTTTAAACCGAGAAATATCAGCCCAAAGAAAGAAAAAGTTTTAAAAAAGAAAAAAAAGATTTCCGACCGATCGACCCATATTTTGGCACCTAAAGGACAATACAACATCTTTTTGGTTTGAAGGTATCAACCGTGACCCTAGAGTGGAGTAGCTATACGGGTGCATGGGAGCACGTGTCCCTAATCAGTTGGTAAAAAACAAACTGAGGATCGAGAGAGAGTAAGACACTACATCACAATGGTCACTGATCTTTAATTCGTAAAAATATGATAACGAAATGATAAATGTATAAAGAAACAGTACCCCCTGACTCTCAGCAAACAATAAATAAGAAAACAATAGTAGTACTGAAATATTTCGCAAGGTAGCTTAATTGATTTGCATCCCTTTTTGGCTACATCATTCATACAAAACTGTCTTTTTATTACATGTATGATACGACAAGGCTCCATTAACATTTTCTGCGGACTTGTTTTTGTCAAAGATATGGGATTAGGGTTAGTGTTAGGGTTGCGATTTGAGTTTTACGCCAGGCGAATGACGCTTCGTGTGCAACGGCCTTTACCTGTATAAGCAGTGAGATCGTGCTTCGTGACGCTGTCATCGATGTACGTAATGACAAGAGCGACGAAAGGGGCGTTCCCAATACCACTTATGAGCTGACCAAGAATGATCCACCAAACAGTCCGAAGATCCCCCTTCGATGACCCTTGGTGGAGGTCACCTAAAGTGGACAAAAAGAAGAATATTTAACAATTTGTTTTGGTGTCGTGTCATTACATTAGGTGTCGTGGTATAGTGGTTAATATTCACTTGACTCTCAATTCAAGAGTTGAGGGTTCGAATCCCAGCCCGGCCCCAAAGTCCTTTGGTAAGACATCAATCCACTTTTGCCACTCTCCACTCGGGTGTTAAATAGGAAGGATGCGAGAAGTATTGTACTCTCTTTTAAAAAAGAGTGAATTTTCACTCTATTTTCACTTTCTTGGGAGTGACGCCCGTGATCACTTGTTTAGGAGTGAAAATCGATTGATTTTAGAGTGCTCTCTAAGAAGAAAAGAGTGAATGTTCACTCTATTTTCACTACATTTTCACTCTCCAGAGGAGTGACGTCCGTGATCACTCGATTTTTTTTTAGAGAGTAGTTTGCTCGGCACTGCGAGTCTGTATAATTTGCGCCTGCCTGGGGTGCCCCCCCCCCCAGGGAGTGGAGAATGTGAATGCAATGTGTTTGGGCAAGCTTGAATCCAATGACCGGGATAATGATATATCCGTAAAGAGATTAAATCGATTTGTAAACCCTGATTGTAATAATCCTCTATTTCAGAGCCGATCAGCACGTTCGTTCGCTGGCGTGCCAGGAATGAATGACCATCACCACAAATAATAAGCACCGTTTTTTAAACAGCAGAATTGCATCAGTCAAAATCATCGTTTAATTTGTTCCGTCTAAGTTGACTATAATGATGACCCTCTTGTCATTTTTTAATTCTTAGTCTTACACACTATGTTTAGTTTTTTGATTAATCTCAAAACCTTTGGTAAACCCCACTTACGAGATAATAAGAACAGGGATATCATTTGAGTTGCATATGATAGTATGACGAATATCTTACATACCCATGTATACGTTTCCATAGTGCCTCGGACATTTCCACATATAAGCCCGGCTACAGATCCGGCAATCCGTATATGGCTCAATGGTTCAATTTAATATATTACTCGATCAACATTACAAAAAAACATGGCAGTAATATAAACAGTGTCAAATTAGGTGATTTTAAGGAAGAAACATGGAAAATGTGAGTAAATTACTTTGGTTGGTTTCATTAACATTAACTTATTTTTACTTGCTATGAGTTCTAGATATGGCAATCATCACAAAAGTGATGCACCATTAAACAGGGAAATTGTACTGTTACCCCAAAATCATCGTCTTTTCATGCTAATTGGCTTTAACGATAATAAACCCAATTACTATTGTTTAGTAATTGTACATCCTGTTTATGCTTTTAAATTGTAAATACAATGTAAAACAAGGATATGATTTGAGTGGCATGTGAAAAGTTAATAATAGCTTTACGTCTACATCAACCTCCAAATTACTCCGGTTTTGCAACATTGGCTTTAGATCCGGCATCATTTATCGACCAATCTCAGCGATTACTATTATGTGCTCAAGCACTACCCTCCTAGATCCTGTTTCATAAAACTTGATGTCAATAACAAGTTACAAGCTACTGTTATAACCTACTGAAATCACGGCATTTGATTGGCTGAGAGCAAATTTGTCATAGATATTTAGCATTTGTTATAGATAACATGTTTTATGAAACAGGCCCCTGGATCCTGTTTCATTAAAAACTTCTTTTTTAGTATCCAGTGATAAACCTCCATCACAATTTTGCTCTCAGCCAATCAAATGCAACGATTCCAGTAGCTTATAATATGTATTCTAGTTTGTTATTGATATCGATATAAATGCGACCGGGCCCTAATTACAGATCAGTTTGTTTGTGAAAATTCTATATTCTATATTCATTCAATGGATTAATTTGCCCAATGTATGTTCGACGTGGAAATATGTTTCGCTCACATGTAAAATACATATGGAAACGTTGTATCATCCGCTCATTCTGACTTGCGTGCATAAGCATTTTTCCATGAAAGAGTGAAGTTTTCTAAAATGTACGTTTCTTTCCAGCATTGGGGCGCCCGGAAGTCGCTCGGGTAACATTTCATAAAGTATAATATAAAAACAACATATGCAAATTTTCTGTACTTTTGTCGGAAAAAATACATTTATCCAGCACAATGTCGTCTCTTTTTGCGTTGGAGAAGAGCAAATAGCGAGTTTCAATCACACTTTGGCCGCTCTCGCAAGCTCTCACTCGTTTCACTGTGGTCACGAGAGTTTGGGGCAAGCGGATAATGAAAATACTAATCGTTAGCTTTCTTCTGATATCAAACTTGTTTTGATTGATTGTATAATTTTGTCGGAATAAAGGAAACAAAGAGGCTCGACCAATAACTTTCACAATGTTTATACATCTTTTTTTAATTATTAGTAAGATATAACATATTTTTTCTGATATCACGGAAGTTTTGGATTTTATTTAATGAGTAATTTTAAATAAGAGCCATTTTACTGTTTTAATTTACTGGATCGTACCATTAAAGTCGCAGGGTAGAAAGATGCATTTTCCAACCGCGCCAAATTTAATTTACGTTCCGACATTCTGTTAAATGGGTTCGTGTTATTAAGAATCCACTGCTTTCTGCTCCAAAAAAAATGTCCACATGCGGAGTCGTTTATCAACTAAATTATTCAAATTCATGGATGCTTCCTAGCTTCCCAGGTGTTTGTGTTGCTGTTGAAGCATTTCATTCACCTGCTATCATTCTTTGTACTCCAATTGCCAGAACGCAAAATGCATTTTGGTTTTTATAGTTTCATGCAATAAGTAAGTCAATAAAAGAATATGTTCTGCACAATAAAAACAATGTGTGTCCCTATTGTACAATGTAATGTGTCTCCTCATTTTGTAATAGTTAATTTACCCATTCACATAATGGAACTACCTGCCCGATGAAGCCAGTGGCCTGTGACCCCTGAGCACTCAACACCGTGTGGGAGTCAGTTCGTGGTCAAATTCTTTTATGAGACAAATACAAGCAAACGTTTCCATATGAAGGCTCAAACAAAGTTAACCAAGAACATAAATAGGATATGATATATTGGTTATATTTTGGTGGTGACAAAATAATAATCATACATAATATTGATTTTCGTTTGGTTATGGTTTGTTTCGTTTCCTCAAAGTATATTATTTGACTGTCTTTATGCATATTTATAAATGAAAACTATTTAACACTATACGCATAGAGAATGAACTTTGATGAACGAGATATCTATAACAGCAAAACAGTATTGATTTATATTAATAACCGTGTTAGTGATTATGAATGATTCTCATATCATCTTCTTAAATAACCTTTCTAATAGTACATCCAAAATATTTCCATATATTTCTAGTAGTTTTTTTTTCTACCAGCTGTATTAAAAAAAAGGGATAATTAAACGTTATGGTAAAGAATGTTTTGCCATGATTATAATGGATTAAATACGCACCTCCATCATGACCAGTCGATGCATTTGTCCAAGATTCTGTAGCTTCATACTTGTGTAGACCTTCTTCGCCCACACTGCATAGGTCTTCAACCTCGTCCAGAGATCCCGTCAGGATGGTCTTTGGGTTGATTGGATCCGTCACGAAGTGAGGTAACGAACAGAGCATGGTGCCCACAGCAGTCAACATCATCCCAGTGCCAATCCAACGGGGTCGATGTCCCATCTGGCCGTAGTGACTGAGGGGGATCACAAAGAGCGTGCTGACGATATCCGCTGCTATGGTGATGGCTCCGGATTGGGCGCTGTCCAACCGGAAGTTGCGCTCGATGGTGGTCAAGACGGCTCCGATGTAGACGTAAGACATCATGGCGAAGGAGGTAGTGATCATCATGTGAACGGTGAAGACCTTTGGGTTGGCAAGGCGTTGGGACCAGGATGGGGCACAGGTGGGAGGACAGCAACATAGAGTGTCCTCTTCAGGGATACTGTCGAGATCTTTGTGAACATCTTGACCACGCCCTGACCTCGCCTTACTGCTCCGGTTATTATTGATGTTGGAATCAGTCATGTCTGCACCTAGTTGAACTAAATTAAAAAGATAACAAATTACTAGCTATAAATTGATTCAGGATGTATGACTTGAGCAGTAGAATCGGGGAGGGGGAGGCAATTAACCGGGGTTTGTTTTGCACTCGCCCCCCCCCCTCCAAACACACACGCACACACACGCACGCACACACATACACACTCTTAGATAAACCAATTATGATTCAAGGAATATTACTCTTGGGTTACTCTCCTAGGCTACTTCATGGTCAATGACATTATCAGGATTGTAAAAGAATCTGCTGTTCGGCCATTAGTGCTGCAAATGATTATTTATCAATAAACCCTTTTAAAACATTTGATTTGATTTGATTTAATTCGGTTTATTGCAATAATAGAACATGCAGTTGGGAAGCTGAAATTGCTCAATTAACAAAGTCAATGTACAACACAATGATAAACGATCAAAATATGAGTGACTAAAATGTACAACCATAAATCATGCATAATGAAATAAAATGAAACTCAAATATTACATCAGAATCTAAATATATTACAAATATTAAAAACATTAAACAAAATAATGTGCAATCAAAGGTTACCAACAAAAAGGAGAGAGAGAGAGAGGGAGGGAGAAAGATGGAACTAGCAAGAGGAATAGAAGGAAGAAGAAGAAAGAAAGAACATTTGATCAGAGACTATACGAAAGATTGGAGGAGAGGGATAAAGAAGGGCAGAGTAGAAAAAGAAAAGTAGAAAGAGAGGAGAATGAGATGACAAAAATGTTATCTCTACATTATTTTTTTACTGCATGCTTCATTATGTCAGAGTAAAATGATGTGCCAAGAACAGTAAGGCCTACAGGCATTGTGGAAACCAACAATGACGGTCGCATCCTACCGGGTACCCATTTTAACAACATTTTAACATTATGGAAACGGACCAATGTAAATGTAGACCTACATCACAAGCAGCGTTATATAGTTAACCCTGCATTTGAACTTTCTATTTGACATGCTTCAGGACCCGGCTGCAATACATGACTGCATCAATGACCGGAAAACTTGTTTTTGTGGTCATAACCAGAATGACGATCGATATGAAATAATTCTTTGATTATATACACGCAGCGGGGCAAAACATGACTGAAGTATAACCTTGTACTAAAGTGATCTATTCAGTAGAAAACTTTACAATAATAGGATTAGCCTCCCATTGAAACGTGGATAAGGATGCATAGTTCGAGACGAATGAAGGCAATTTTAAGAATGGGCAATAAACAGGTCTAGTGATTGAAGGTATTGAACATCGCCAAACAAGGGTCTAGTGGGACTTTGAACTTGTGATTCAAATCACTGCCTTATGAGACTTCTGCGTGTCATTGTTTGAAAACATCACTGACGTCCATGGCGTGCGAATACAACAAAAACACGGTACTAGTCACTACAAGGTCCAATTCTTCTTGAAAGAAGATCAAGACTTGAAAGTAAACTTCAATAAAAGAAAGCAGGGAAATGAGACCTTATGATGGCCCCGTCTAGTAATCGTAACTTATTTGCGATTGACACCAATCGCAATTATGTACGTTGGGTACACTGGCGTACTGATGGTCGGGGGAGGGGGGGGGGGCAGTTGACCTCCCAAATAAAATTCAAACGTGGTTTATTTCTAATGCGATACCAGTGATTTACAAATGTTGCTGAAATGGCATGATTTCTACCTGAGCTTCCGGGGGCTCCACCCCTGGTACCCAACAAGGACCCTTAGGCGGGCCCCTGACTGCTCATCTGACGGTAATGAAATGCATAAAACCCCTTACATTCCGGAGACTCTGCCCCCTGGACCCCACCAAGGCCCCTAAGGCGGGCCTCTGACTGTTCATCTGATCGTAATGTAATGCCTTAAACGCCTGAGCAACTGGGGGCTCCGCCCCTGGACCTCACTCTATTAGTAACCTGCCAGTGTCACAAATAAGGTATCAAAAATCTGAGTGATCTGACTGTAAATAAATATGTCTAAAAGCCTTGAGCTTCCAGGGGCCCTAATTAGGCGGGCCCCTGACGGTTCATCTGACCGTTATTGAATGCCTAAAACCCCTGAGCTTAATTTCCCATGGATCCCACGCCAATTTACGCTCCACTTGCTTCGCTCTACCTTATCATAAATATTTTAGCTTTGAAAAACGATCCGCGGAGCCTGTATTTAACATGTAAGAGTGGTTGTGATGCGGATTTTGTTTTATCCCTCCAAAAACATAAACATGTTTTGTTCATTACGCCACTGCATTTATATAAAAGATAGGAGAGCAAAGTTCGGATTGTTTGGAGGACTTGTGATTAATTTGGATCAATCGCAATATTACATAAGACGGGGCCATGATGAGGAGCAGACAATTTTATTATTTATCTATTTCATTTTATTTCATTTCCAGGAACATAAAGGCGTATAACAATAACGAAGAACACAAGAAAACGAATTACAATATTAAATATAATAACAGGAAAAAAGGCCATCAACTAATACCTGAGGATTACCAACATAAACTGAGTTTCTGTAGGAGGCTCTCCTTATTAGTTGATTTTGTAATACTTAACTATATACAATATTCATAAATGACATAAGATATATATAATTAAATACGAAAAAGATGCAAAAGTGAAAGTATGAACGAAATCGGACAGAAACAATCAGTAAAGTTACTGCTGTGACGTAGAGTCGGACAACTTTCCCTTTTTGTCAACACACGTAATCACCAAAATAAAAATATTTCACAATGTCTTACTCAGGAGGGTCTTTCCTTTTAGAGAACAATAATTTGCTCTCCAGAATATACATATACTTTGAATAGTGCCCCAATGGATAAGGTACTTAGGAGAAAAAAGGAACTTAAGTAAATGACAAGTTTAATACGGGAGAGTTGTCTGTCACAATCCACTAACCAAATTACCAATTTGAGATTCATAATGATTGAGTGATCTCATTTTTCAAACTTTCATAGGCCTATAGATCATCTTCAGCATTCTATTTCTCTTACTTTTTCTGCTTTCATACAAATGAACATTATTACAACGCTAAGAAATAATATTGAATATGTTGTCTGTTGACTTAGTTATTCCCCGAGTAAACAGTGGATGAGATCTGGTAGCAGATGCAGTTGCAAGGGCATCTGACGGGTGAATGATCTTTCACAATTTCTACCACCCCCCCCCCCCACCCCCTTATTCTCTTTTACGTCAGAGATCCAAAGAATAATTTCCATAATCTCCTTTCGCAACTTCGGTATTTGTATCGCCTATATATATATATATATATATTAGATAGCTTAGACAGATACCGAGATGTGATTGGTCCAGAGCTCGTCACGTGATATCAATTGTGAGGATCCAAATTGTTATATTTTCCTGGCCGGTCACTTTTCGGTGTTATATTAACCAGCTGGTGAAATGAATATATTTTTAATCAATGCATGTCGCCCTCTTGAGGACTGTATGTCACCAATTACACACATTACACCATTACCGAGGTCATTTAATTTTTTCAATTTTTTTTTTTCATGAATTTTTTTTCCCTTGAAATTATTTTTTCCAGATTTTCTTTTTTTCCCCAAAAAATGCTTTTTTGGGTAATTTTTTTTTTTTTTCTCGAAAAATGCTTTTTTGGGTAAGAATTTTATTTTTTCGATTTTTTTTTTTTTTTTTTTTTCCCCAAAATTTGTTTATAATTTTTTTTTTTTTTAAGGTTTTTTTTTCTTTCTTGAACTATCTTGACAGATTATTTTGCCGTAATTTCCGAAAAAAAGGGGAATATTTTTTTTCGGGCAAATTATTTTTGGACCCCCCCCCCCCCCCCCCCCCACAAAAAAGGGCTATCTAATATAACAGTTATTGACTGGCAGGAGGTATATAACATTCTTTGGACCTGAAGGGAGTTATATTTCCCTCGTGACCATATTTTCCCTCAGCGCTGCGCGCTTCGGGAAAATATAACCACTTGGGAAATATAACTCCCTTCAGGTCCAAAGAATGTTATATTACACCCCCTACCAGTCAATAACTGTATAATATTGATTGATTTTTATTCGACAAGCTTCCAATATACAACAATATACAATAATAACAGATCAAAAATAAGTCAGCTTGAACAGGATAACCCACGAAAGCTCGAGAGCTTATTTCCAGTGGGGTCCCTTACAGACATGTATACAATTAATAAATTAAAATAGTAATATTTACAGACAGATAAGAAAATTAAAAGAACTACTTATTAAAGATAATAATAACAACATTAAACTGATGATAGAAATGATATTAAGTACAAGAAGAAAAAGAAGAAGGAGAAGAAGAAAAAGAGGAGAAGGAAGAAGAGGAAAATAATGATGAATTTGTAGAATTTCTATAACGTACGAAAACATAAGTATATACAACATGAAAAAGTATGAACCGACAGAAGAATAACAATTTCAATCATATAACATGTCATTCACTTCTCTTCTCTGACTGTCAAGTATTAGGTATTCCTTTAATTTCCTCTTAAAATGATCATAGTTTCCTATTTCTTTTACACCATTGGGAAGGGAATTCCAATGTTTTATGGCATTGTAATAAAACGAATTTCCAATACTACCTACTCTTTCTGGTAAGTTAAAGTTGAATCGTCTATTTCTTGTATTATAATCATGTACGTCAGTAACAAGATCGAAGTTGGATCGAATATAATGATTCGCCCTAGTATGATATATTTTATGCACGTGATGCAATGCGAGTTGTTTTGATCTTTGGTCGACTTCAAGAAAACCAGCTTTAGAAAGTTCGCTATAGCCAACATGAGTTCTTGGACCAGAACAGTTGATAAATCTCACCATTTTGTTCTGTATAATCTTCAACTTCTTTTGATCTGACTTGTTTATGTTACTGTACCATGCAGGGTTAGCATAGTCAAATAAACATTGAATAAGAGCAAAACAGAGTGTACGTCTTGCTTTTAAATCCATACAACTTTGATATCTGTACAAAAATTTCAGACGAGAATTTGCTTTTTTTACAACTGATTCTACTAAAGATGAAAATGAAATTGCGCTAGCCAACTCAATGCCTAAATACTTCACAGACTCTTTTCTCTTGATTGCTTGATTATTGTGTGTCACTTTGAATTCAAATGACTTTTTAGAACTACTTTTAGAACAAAATAAAATGCTTTCTGTTTTTCCCAAGTGTAAAGAAAGCTTATTATCAGTCATCCAATCGACACACGTAGACAGCTGTTCACTGAGCTTTTCCTCAATATATTTAGGATCAGGATTTGAATAGAGTAGTACGCTGTCATCTGCGTACAATAATAGTTTGAAGTCTTTTATACAAATACACATATCATTTATATAACTTGAAAATAGAATTGGGCCTAAAATACTTCCCTGAGGAACACCGCATGTTATAGGCATTAGTTTGGAACGAATATCATGAATGGCCACTACTTGGTGCCGATTAGATAAGTAGGATCTGAACCAATCTAAACTTGCCTTATCAAAACCCATTAGTTGTAACTTCTTCAATAAGACGCAATGATTAACTGTATCAAAAGCTTTTTGCAGATCAAGGAGCACCATACCAACAAAGCGTCCTTGGGAAGTTTCTCTCCTCAAATAATCAGTCAAATGAATTAGACATGTTTCAGTCGAATAATCATGTCGAAAACCAGATTGAAATTCATAAATTATATCATTTTCTTTGAAGTATCTTTCAATTTGAACACAGACCGATTTTTCTAGAATCTTTGATGCTACGCTTAAAACACTAATAGGTCTATAGTTGCTAACATCAGTTTTATCTTTCTTTTTATAAAGTGGAGTCACTTTTGCTATTTTCATATCTTCTGGAAAAGTACTCGTCAAGATAGATAGGTTCATTAAGTAACTTAGAGGCTTAAATAAAACCTTCGCACCATCTTTTAGAAATTTAGCTGGAATCAAGTCTAACCCAGTACTTTTTGATACATTCAACTTACGTAACTCTTTGAAAACAAATTGTTCACTGATTGGTAATAACTCGAAGCTGTTTTCACGTACACCTTTTCTTTCGTAAAAGTCACGAATACAATCATTGTCTGCGCTGAAAAAGTCTTTGGAAGGGGGGAGTTTGTCTACTAATTTGGCAGCCACATTTGTGAAATGAGAATTGAATTCATCAGCGATGGCCATCTTATCATGACATAATTCCCCATCAATTTTAATGACAGATTCTTGTTCTTTTCGCTTCTTATTTTTCAATCCTAAGCTTTTTAGATTCTGCCAAAGTTTTTTCGAATCTTGTTTATTTTCTTCTATCTTGTTTTGTAAGTAATCGAGTTTAGCCTTTTTCACCTCTCTTTGGACCATATTTCTTAATACTCTGTATCTTTTATAGAGCTTCTCATCTTTTGCTCTTTTCCTCCATTTTTTGTATACTATATTTCTCTCTTGAATTAGGGAAAGAATATCTTTAGTCACCCAAGTTTCTGATCTTTGTTTTATTCTTATCCGTTTCAGTGGCGCTATCATATTCAAATTTGAGATAAAAACATGTTGAAATATTGACCATGCCTCATTTACATCTGTACAGTCAGTTATTCGTGACCAATCAACAACAGATAGTTGAAGATTGAAAGACTCTTCTGTATATTTTTTCATGGATCTGATATCATTAGTCCTGTGATGACCTATAGCCAGTCTAACATTTTTCCGTGTACAGAAAGTAAAATAATGGTCGCTAATACCTAGATCAATGACACCACTTTGACTTATTTTATTTTCTTTGGTACAACCAACATGATCCAATAGAGAAGAACATGTAGGTGTAACGCGTGTTGCCTCTTTAATGAGTTGACTAAACCCATGAAGACTCAACAAGTCAATATATTTTTTAGCCAGTGGCGATTTGCGAAGAAGACAAATATTCATGTCTCCTAAAAGAATTATTTCGTCATCCTTCTTTAATGTATCAAGAATATTGGACAATTTCTGGATAAACAAATTGTTTTTCGGAGGTCGATACAGAACACCAACAACAATTGGTTTTGATCTTGGTATAAGCAAATTTATCCACAGGGATTCCGTATCTCCAGTACTTATAGCATCCATAATATTAAATGCAATATCATTTCTGATATAGAAACATACACCACCTCCAGAGCCAGAGGATCGATCATGGCGTATGATTTTATATCCGTCTATTTCAATTTCTTCATCATTTATGGAATTGTTTAACCATGTTTCAGTGAAAGCAATAATAGACAGCCTTTTTCTTTTAAAAAGAATTCTAAGTTCCGATATCTTGTTTAGAATGGACCTCACATTAAGGTGTAAAAAATGAAGACCTTTAACTTTAAACTTTTCTTCAAATTCTTGATAAAGAAAAGTGTTTTCATCTCTGAGGTTTGGCTGAATTACTCTTGCTATCGCTTGCTTTTCAGGTGTAACGCGCGTTATCTTAAAATAGTTTTCTTTTAGTCTATCCTCGTTTTGGCTTTCTTATATATATATATATATATTATACAAATAACGCACGTCCCAGAGTGCAATAGCGGTGAATGCAGTACGCGCGAGGTTTCTTTAGATTGGTGCCGCTCTGTGCAACGAGCCGCTTGCGGCGAGTTGACAGTGCGAACCATCTGAAGAAACCGAGCGTTTACTGCATTTACGTTTTGCACAACAGGGTCAAGTGCGTTATTTGTTTTATAAAATAGCGACACAAATATCAAAAACGAAACTTTAGATCTAATAAGTTAGAGTCTACGAGAGTTCGATCTAGATCTAACAGTTAGATCTAGATCGAGTTATGTTGGTTCTACTTCTAATTAGACTAAGACCTTGCAGGCTTACCAAAAAGTCAATGGGATTCATTGCCTTGATTAAAAATAAAATCCATACAGTGGGTCTAGAGACGAGTCTACATCAGACAGCTGAAATTCCTGGCTTCATTGTAAAATCCAAAAGTCAAAACAGGCCTAAATCCGAGGCAAAAGTAAAATAAAAATTTGCTTTTTAATAATACCCCGCTGGCCGCTCTAGCTAGCTAGCTACGCGTACGTTGCGCTGGGGATCATGGTGGAGCGTACAATATTAGCTACGCGTAGCCTACAATAATTGCAATGCAACTCGAGGGAGCGCGTACTACACGTACGCGCGCGCACTGGATCTCCATGGTCACGCGTACGCACCGTGCAATATAACTTTTTACTGCGCTTTTTCTGCACTCATTTCTGCAAAATCGTGCTTGCATCAAATTTTTTTCAATGTCATGTGACGCGTATTGACCAATCACGATGCTTAAAATACTAGAGCCATTTTATAAATATATATATATATATACTCCGCATAAAATTCTTCTCTTTATTCTTGTGATGGCTTTTTCTTCTTCTGATTTTACTTTTAAAAACACGTGATAGATGAATGTGGCATTCTGTCCGTTGACATGTTCCAGGGTTGTTATTTTTGTTTTTAAAGTTGTAATCCTTGTTTTTGTTCATGCGGGTTTTTTTCTCCAATCATCCGACAGAATCGTTAATTTGCAATGAAAGTCGCCATTTCGGTACCGAGACAATAAGCTATTGCACCAAACTTAAGTACCTTGGAACCGACAAGCCTTTTTTTGAAAGATATTGTGCGTACAAATAAGTGGGTAAAAGTTAGTAAAACTAAATATATAAATGAATGAATAAGTAAATAAATTAATGAATACAATATTAATGATACAAAATAACGAAATTCTCCGTCTTGAGCAGGCCCTTTACTATATTAAGGTCCACTTTTGAAGAATTAATAATTTGGAAGAAAAATAAAAGGTGATCTAGAACATAAAGTACAGTCCGTCTTTAAAAAATCCAAAGTGTTAATTAAATTAATAGGGCAGAAGAAGAGAGACAGCCGCTGTTTCGGTCAACCGGACCATGCAGTAGATACAAAGTTGTCAAAGTTATAACCAGTAATGTGAAAGGTGTTTGAAAGGTCTATCCGGTTACCATGGTGACTAGACCAAGAAATTATTTGCATTTTTAAAGCGATGCATACCTGGCTACCACTATCCTCTTTGGAGGAAAAAAATAAGCGAACGAGAAATAATTTGAAAAAAAAGTCAACCATGAGTCAACCATTTTGCCCAACACAATATAAAAACCACTGAAACTATTCTCGTACAAATGGATCACGTCTGACATGAAAACTGGGCCAGGGTCGGCCCTTGGTATAGTTGAATAGCTATCCAAAAAGGGACACAACTAGCTAAGTAGCTCACAGTATGTCGGGGATTCAATGGAGACCCCGATGGAGACATTGTTGTGAATCGTTTCTCACTGTACTGTTGATTGTTATGACACAAGTGACGCGGAATCTTATACAAATAATACAATCACATGCAATATTGCACTCACAAAAATCTACATCAAATATGAGTGGGTAATATATTGACCGCGCGTTGCTGAAACACATAAGTAACACATATAATATACCATTTCATTATGTAGGCCTATATCGCAATTCGTAATTGCAAGGCCCAAAGTATGAAGTATTGGATTGACGTTAATACACAGGAGAGCATTACTGGTATCTGGGAGCTACAGCCCACCCCGCCCCTCCCTCCTCCCCATACACCCCATACGAAGAAGCTTCACGATAACAAAAATTACAGAAAGGGTATATGCCATTTATATACCCTTTCTGTAATTTTTGTTATCGTGAAGCTTTTTCGTCCTCTGTCTTTCCCAGTGGAAAAGACAAAGGACAAAAATAAATCAATAAAAAAATTAACATTGAAAGGAAGAAATAAAGAAGTAAAATGGGATTCTTTTGTTTATGGTGTTTAATATAATGGTTAAAAAGTCCATTTTGGGGTAATGATCGAAGCTTCTTAATTATGAGGAGGGGGACTGCCCCCAATTAGCATCCCGGCCCCTACTCCACAGGTAGGTTGACCAGTGGTCCATGCCGGTGGTAGAGATTGCCTTGGTTCAGGGTTCGTATAGTGTTGAATTTGGTTAGTGTTTGAAAACGGGAGTTTGTATATAAAACCAGTATATATATATAGTTGATGGCTAAAACGGGAGCCTGACTGAATTATAATTACACTGACACGCTATTATTCCGAGTACATTATATTATGAATAATGATCTAATTCGACTAAATGTCTATAGTATACCCTTGCATGATACTTGAAAATCACAATATCTCAAATCTACATGCGATGCAATTACAGCTCAGTTTATAATATTTAATCATGGATATTTAACGAGTCCCTAATCAAATTTGATATAGTTATCGAACTCATAAAAATATGTATACTCACGCCTATAGGAGATCGAGCGTTCCCAAGGTTGATGGTTTCGCTAAACAGTGATCACCAAATTCCCTGATTCACCGGCCGAGTCTCTCCTGCACACTGCAAACTGTAGCAGAACTCAATATTATATAAAACTCCAGTGCACACTGGCCTTGTGCAAAGTGACTTGTAAGGAGGTGAACAAGCTGGGAACAGGATTCATTTCTATACGAGACAAAACTTTCTGCTCCAGCGATTGACTCGCCTGGGAGACGCTTTTGTCTGTGCGAGAAGTACCTTGGTTCAATTTTCAACAATGGAAATTATGAAACAGCAAAATTGGCCGATGGTACTACATGTAGTACTAATCGCGTGCAAAGTTGAGAAGGCCTTTTGTCAATTGAAAGTTTGTGTTAACTCGCCAAAAGTTCGAGGCTTAAGCCATATTGCATTGTTTTGTTTATTTATTTAAAAACACTGCGTGGGCGGAGTGTTTCCGTTTGCCAGCGGCCTCGATCTGCGAGCAAGGATTTCTTGCACGCTCCATGAAACGTACAGCCTGTTCAGAATATAATAATACAAACGTAAACAATAATACAAACATTTATGCATGCTTATATATTATATACTACGTTGCCCTCTCTATGCGCTAATCCAAAAGCAATGTAACAGACTTTTGTGGGATAATTACATAGACTGATTAGTTACTAAGATAATTAAAACAAGAAAGTATATGACAATGGAATACGTACACTTACTTATTTCAATCAGTTATGGAAATATGGCAATGCATAAATATATATATATATATATATATATATATATATATATACGAAACTCGATCAGATAAAGAATAACCGTATAACGCAAGGAGCGTACAGACTAGAAAAACGTAAAGAAACATCGTACAAAGAGCTCAATTTTAAGTGATATGTGTGATTTAGTTCTTTAGTGTTTTAGCCCAGGAAAGGTTGATGACCTATACTTGTCAGTAAGGAAGTGGCTTTCAAAAGACCAACAGTCGTTTTGAGATTGACATTCCAATGGCTGGAAACTTTAAACTTTCGAGGCAAACCCATTAAAACCCCACAAATCACCGCAGTATCAATTTTTGTGGTTTAACGTGTAAATTAACAGAAAGTTCAGCAGCCACTCATGCAAATGGATTGTCTGCTCCAATCTTCTCTACTCTCTATTACTCTCACAATGTTTCCTTTGTTATGCTTTTAGCAAAGATTATCCACCGGACCACACATTAAAAAATGGTTATACAGTTCTAAATTACATTAAGTATTATCTTTTGCCATAACAACATTTAGAATTCAAGTAGTTGTTTATTATATTTAAAAGCATTTATATCAATCGACCCATGTTTGTACACGTTTATATGTGAAAATATAGTTGCGTTACTTCCCCTTTGAAATGTCAAATGGACCACAATTTTAGAACCAATTCAATCTTTATGACCAAAGTTGTCTATTTCTGCATGGAATATTCCTTCACGTTGTGCCTTGATAAATATGCACCAAAAATTGATTACTTTCACTTTTTCCATGGTATGCCTGAATCAACAATGAAATAAAACTGAAATTACAATTTCTTATTTTTTTATTTTATGAAACAAAATGACACATAATTTGAAAGATATCAGTATAATTTTCCTTTTTTTCTGAAAAAAAATAACAACTTTAAAGGGACAAATTCTAGTGGGGGCTGCTAGGGCTAAATAGGGGTTGTTTGGTGCAGATTCTTCTAAAAGCACCAAATTTGGCCCAGAGGTAGATTATACCATACTTTTACGATTTCAGCCGGACGCCAAGAAGGGCAAATCCAAAATGGCCGCCATCTGAGTTCAAGGTTAAGCGTAGTTTCAAAAGAAAAAGCGCTTGTATGATAATAGTTTATATATTTATGGGGTTTTGAAGGTCAGAGAATCTGATTTTGATGTTCTTTCATCGATTTGAGGTCTCCTAGGGGCTGCCATACTGGTCATATTGGTCAAATTCAAAATGGCCGCCATCTGATAGTTACAGGTCAATAGTAGTTCCAAAAGGAAAAGAGCTAAAATGATAACAGTTTATGTATTTATGGAGTTTTCGGGGTCAGAGAATCTGGATATCATGTTCTTTTACCAATTTGAGGATTACTTGGGGCTGTCATGCTGGTCATATTGGTCAAATCTGAAATGGCTGCCACCTTTGAGTAAAAGGTCAAGTGTAGTTCCAAAAGGAAAAGGGCTCGTATGATAAAAGTGTATATAGTAAGGGGCTTTCACTTCATTTAAGAAATAACCTCTCTTTATATCTTAGAGACACTTTCTCTTGAAAGTCAAATAAAGTCGAGAGCATCCTGGGTATCCGCCCCGGAATCCCCGGTAGGGGCTCTTCCAGGCCCCTAAAGCTGTGCCATATTGTACGGATCCATAAGAATGCAAAATAAGCACAATAAATAATTTGTATATATATATATATATATATATATGTATACATACATAGTTCTCCTATGCAAACTTCCTCTGTGAAATGCATAATAAATTAGTTTTCGAGGGTTGGCAATGAAAAAAGATTAACAGTAGAAACAGACCATGAATAAAGAAATAAACAGCTTGTTCGATTTGTTTTAAAGCATTATCTTTAAAAACCCGGACAGCTTTATCTTTATAATCCTTAACAAATAACGTCTATAATCACTCTGAGATGGAATAAAATACCAATATGAATTGCATTATGCAACGTCTAGACATAAAGGTCGGGTCCCTGGGGACTTGGATAATGCCGATAATACTTTACCGATGACCAGATTCCAAGTAAAGTTTATTACAAAGAACCAATATCGACATTCAGAAATGATTTTCGGTGACTGATGTGTCAGATGTGATCATTCACAAAGGAAAGGCCAGCACACAAACAAATTACAGTTCCTCTCTCAGCTCTCTTTATGTTCATGTGACCTTTGTAAAAGTTCGTTCCCGATTTTGGCGCATGCGGAGTGTGCAATTACGAACTCGGTTATTGATAACAGAAAATCATAATCAGATCATCCGACCCCGGAAACCCCATCGACTTTTATCATACTGGTCCTTTTCCGTTTGAAACTACGCTTGACCTTTAACTCGGATGGCGGCAATTTTTTATTTGGCCAATATGACCAGCATGACAGCCCCAGGGAGACCTCAAATCGATACAAGCACATCATAATCAGATTCTCTGACCCCGAAAACCCCCTTAATATATAAACTTTTATCATACAACCCCATTTCCTTTCGAAACTACACATGACCTGTAACTTTCAGATGGCGGCTATTTTGGATTTGACCAATATGATCAGTATGGCAGCCCCAAGGAGACCTCAAATCGATGAAAGAACATCATAATCAGATTCTCTGACCCAGAAATCCCCAGAAATATATAAACTTTTATCATACTAGCCCATTTCCTTTCATAACTACACTTGACCTGTAACTCAGATGGCGGTCATTTTGGATTTGACCAATATGAACAGTAAGGCAGCCCCAAGGAGAACTGAAATCAATGAAAGAACATCATAATCAGATTCTCTGACCCCCAAAACCCTATAAATATATAAACTATTATCATTAAAGCGCTTTTCCTTTTGGAACTACGCTTGACCTTTAACTCAGATGGCGGCCATTTTGGATTTGCCCAATATGGCAGTCCCAGAGAGCGCCCTTCTTGGCGTCCGGCAGAAATCGTAATAGTAAGGTATAATCTACCTCTGTGCCAAATGTGGTGCTTTTGGAAGAATCTGCACCAAAATATCCCTAACAGCCCCCACTATTCCTTCATGTTTAATACTAGGTCTCTATATCATCTACTTCAAAGGAAATGAATGAAAATTTCGATGCCCCTTTTTCGAAATAGTAAAATACAAATATTAACAAGAAAGGTGACTAATAACATTCATAAATAAAAGTATTTGTTGAAGGCTAGAAGATCAATCTCCTCTGAAGGCAGCTGGGATACATTGACCTCGATCATCGGAGGTCAAAATTCACAAGGTGTAGTTCAGTTTTTCGTTTTCTGTTATTTGTCTAGACAGTGGAGACCACACAGCAATATTTCCTGAACCTCAAAATACAAAATGAATGATTAGTTCACCCGAAATACTGTTAACATCAAGGAGTAACCAGTTGTCGAGATGATGTAAAATGTTTTGGTTGGTTATTTGTTTTGTCCCCTCTTGCTCTTTTCTAAAGAAAACTAAAATTTATCATCATATATTTTCAAGTCACCTATACGATTACATTTGATCAGTTTTAGTATTCCAAATCTACACTCAAGAAATAAATGCTTATCAGAACTTTGACTTTGATTATTCTTCCAAATGATTAATTTCTTTAAAAATGGTAAAAATTGTACTATAAAGGCCTGCACAAGAGCACTAGATCCTGCGATTGACCTAAAACACTGTACTAAATCAATTTTCTCATTATATTTATTATATATATTTATTTGTATATGAATAATTTCATTTCAAAGGGAGGAATAAGGAAATGATCATGAGACTGTTTAATATATGATCACAATGATCATATATTTTGTTCCCTCGATTTTAAGCAGAGATGTTAAAGATAGATTTGCCTTTCTTTCTTTCTTTCTTTCGTGAATATCCACATAAATTTCTCATTATGATAATATGCTATAATCTGAACAGATCATTGATAATAATCAGAGTATTTGTTATTTTCATCGATTTGAAATTTCTCATTGAAATTTATCATTCTCACTCCTGCTTAGTTCATTATCCACTCTTATTCTTTACTTATTTTCTGTTATATGTAACTATATTTTGATGTCAGTCGATGAAGTTTATATTATATATATTGTTCAAGTAGTTTGTATCTTCATATATGTTGCATTTATTTACAGGGCCCCATGGAAACAGTGGTTTGCTTACTGACGGGGCTACCCTGTTTAAATAAAACGGAATAACTAAATAAATAAATAATGAATACACGAGATAAGATGTAAAACTTCATAATAAAAATAACATAATTTCGAGTCCCTGCAAATGATATGTGTTTTGTTCTCCAATTGTTGAGTACTATACATGCTATTCATTGAAATATCTTCACAAAAATAAACAAATCAATTATAACTATGTGCATGTTTAAACACATTCAAAATAATCTTTCTACAACAATAGCAACTGCCACTTTACAGCAAAATGTCTTTTCATTCCAGATAGACATACAACATATTTCTCATCTTTATAACATTGTAAAACTTTCAATTTTTCAACATGTCAAAAAGCGGAACAAACCATTCAGTTTACAAATAAACATCTGTTCAGTTTACAAACTAATAAACAATCTGCAAATGATTTGTTGGTTGCCCGAAATATTGGATGGCGATATTGTGCCTAAATGTTGTATTGCCAAAATACTGGCAATTTAAAAGCTCAAGGAGATGCGTCCCCCCCCCCCCCTTACCCCTCTCTCGGCGAAGAAGAATGAGAAGAAGGAGGAGGAGAAGAGGAAGATGAAAAAATAGGAGAAGAAGCGGAAGAAGAAGAAGAAGAAGAAGAAGAAGAAGAAGAAGAAGAAGAAGAAGAAGAAGAAGCAGCAGAAGGAACTGGGGAGAATAGACGAAGAATGTAGGAGAGGAAGAGATGGAGAAGGGTTGGAAGAAGAAGAAGAACTTGGAAAAATTATTGGAAGAAGAAGCATTTCTATTTGTCAAGCTCAAATTTACTTAAAATAAAAATAGTACGGTACAATTAAAAGACATAAAAAAGGGGGGGGGGGGGAGATGTACAATATAAGAACATTTTTTTTTTCTTTTCGAAGTAATCTTGATTTGTGTACAGCGCTTTGAAACTTTTATGTCACAAGCGCTTTGTAACATGTTTGATTATTAGTACTACACTGCATTATGAACATCTTGAATATTTGCTTTATTTACAAATCTAAAATATTTACAAAGATATTTAATAACATTGCGGGTATCTTTTGAAAGAAAGACATTATCGAGAATTTAAAAAGATTAAAACATTTAAATATAAAATCTACAAGACAGAGAAAAGGAAACTGAAGAGAAAAAATAACATAAAGAAGAAAAAAGAACCTAAAGAATGAACGAAAGCAAGAAAGAAAAAAGAAAAAAAAATAGAAAGAAAGGTCAAAATTTTGTTTCATAACCCAGCAGGCGCGGATCCAGGATTTCTTAGGGGGGGGGGGGCCAAATTTGAAATTATGCGAGCCAAATATTGGTACGTAATGGTGACCAGCAGTGACGTAATGCAGGGGGATGTAGGGAGGGGCGAGTTTCCCCCTCCCTCCTCTGCAAAGCGCGGAAGCTATATATGACGTTTCATTAAAGTATTAGAGAAAGAAGACAATTCGTTGTACCGTTCTCGACTCTTAATCCTTCTCTTAATTCAGCCCCCCCCCCCTCCGCGCAGCGCGGACGCTTTGACGTTTCATTAAACTATTATTGAAAGAAGACGATTCGTTATAGCGTTCTCGAAAATTATCCTCGTTTAAATGCAATTTTCCCCTCCCGTGCGAAGCGCGGAAACTTTTTACGTTTCATTAAATCATTGACGAAAGAAAACGATTCGTTGTACCGTTCTCGACTCTTAATCCTTGTCTTAATTCAGCCCCCCCCCCCCCGTCTCGCGCGAAGCACGGAAGCTTTTACGTTTCATTAAATCATTGGAGAAAGAAAACGATTCGTTGTATCGTTCTCGACTCTTAATCCTTGTCTTAATTCAGCCCCCCCCTCCGCGAAGCGCGGAAGCTTTGACGTTTCATTAAATTATTAGAGATAGAAGACGATTCGTTGTACCGTTCTTTATACTCTTAATCCTTGTCTTAATTCAGTCCCCCCCCCCCCTCCGCGAAGCGCGGAAGCTTTGACGTTTCATTAAATTATTAGAGATAGAAGACGATCCGTTGCACCGTTCTCTATACTCTTAATTCTTGTCTGAATTTCAAAGATGTTTTTTGTCTGCTCCTTTTTCTCCCTACTTCCTCTTCCTTTCCTCTCCTCTCTATTTTTGTTCTATCCCCCCTCCCCCTGGCTACGCGCCTGCGGTCAGATAAACAAATTTTGATACCTTGTCCGACCCGAGAAGCTCAGGGGTTTTAGGCATTTGATTACGGTCAGATGAACATATTTTTATACCTTATTTGTGACACTGGCAGGACACTAATTGGCGTGAGGTCCAGCGGGCGAAGCCCCCAGAAAACAGGGCTTTTAGGCATTACATTTCCGTCAGATTAGCATCCAGGGGAGTCTAGGGCCCTAGGCGGGGTGCAAGGGACGGAACCCCGGAAGCTCAGGGGTTTTTAGGCGTTTAATTTCGGTCAGATGAGCAGCTAGTTAACTATTCTTTCTTTCTTGCTCTCTTTATTTCTATTTCTCTTTACTATACCTTTTCCAAAAAAAGTGGAGGGGGGGGGGGGAGCTCGAGGCTTGCCGATCCCCGGGCCCTAACTTTTCTCAAGAATCATATTTCTTGCCTGGCTGTAAATTTAGGAATTTGTCATTTTCCAACAAACGCATACAAAAGTATAATTTACTAAAAACTGAGGAAAAATCTCGGAAAGAATTCAGCATTATTTGTAAACCACCGTTATGGAATTAGAAATAAACCACATTTGAATTTGAATTCCCCCAACCCCCCCCCCCCTTATCAGTACGCCAGTGCCCCCCTTTTCTTCTTTCTCTTTTTTCTTCTTTCCCTTTCTCTCCTCCTTAAGGTTTGCCGAGGGGGTGGGGGGGGGGGGGGCAAGGGCCTTTCGGCCCCCACCCCGATCCACACGTTGTTGGCGGGATTAACCGGAACTGATCTCCCGTTCTTTTCACCCTTTTCTTTTCTTCTTCCTCTCCTCTTTCCCTTTTCCTTCTTTCTCTCTTTGTTATAGCGGGGGCGGGGGGAGGTAAGGGCCTTTTGCCCCTCCTCGATCCACCGGCGGGAAAATTGCAAATGATATCCCCTTTCTTTTCTTTTCTTCTTTTTCCTTCCCTTTATCTCCTCTTACCCTTTCCCTTTCCTTCCTTCTCTCTTATTTTTTTTATTTTAGTGGGGGGGGGGGGGGGTGCAACAGCCTGGGAGGCAAGGCCCTTTCGCTCCCCCCCCCCCACCGATCTCCTTCTTCACCCGTTTCTTTTCTTCTTCCTCTTCTTTCTTCTGGCGCTACAACTCTTACAAAAACAAAATGCAAAAATATCCAAAAAGAGATGACTGCAATGGGGAACTTTGATTTAAGCTACGCGACCATTATTCTCTCATTTCCTTTCACATTGTATCTCATAACCATGAGAATTGCCAAGCTATTGTATACGTCATTTCGTTACACGAACACACACAAACACACGCACACACACCCACGCACACACACACCCACACGCACGCACACACACACACACACGCACACGCACACACACACACACACACAAGATCATAACCTGCACGAGTCTACAAGGTGTGAGAAAACTCTGATTCAGGAAAGAATGCAAGGGTGAAAGTAAAAGCGAAAAAAGTGGACACTCTTACATGGCTTCAATGGATGCCGTCTTTGTTCTCTTTTTGCCTTCTTCTTACTCCTTGACCGTTCGCGCATATTTTTTTTTACAAAACTGTTTAGCCATATATAGTACATGTGCAAGCACGTATACCCAGTGAAGAGAAGGTAATAGAAAAGGGAAAACAAAAAAAATACATAAGGAGAGTGCAGAGGATATGGAGAAAGAAAGACAAAGAAATACATAAGAAATACATAACGGAAGGGCTTTTAGGCACCAAATTACGCATCTAGGGACCCGCCTTAGGCCCCTTGGTTGAGTCCAGAGGGCAGAGCCCCCGAAAGCTCAAGGACTTTAGGCATTTAATTACGGCAAGATGAGCAAACAGGGGCCGCCTTAGGGCCCTTGGTGGGTTCCAGGGGGTAGAGCCCCCGGGAGCTCATGGAAAAATACTGCCATTTTAGCAATACTTGTAAATCACTGGTATCAAATTAAAAATAACCCACGTTTAAATTGTATGGGGGGGGGGTGGGGGTTACTGCCCCCCCCCCCCATCCATCAGTACGCCAGTGAAAGAGGCGGAGGTGACGGAAGGGACTAACCCATAAAGCTGTATGATAAGTCTTATATGTAAACCCCTCACAGGTTTTTGAAGTCTTGTTGTGTTACAAAATTACATTCTATAGCAAAACTACAGCATAAAAACAAGCAATATACTTTTTTTCACGCTTCACTTTTACTTTGCCGATATCTAGTGTGCAGTCCGAAGGGTTGTAAATATTTACTAGGTAAATTTTAGTTTGACTGAGCAGGAAGGGACTTCTTAAAAGAGCAAGCTGAATATTCATTTTTGGAACACTGATCTATTTCTATAACTTTTAATCTTGTTAACATACAGTGTAATTTGTACATACGTGATACCAACAGAATACATATTTTCTTCAATATTTACTTGTATATTTTTAGTATATTATGCGAAGGAGCGTAGCGACCGAGCGAGAAGATGTTAGCATTTCTATTAGTCTAAACGCTGTACTCTTGGGCCCACCAGAGCCTTAAAGCGTGTTGCAGTCTTTAGTCAGTATTTGCTATACATTTTGTTGGTGTGCACTTTTTCAAATTATCCATGGGGGACGATCCCCCTCAGAAAATTGAAGGAAGACGTGTACCCCGTCCTTCCACCTATTTTGTGTTTTGCTCAAAAAACTATCCACAAAAAAGGACTATGTATGCTCCTTTTGTGAAGCGACCTATCAATATTAATGTTCACATATCAGTCCCTTTTTGGATTGCCCTCCTCCCGTTCCCCCCCCCCCCCCCCCAAGAAAAAATATTGTCACATTGTTACATGTGTGCACAATATATATTGATGTGTCAACCTTACGAAAGTGGTGTTTTCATGACAGTGGCGGATCCAGGGGTGGGCCGAAACGGCCGCGGCCCCCCCCCCCCTATTGGCGAAGCAAAAAAAATTGAGAAGGAAAAAAGAGAAAGAAAAAAAGAAGGAAAAAAAGGGGGGAAAAGAAGAAGATAAAAGAAAAGAGAACAAAAAAGTAAAGAAAAGAAAGAGAGAGTTCAAAAAAGAGGAAAGAAAAAGAAGAGAGGAGCCGGGGAGAAAGAAAGACAACGAAATGGCACTAAAAATTAGTGACAATGGCAGTAACGACGAATAAGGGAAAGACAAAGGGAAGGGGGTGCGTGAAGGCGGATGCATTGAGGAGAGGGGGGGGGGGGAAGGGGTGACTGGCCGTATTCTTATTTTTAGGTTATGCGAAACTGAGTCGAAATTATGCTTCTTTTCAAAACAATCTTAGCATGCTTGTTTATGTTAAGCCGGAGTGCATGAAAAGGTTAGTGTAGAAACACTTCTGAAAAGGCCGCGCCCGGCCCCTCCAAAGAACGGCAGAATGGTAATCTATAAATTATGGGGTCATTCTTGATGGCTTTGGAGTCGTTATTAAGGAGGGGGCCGGCCCTACTCAAATGGTAGTGACTGTAACGATGGATAAGGGAATAAGGAGGAAGGGATGCACATGCAGGCGCGTATACGCAGGGGTGGAGGGGGGAGGGGGAGGGGGGAGGGGGGAGGGGGGTCGAACCCCCCTCAAATTTTTGTCAAGTTGGTCCTGATGTGTATAATGCGTAGACTAGGGGTTCTCAAACTTTTTCTTTGACGGTCCAGAAGCGATTTCTATGAAAGCTGTAAGGTCCGAAATGACACTTGTATACTGAAGATAATGAGGCTTGTTTTTGGTCTATATCTGATCCAAGGAGAATTGTTACAGTTTAAAAAAACAGAACCGCCAGTGCTTCCACTCGTTTAAATAGAGTTTCCTGAAAAAGAACACCCAATATCCTGGAATTTGAAAGAATTTTCTTAAAACTTTCAAAATGCCTCTTACTTGGATTTCTTATTTGGATGAATCGCTATGAACCAGCGCTCAAAATACACGGGGGCGGTGGGCGATTCGCCCCCGTGAGCTACATAATCGCCCCCGTCAGGTTGCTCACGGGGGCGATTGCAAAATTAAAAATCGCCCCCGTGGAATTATAATATAAAGATTTTCTTTTCTGGTATAACTTTAACACGATATTGAGTTTCAATTTTCAAATGAAATGGAACTTAGATTAGCGTGCAAGATTTCTTGTTTTATGAGTAGGCCTATTATTACCGATTCAGCTCACAGTGCAGTGCCGCCGTCAGCAGTGGTTATAGGCCTACTGCGCTCGCGCAAGGGCAGAAACATGGTCATGGAGAAGTTTTTCGTTGTGAAAGCGTTAACCCGCTGAAATCTGGTGATTTCAAATGACTAGCAAATAATGAACCTCGACCAGTAAATCAATATTAGGGACCTTTAGATTTGCACGATGGGAACGTGGACTGAAACGTGTGACCTCCTTTTAAGGCAGTGCCAGTGCTTAAAAGGACGTGACATGTGACTGCCAGTGCCTTAAAAGGACGTAACACGTCCACGTCCACGCAAATCTAAAAGTCCCTATTGAGAAGAAGAGGAAGACCAAGATGTCGTGGAATGATATGGTAACATGGGCAGATCTACGGGGGGGGGGTTAGGGGTTTAACCCCCTCCTCCCACCCCGGCCCCCTTGGGCTGCCAAGTGAAAATGTGATATTAAAGCGGGGGGGGGGGGGGGTGCTGGAGAGGAGGACTACTAATCTATTTTATTTGTTTCATGGGGGGGGGGGAGTGAAGCGCCGTTTTAGCATGACTTTCTTTTTAACTCTTACTTTCACCTATCTCAGATAACCCTAAGTTTTTGGTTGCTGCTTTATATGTAGTTGATAATGCATGATTAAAGTAAAGAGAGAGAGAGAGAACCACCATCATTTTGCAATGGTTCAGGGTTCGTGTAATGTACATTTGAAACCATTTCTTAGCGTCTCAACCCTAACAAAATGGCAAAACTATTTTTGAGGAAAAGCATTATACTGAATTAAATAAAGAATAATAGCTTTATATTGCATGATACTAATACTGATACGGGCTAAAGACAATGTGGTATTTGTTTAGAGGTATTCCAAAATGACATTCTGATAATCAACATTTGTTCTGGTATCATAATGTATATACGCATAATACAACTGATCTTTATGATTTCTTAACGTGACATAGCTTCTTTTCCCCCTGCAAACAAAAAAGAAAACAAGGTTATTTAATAAAAGGATCATGCGACAAATAATCATTGTGATTCAAATTGATGCAAGGATTTTTTTTGAATAAGCAATGCTTTTCACCAGAATCTTCTTTGTAAAAACGACTTTTACAAATCTCAGCCATGCAAATCTGCCACTGTGTTGTAAGATCACTTTCAGATTAGGAGAAGTGTATTCTTTAATGAGTATTTTACATTGAATGGAACGTCTCAACTCAGTAAGCATGACTGAGATTTGTAAAAGTTGTTTTTACAAAGAAGATTCGGGTGAATAGCAGTGCTTATTCAAACAAATATTCGCATCAATTTGAATCACAATCATTATTTGTCGCTTAATCCCTTTTAATGACCTTGTTTTCTTTCTCGTTTGCAAGGGGAGAAGAAGATATGTCACGTTAAAGACATCATAAAGATCAGTGTTGTATGCGTATATATTATATACACAGGCCAGTAACAGCTATGTAGCTTGTAAATTTGTAAGAGGGAAAATGCTGATTGGAATGATAATGATGAAATAGCAAATAATTGAGGAGTATCATAGGTACCAATTCAATGGATATTTGTATAAAAAAGAGCCCCCGTCAGTACTAAAAGAGCCCCCGTGAGAAGGCTCACGGGGGCTCTTTTTGGGGGGGGGGGAAGAGCCCCCGTGGACAAAAAATTAATTTGAGCCCTGGCTATGACGTTTTAATATAATTTATATCAATTATTGAGTGGGCTTATTTTGCTTTCTAATGGATCCATACAACATGGCAGAGCCTTTTCAAGAGAGAAATTGTCTTTAGGAGAAAAAAGAGGTTATTTCTAAAATGAAATGAAAGGGTTATTGACTTTCAAGAGAGAAAATTGTCTATAAAGCTATGGTCACAAATTAGAGCAGCGACCGACCGATCAGTAGCCTGCTCGGTCGCTGCTGGAATTAGGCATCGCCCAGCGATTAGTTCGGTGCCCGGGCGGCGACCGCCCAGGCACCGAGCGTATTTTGGGCGGCGGGTGAAAAGTGGGCAGGCGCCGCCCAAATTTTAACTCCGCGCTAAAACTTCAGCGGCGACCGAGCGATGCCCTAACAACGAGCGGTGACTGGCCGGTCCCCGCTCGGTGGCCGGGCAGCCGCCGGGCAGAATTGGTTAAAAACTCGCCGCTCGGCCGCCGAGCAGGCTACTTTTGGGTAATGTGACCATAGCATAAGAGAGGAAGAGAGGTTATTTCTAAAATGAAATGAAAGGGCTCTTGTCAAATAGCCCTTTCATTTCATTTTTTCTCTCGAAATAAACTCTCTTTCTCTCTTATAGACGATTTTATGAGATGGAATCTTCAATCTGAAGCCTTTTTGTGCTCTTTGAAAATGGCACACTGAATGGGGGCAGTGCAATTTAAATTTCAAGGGATGGATTAGAGTTTTTATTGAGAGTCAAATAGCCCTTTCATTTAATTTTAGAAATAAACTCTAATACATTCCTTGATATTTAAATTGCGCCGCCCCTATTGTGTCATCTTTTTAAAGAGCACAACAGAGCCCTCAGATTAGGCAGCAAGTAGCAAAACAAACCCGTAACACTGGACACAACATTCAATGGGATGATGCCCATATCATTGAGTTTGAAACGCACTTCTGGTCAAGAATGGTAGAAGAAGCATCTGCATAAAAAGGATGAATCCTTCACTAAATAGGGATTCTTGCTATACACTTTTACCTTTGTGTAACTAATAAAAGGTCCACGGGCGTGGTTGTTAGAAGCTTAAACTACATAAAACTCTCTCCAATTTTGCAGGGGGAGAGCCTTTGTCGGGAGTCTTTAATAATAAAAGGGATAAATCCTTCACTGAATAGGGATTCTTGCTATATGTTACCTTTCTTCGCTCCAGTGATCTCGAGGCAGCAGACAGCAAGAAATTGTGTAAATAATTTGCTGTTGCCGAGAGTCTTGCATGGGGCGGAGCCCCAGGAAGTTCTTGAACTTTAAAAAAAATTAGGAAATTCCAAATAGTCGTCATGAGCGATAGAAATTGTAATTTCCTCCTTGAAAGTCACATAACCCCTTTCATTTCATTTTAGAATTTAACCTCTCTTTCTCTCTTAAAGACAATTTCATATAACTTCTGTTTTCGTATTGTTGTACTTTCGTCCGCAGACTACTTAAGCACATGTCGAGCCAACTCAGTCGGAAATGTAATAATATGTAGGCCTAAGTGTAAAGTTAAGTTTCATGTTCTTCCTTTTTTCTTTCTTTCTTTCTTTCTTTCTTTCCTCTCTCTGTCTCTCTCCTTTTCCTCTATCTTCTTTAAAAAAAAAAATTCTTTCTTTTCTTCTCATTTTTCTGTGTGTGACATGCGTTACGCGTACGTCTATCAATGTCTTAATATGGTAGATTTACATTTTGATGTTTCCCTTTGTAGGTGCACCTTATATTCCAGAAAGTGCCCTATTTTGATGGTGCCCCCCCCCCCCATGTATTGATCTCGATAAAAATAACTTTCTCATTAATTCTATTTCCAATATATCTAATACTTGCACTAATCTCCAATTTAAAAAAAAAATCGTCTACTTTCTCTCAAGACAACATTATATAAAGGATTCATTAATGCAAGGCTATCACGCGAGTAATCTCTCAATTTCTAACTTCCTGCTTTCCTCATCTCCCAGTCTCCCTTGCTTCAATATTCCTCGTTACTTCCTTCTAATTGAACTCCAACTTAATTGATGTTATACACTGTATCTTTTCTTCAACTACAGGTAGATGCAAATGTTACTCAAAATCCATTATATAAATCACACTCAGGATACAGCCAATCGACGAGAATTGCTTCAATCTATATTTTACATGTATCATTAATATATGGTTTTACAATGGCTATGGTGATGAGTTGTCTAGGTAACATGTTGATGTGTTTGTTAAATGTATTACCATGGTGCACCTTCTTGGTTACAAAAAAAATATGTGTATGTATTAACGTAAGTTCGTGCCTTTACATATCACAGTAGAAATCAATGTTTTATATTTGATGCAGAATAATATTAATATTTGAAGATTAGAAACACAAACAGTTTCCATAACCGTTCAAGTGTTTCAAGAAAAAGTTAAGCAAACTTTCTCCTGGATGTAAATTGGAATTTTAAGCGGTTTCATTGGAATTAATCGAGAAATTCCCCTCGCTAGCGTGTAAATAAAAAATACGCCGGCCGGTGTGACCGCGCCGTTTGTCCGTCGGACATAATATGCGGGTTTTCTGCTCGCACGGATCGTCCGAGGGACGATCCGTGCGGATTGCTATCCGCGCAGTCTGTCCCCCCATTGCTTTACGTGTATATTTGATAAAAAGGAAGAAATTTGGCAAATCAATGTATTTAGACTCATTGTAAATCATGTGGTTGGCATTTTTTCTAGAAATTACATAATAATAACTCTTTACAATTTTTTAAAGCAAATGGGCCAGTCCTTTTGAAAGTAGAAGTGAATATTTTCTTTAAAACATTTATTCTATGAAGGCATACTCGTGATATTGGCCCCACAATTACTGTTGTAATCGATTGTACGTGGCTTCGTACTTACGGTCAGATGAGCATATTTTAATACCATATTCATGACACTGGCAGGTCACTAATTGGCGGATGGTCCAAGGGGCGGAGCCCCCGGAAGCGCAGGGGTTTTAGACATTACAATTAAGGTCAGATTAGCATCCAGGGGCCAGCCTTAGGGCCCAAGATGGGGTCCAGGGGGCAGAGCCTCCGGAATTAGCTCAGGGGTATTGGCATTTAATTACGGTTACATGAGCATACTTTCTTTTCTATTTCTTTCTATTTAATTCTCTTTAATATACTTTTTCAAAAGTGTGGGGGTGGGAGGGGGGGGGGGGCTTGAACCCCCCAAGCCCGCCGTTCCGCGGGACCTGACATGTCGGCCTCTAAATAGTAAATAAGCACATTTTTTGCCTGACTGTAAATTGTGATATATGTCATTCTCCAACAAACGCATAAAAAGTATTCAGCAACATCTGTATATCACTGGTATCAAATTAGAAAAAAATAATCACTTTTAAAGTTTATATTGGTGGGGGGGGGGGGGGGTAGGAACTGGCTGAATACTTACACCTATGGTGTCGAGGGGCTCTTTCTTCATTTTTTTATTCGGTAATAAATAAGGTTAGTTGTGTGGGTGTCACTCAGGCGCGGATATACGGGGGGCGATGGACCCGCCCCCCCCCCCCCCTCTTTGAAAAAATAAGAAATGAAAGGAAAGAAAAGAGAAAGGAAAGGAAAAAGTGAAGAAAGAAGGGCTAAAAACACGAGTTAGAAGTAGACCCATCAGGGCACTCACTTATCCGTATCAGGAGGAAAAATACACGGGGGCTCGGGGTGAATTAGCCCCCGAAATGCCAAAAAGAGCCCCGAAAGTCAAAAAAGTAACCCCCGAAATGTTTAAAGTATTTTTTCTCTGATCCGTATATAGGAAAAGGCCCTGGGGCAGCTTGCCATACTCCGATATTTGGGTCGTTTTCCGATCAGAACTAGCCCTAACTATCATTCCAGGATTTTTTGATTCAGAACCTAAAACAAAGTTACCCAATCCCTTTAAGTTTAAAAAATAGACTTCATTGAACTGTAATTAGGCTTAGGAATCGGGGGGAGGGGGATTGGGGGGCGCAGAAAAAAAATATTGGGGGGGGGGGGGCTCAGAGATCATTGAGCCCCCCCCCCCCAATATTTTTGGCGGGGCATATAGATATCATTAATTGAGCCCCCAATCTTTTGGTGGGGCTTAGATATCATTGAGTCCTTAGGGGCTAAGATACCATTGAGCCCCCAATATTTTAAGTGGGGCTCAGATATCATTGAGCCGCCCCCGAGACTTATTGCGGGGCTCGGATATCATGAACCCCCTCCTCCCCAATGATTATATTCTAGGCATGAAACTCATGTATACCTATAATCTACAGACGTACCATTCAAATATAAACATTTTATAAATATTTATTTAGGGAGGAGAGAGGGGGGCTCAGACATCGGATCTCGCTTATCATTGACCCCAAAAATATATTTGGTAGATCTCGGATATCATTTAAACCCCCAAATATTTTGGAGGGACTCTGATATCATTGAGCCCCCCCCCCCATATGTTGGTGGGGCTCAGATATCATAAGCCCCCCCCCCCCTCAAGTATTTTTGGTGGGGCTCGGATAAAATCACGGAGCCCCCCGATATTTGTGGGGGGCTCGGATAACATCACGGAGCCCCCCAATATTTTTGAGGGGCCCGGATATCATTGAACCACCCCCCCCCCAAAAAAAAAAAAAAAATATATATATATATATATATATATATTTCAGCCGGGCTCGGTTATCATGAGCCCCCTCCCCAATATTTTGTTCGTGCTGATGAGTTGAGGGAAGTGTATGCCGGAGATATTGACTTTGTAGCATTAACTCGGCAGCTAACAAGCCTCCAAGACGTGTGCGACGATGAGAGTAAACCTATCAAATATACATTAAAACAATCTGTGAGATTTTCAACAACAGTCCAATCTATCAGAGATCATTCTCAGAGGTGCACATCCTTCTTCTCATTTACCTTACAATCCCGGTTACAACGGCAACTTGCGAGAGAACATTCTCTGTCTTGAAACGGATCAAAACTTCTCCGATAAGTACAATGACCCAAAGAAATCTCAACCAAAGCTTAATATTACACGAAATCTCGTAAAGATAAACTGAACTTGAAAACTATTGCCCAAACTTTGTTTTCAGGAATACAAGAAGACAGAACTTCTTTGGCACATTTGTCTGAGGCTGCATGAAAAGAAGAAAAGTCTGAAATTTTCGCCGCGATGACATAGACGAGGAACAAAGAATTTATTTTCAGGTGCAAATTAAAGACAAAGACAAAGTGCCACATTTCCGTTTTTAAATATGTCCGATTATAGGCATGTGTGACAATAAAAGTTTTGTTTTTCACGTTCCTGGGGTATTATTTTTTCCAAAGGTGTTAAATGTGTGTTTTGTCATACTTAATAAAATAAACTGAATATCTTATAATTCAACGATTTCTTCAAGTAGGCCTACTTTTATTAATTTCTTCAACTGCTTAAAAGTAAGGCTACAAATGCTTTGTTATTGTAGAGCTGTAGTGTGAACAGGCTACTTAGTAATTCACATGTATAGATTGGTGCACATCATTATGCTTGATCATCCTCTCCTATCTGTTTGTTTTCATTCCTCTGTTAGTCATCCTTTATTTGCTACCTATGATATTTGAATATTCATTATTTCCTTTTATTATATAAATGATCATGTAAATCCCTATATATGCAAAATAAACCATGGAGGTTTAAAGTTGTAAAGCCCATGGCAGTTCAACACACGCAATCATGAAATAAAGGTGTCTTCATCGAAGTGTCTCTGTAAGTTTAGAACCACGCCCTGTGCCTACCTGCTCAGGCCACTCTACATTCAGGGGCGTCGCTAAAGGGGGGGGGGGGGTGTGGGGTTGAAGTCGGTGGTATTTTTTATGTCGGTCGGCCAGCAATTTGTTCCCCTTAAAGCTGTGACTTTTTATCGGACAAAGAAACATTTTTGAAACTTCAGACAATGATTTAGAGTCGGTTCAATGAATCGTCTTCTTTTTCTAATAATTTAATGAAACGTCGAAGCTCCCGGGCTTCGCACGAGAGGGGGAGAAACTGAATTCAGACAATTAGGCTTAAGAGTAGAGAACGGTATACAACAAATTGTTTTCTTTCTATAATAATTTAATGAAACGTCTAAGCCTCCGCGCTTCGTGTGGGATGGGGAAACTGAATTCAGACAAGGATTAAGAGTCGAGAACGGTACAACAAATCGTCTTCTTTTCATAATAATTTAATGGAACGTCTAAGCTACTGCGCTTCGCGCGGGATGCCTTTCACCCATCCCCTCCCCCACCTAGGGAGCGCTTTGCGCACTCTTTAAGTGATTCGCTTGCTCAATACCGCCCATCCCTGAAATAAGATCCTAGCTACGCGCCTGCATTAAAATATATAGCCATGATGCTTACTAAGTTGACGAAATAATTTGTATATTGATGTCGTCGACGACAATGACCATTTGCGCATAACAATTTAGCCTTTGGCCCCGGGTTTATAGGGTTAAATTTGTAGATATTGGAACATTTGATTTTGTCGGTAATTAATTGGTGGCTTGTTTTGTCGGGAATCGTTGACCTCTATCCCCCCCCCCCCCCCCACTGAAAAAGGACTAGCGACGCCACTGACGACACATCAGGCCTATACTTGCGTTTTGTGAGAGGCTCAAGTATCCGGGCCAGCTATTTATAGTTGAGTAAGTTTTGAAGAAAAACAAAAACGAGTACTCGCTCTCCAATCGTATTGGTTATTGGGGAATTTCGAATGTCATCACATATGTTTTTTTTCCTTTTAACATAATAATTGTTTTGCGACTCAATTCAGGCCTGACTAAATATAAACTTTTTCGTAAGGCAACAGACAAGTAATTTAGTCATATACCTGATTAACATTTGAAGATTTCCTACACTAGTGCCTGGCCGTGCGTGTTCCATATTTGAACACTAAGTTGCACCTGAAATTGCAACATGTGCATTATAAGCTCCAAACGCTTTCTTTCAAACAAATACACCAACAAAAAATCCCCAAAGCTTGAATGCATACTATTTCACAAGATGTAATTAAACAATATGAATTATATTAATGATACACTGACATGTACATGCAAATGCATGATAATTTTTGCACTTCTTGCTCCCAGCAAGATAGTTTCCTTCTACATTTAATTTTGTTGCTGTTATGAGTTTATGAGTTTATATTCATATTTTTGTTATCAAACAAGAATAAATAAATGAATATATAAATACATTTGTACAATGATAATTGCAAATTGATGATAGAAGAACCAATGAAAATCGCAACTGATCTTCCCTAATTACTTTTCTTTTCTTCCTCTTTGTTTTCTGTCCCTTTCTCTCCTCTTTCCCTTTCACTTCCCTTACTCTCTCTCTCTCTCTCTCTCTCTCTCTCTCTCATTTAAGTTTGCTGAGGGTGGCAGGCAGCGCTCAAAATACACGGGGGCGGTGGGCGATTCGCCCCCGTGAGCTACATAATCGCCCCCGTCAGGTTGCTCACGGGGGCGATTGCAAAATTAAAAATCGCCCCCGTGGAATTATAATATAAAGATTTTCTTTTCTGGTATAACTTTAACACGATATTGAGTTTCAATTTTCAAATGAAATGGAACTTAGATTAGCGTGCAAGATTTCTTGTTTTATGAGTAGGCCTATTATTACCGATTCAGCTCACAGTGCAGTGCCGCCGTCAGCAGTGGTTATAGGCCTACTGCGCTCGCGCAAGGGCAGAAACATGGTCATGGAGAAGTTTTTCGTTGTGAAAGCGTTAACCCGCTGAAATCTGGTGATTTCAAATGACTAGCAAATAATGAACCTCGACCAGTAAATCAATATTAGGGACCTTTAGATTTGCACGATGGGAACGTGGACTGAAACGTGTGACCTCCTTTTAAGGCAGTGCCAGTGCTTAAAAGGACGTGACATGTGACTGCCAGTGCCTTAAAAGGACGTAACACGTCCACGTCCACGCAAATCTAAAAGTCCCTATTGAGAAGAAGAGGAAGACCAAGATGTCGTGGAATGATATGGTAACATGGGCAGATCTACGGGGGGGGGGTTAGGGGTTTAACCCCCTCCTCCCACCCCGGCCCCCTTGGGCTGCCAAGTGAAAATGTGATATTAAAGCGGGGGGGGGGGGGGGTGCTGGAGAGGAGGACTACTAATCTATTTTATTTGTTTCATGGGGGGGGGGGAGTGAAGCGCCGTTTTAGCATGACTTTCTTTTTAACTCTTACTTTCACCTATCTCAGATAACCCTAAGTTTTTGGTTGCTGCTTTATATGTAGTTGATAATGCATGATTAAAGTAAAGAGAGAGAGAGAGAACCACCATCATTTTGCAATGGTTCAGGGTTCGTGTAATGTACATTTGAAACCATTTCTTAGCGTCTCAACCCTAACAAAATGGCAAAACTATTTTTGAGGAAAAGCATTATACTGAATTAAATAAAGAATAATAGCTTTATATTGCATGATACTAATACTGATACGGGCTAAAGACAATGTGGTATTTGTTTAGAGGTATTCCAAAATGACATTCTGATAATCAACATTTGTTCTGGTATCATAATGTATATACGCATAATACAACTGATCTTTATGATTTCTTAACGTGACATAGCTTCTTTTCCCCCTGCAAACAAAAAAGAAAACAAGGTTATTTAATAAAAGGATCATGCGACAAATAATCATTGTGATTCAAATTGATGCAAGGATTTTTTTTGAATAAGCAATGCTTTTCACCAGAATCTTCTTTGTAAAAACGACTTTTACAAATCTCAGCCATGCAAATCTGCCACTGTGTTGTAAGATCACTTTCAGATTAGGAGAAGTGTATTCTTTAATGAGTATTTTACATTGAATGGAACGTCTCAACTCAGTAAGCATGACTGAGATTTGTAAAAGTTGTTTTTACAAAGAAGATTCGGGTGAATAGCAGTGCTTATTCAAACAAATATTCGCATCAATTTGAATCACAATCATTATTTGTCGCTTAATCCCTTTTAATGACCTTGTTTTCTTTCTCGTTTGCAAGGGGAGAAGAAGATATGTCACGTTAAAGACATCATAAAGATCAGTGTTGTATGCGTATATATTATATACACAGGCCAGTAACAGCTATGTAGCTTGTAAATTTGTAAGAGGGAAAATGCTGATTGGAATGATAATGATGAAATAGCAAATAATTGAGGAGTATCATAGGTACCAATTCAATGGATATTTGTATAAAAAAGAGCCCCCGTCAGTACTAAAAGAGCCCCCGTGAGAAGGCTCACGGGGGCTCTTTTTTTTGGGGGGGGGGGGGAAGAGCCCCCGTGGACAAAAAATTAATTTGAGCCCTGGTGGCAGGGGCCCTTCGCCCCTCCCCCCGATCCACGCGATTTTGGTGGGATTAATCGCAACTGATCTCTGCTTCTTTTCACCCTTTTCTTTTCTTCTTCCTCTTTTGTGTTTCATTTTAGCTCTCCTCTTTCCCTTTCCCTTCTTTCTCTCTTTTTTTTGGCGGGGAGGGGGTGGGGTGGTCGGGGAGGGGAGGGGCAGAGACAAAGGCCTTTCTCCGCGATCCACATCTTGTTTGCAGAAAAATTGCAACTGATATTCCTTCTTTTCTTTTCCTCTTTTGTTTCTTTCCCTTTCCTTCCTTCTCTCTTGTTTGGCGCGGGGGGGGGGGGACAACAGCATGGGCGGCAAGGCCCTTCCGGCCCCAAATCTCCTTCTTTTTTGCTTTTTTCTTCTCTTCTTCTTTTTCTCTTATTTCCCTTTCCCTTCTTTTCCTTCCTTCTCTCTCTCTCTTTGCTAAGGGGGGGGGAGGGGTATAAATCGGGACAAATTGCAACTGATCTCCCTACCTTTCTTCTTCCTCTTTTTTCCCCCTTTCCCTTCCCTTACTCTCTCTCTCTCTCTCTCTCTCTCTCTCACACATTTAAGTTTGCTGAGGGAGGCAGGGGCCTTTCGCCCCCTCCCCCGATCCACACGAATTTGGTGGGATTAATCGCAACTGATCTTTGCTTCTTTTCACCCTTTTCTTTTCTTCTTCCTCTTTTGTGTTCCATTTTAGCTCTCCTCTTTCCCAACTGATAATGATATCCCTTCTTTTCTTTTCTTCTTTTGTTTCTTACCCTTTCCTTCCTTCTCTCTTGTTTTGCGGGGGGGGGGGGGGGTGAGGCAACAGCATGGGCGGCAAGGCCCTTCCGCCCCCCGATCTCCTTCTTTTCCCCTTTTTCTTTTCTTCTTCCTTTCCTCTTCTCTCTTCTTTCCCTTTCCCTTCTTTTCCTTCCTTCTCTCTCTCTCTCTTTGTTTGCCAGGGGAGGGCAGGCGAAGGCCTTTCGCCCCCGATCCACACCGCGTGATGGGAAAAATCACAATTGATCTCCCGTACCTTTCTTTTCTTTCCCTTTCCCTTCTCTTCCTTCCTCTCTCTTTTAAGTTTGCTGTAGAAGGGGGGGGGGGGGGACAAGGGCCATTTGCCCTCCCCCCGATCCCCAACTTGTTGGCGGGAAAACTGCAACTGATATCCCCTTCTTTTCTTTCTTTCCCTTTATCTCCTCTTTTCCCTTTTTTCTTTTCCTTCTCTTCCTTCTCTCTTTCTTTTTGCTTGGGGGGGGGGGGCAACAACCTGGGAAGCAAAGCCCTTTCGGCGGCTCCCCGATCTCCTTCTTTCCCCTTTTCTTGTCTTCTTCCTTTCCCTTTGTCTCTTCTTTCCCTTTCCTTTATTTTTCCTTCCTTCTTTCTCTCTCTTCTCTCTCTCTCTCTCTCTCTCTCTCTCTCTCTCTCTCTCTCTTTTGCTGAGGGGAGGGGGGAGGGGGTGGCAAAGGCCTTTCGCCCCCGATCTCCTTCTTTTCCCCCTTTTCTTTTCTTCTTCCTCTTCTTCCTTTCCCTTACTCTCCGCTTTACCTTCTCTCTCTCTCTGACTCTCTCTCTCTCCCTCTCTCTCTTCTTTTTTTTTTTTGGCGGTTTGGGGTCAAGACCCTCTCCCGCCCCCCCCCCCCCCCCCCTCCCCCATGGACCCGCGCCGGGAAGACCTGTAGTGTAGTCCCTAGCTAGCTGGCAAAGCTGAATATGGGTTATCCAGTCGTTTCATTCATTAAGTATAATTATACTTGTATTAGTGGGGGCTGTTAGGGATATTTTGGTGCAGATTCTTCTAAAAGCACCAAATTTGCCCCAGAGGTAGATTACACCATACTATTACGATTTCTGCCGGACGCCAAGAAGGGCGCTCTCTGGGACTGCCATCTTGGGCAAATCCAAAATGGCCACTATCTGAGTTAAAGGTCAAGCGTAGTTCCAAAAGGAAAAGCGCTTGTATGATTATAGTTTATATATTTATAGGGTTTTGGGGGTCAGAGAATCTGATTTTGATGTTCTTTCATTGATTTGAGGTCTCCTTGGGGCTGCCTTACTCGTCATATTGGTCAAATCCAAAATGGCCGCCATCTGAGTTACAGGTCAAGTATAGTTATGAAAGGAAATGGGCTAGTATGATAAAAGTTGATGAATTCATTGGGTTTTCGGGGTCGGATAATCTGATTATGATGTTCTTTTATCCATTAGCGAGTTCGTAATTGCACACTCCGCATGCGCCAAAATCGGGAACGAACTTTTACAAAGATTACATGAACATAAAGAGAGCTGAGAGAGGAAATGTAATTTGTTTTTGTGTGCTGGCCTTTCCTTTGTGAATGATCACATCTGACACATCAGTCACCGAAAATCATTTCTGAATGTCGGAATTGGTTCTTTATAGTAAACTTTACTTGAAATCTGGTCATCGGTAAAGTATTATCGGCATTATCGTGATCCAAGTCCCCAGGGACTCGACTTATGTCTAGACGTTGCATAATGCAATTCGTATTGGTATTTTATTCCATCTCAGAGTGATTATAGACGTTATTTTTTAAGGATAATAAAGATAAAGCTGTCTGGGTTTTTAAATTGATATTTAAATTGCACTGCTCCTACTTCGTGCTTTGTTCACACTCTCCCTGTTCTATAAAGGGTGTTTTCTCTATTTGATCATCAACAGAAGCAAAATGCTAGGCCACGAACTTTTCGAAGCGTGACCAGATTATAAGTATGCTTAAATGGGGGTATTGATGTATGTAGAAAAAACAGGATTAAGATCCCATGCAACGCTTCGAAATTTAAAAGAAGAATAAGAAAAATAAAGTTGAGATTTCACCTTTATGTCTAGACGTTGCACAATGCAATTCGTTTTGGTATTTTAATTCCATTTCAGAGTGATTATTTCTTAAATGAAGTGAAAGGACTTTTGAAAATAAAATAGCCCTTTCAGTTTCATTTCGCACCAGAAAGCACGATCACATCACTCCAGTCATCCGCACCCTACATTGGCTCTTAATTCCCCAACGTATCCAATTCAAGATTCTTCTTCTCACGTTCCACATCATCCATCAACACGCACCATCATACCTGATTGAACTGATCTCACCCAAACAGACTACCGGCATGAACCTTAGATCATCATCCAGACCCCAGCTCGCACTTGGTCCTCGCACCCACAACCGCTATGGTAACAGGGCCTTCTCAGTCTGTGCCCCCACTCTTTGGAACATTCTCCCCGCCCATATCCAGGACTCACCCACCATTGACATTTTCAAAAAGAATCTAAAAACTCATCTATTCCAAAAGCAACCCAAATAACTCTAAAATAAGTTCGAATAAATATTACCATGCCTTCATTATGTCTTTTCAAATTATTACTATTACTGATATAATGTGTTAATTTCCAAGGAATTTACATGTTTTGTTAATTTCTTTAGTAATATTAGTAATGTTTGATCTTCTTGGTAATTTGAGTAATGTCAATTTGTTAAGTTATGATAGAAATATTTGATTTTCTTGTTAATATAAGTAATGATAATTAGTTGTTATGTAGGTAGTATTTTGTTTTCTTGGTAATTTGAGTAATGTTAATTCCATTAGTAATATCGATTTTGTTTGAAGTAATTTTGATTTGTGTACATGTACAGCGCTTTGAAACTTTTGTCACAAGCGCTATATAAATTTGTCATATTATTATTATTATTATTAATTCATTTTAGAAATAAACTCTAATCCATCCTTTGATATTTAAACTGCACTACTCCTACTGTGTGCTTTTTCACACTCTCCCTGATCTATAAAGACTGCTTTCTTTATTTGATCATCAACAGAAGCGAAAGGCTAGGCCACGAACTTTTCGAAGCGTGACCAGATTCCAAGTATGCTTAAATGGGGGCATTAATGTATGTAGAAAAAAAAAACAGGATTAAGATCCCATGCAACGCTTCGAAATTTAAAAGAAGAATAAGAAAAATAAAGTTGAGATTCAACCTTTATGTCTAGACGTTGCATATGGCAATTCGTTTTGGTATTTTATTCCATCTCAGAGTGATTATAGAAGTTATTTTTTAAGGATAATAAAGATAAAGCTGTCCGGGTTTTTAAAGATAATGCGTCAAAACAAATCGAACAAGCTATTTATTTCTTTATTCATGGTCTGTTTCTACTGTTTATCTATTTTCATTGCCAACCCTCGAAAACGAATTTAGTATGCATTTCACAGAGGAAGTTTGCATAGGAGAACTATATATATATATATATATATATATATATATATATATATACAAATTATTTATTGGGCTTATTTTGCTTTCTAATGGATCCGTACACTATGGCACAGCTTTAGGGGCCTGGAAGAGCCCCTACCAGGGGTTCCAGGGCGGAGCCCTAGGATGCTCTCGAGTTTATTTGACTTTTTAAGAGAAAGTGTCTCTAAGATATAAAGAGAGGTTATTTCTTCAATGAAGTGAAAGGACTCATGAAAATAAAATAGCCCTTTCATTTCATTTTAGAAATAAACTCTAATCCATCCCTTGATATTTAAATTGCACTGCTCCTACTTCGTGCTTTGTTCAATCTCTCCTTGATCTATAAAGGGTGCTTTCTCTATTTGATCATCAACAGAAGCAAAATGCTAGGCCACGAACTTTTCGAAGCGTGACCAGATTCAAAGCATGCTTAAATTAAGATTAAGGATTAAGATCCCATGTAACGCTTCGAAATGTAAAGAAGAATGAGAAAACTAAAGTTGAGATTCGACCGTTATGTCTAGACGTTGCTTAATGCATTTCGTATTGGTATTATCTCCCGTCTGACAGTGATTAGAGACGTTATTTATATGGATAATAAAGATAAAGCTGTCCGGGTCTTTGAATATAATGCTTCAAAACAAATCGAACAAGCTGTTTATTTCTTTATTCATGGTCTGTTTTTACTGTTTATCTTTTTTCCTTGCCAATCCTCGAAAACGAATGTATTATGCATTTCACAGAGGAAAGTTTGCATATTGATGAAACATATGGGCGCAGGCCAAGATTTAAACCCACTCAAGTGTGAATTTGGCGCATCTTCACTCATCTTCTTCAACTAGGAAATGGACTTCATTGTAGCCTTAGGACAGGATGGTGAAATAAAATTGATAAAAGAACATCATAATCAGATTATCCGACCCCGGAAACCCCATGAATTCATCAACTTTTATCATACTGGTCCTTTTCCTTTTGAAACTACGCTTTACCTTTAACTCGGATGGCGGCCATTTTTTATTTGGCCAATATGGCCAGCATGACAGCCCCAAGGAGACCTGCAATATTGATACAAGCAACATCATAATCAGATTCTCTGACCCAGAAAACCCCCTTACTATATAATTTTTTTTTTTATCATTTTAGCTCTTTTCCTTTTGGAACTACTATTGATCTGGAACTATCAAATGGCGGCCATTTTGGATTTGACCAATATTACCAGTATGACCCGAGGAGATCTCAAATCGATGAAAGAATATCATAATCAGATTCTCTGACCCCGAAAACCCCATAAATATATAAACTTTTATCATACTAGCCCATTTTCTTTCGTAACTACACTTGACCTGTAACTATCAGATGGCGGCCATTTTGGATTTGACCAATATGACCAGTATGGCAGCCCCAAGGAGATCTTAAATTGATAAAAAAATATCATAATCAGATTCTCTGACCCCCAAAACCCCATAAATATATAAACTATTATCATACAACCGCTTTTCCGAACTACGCTTGACCTTTAACTCAGATGGCGGCCATTTTGAATTTGCCTAATATGGCATACCCAGAGGGTACCCTTCTTGGCGTCCGGAAGAAATCGTAAAAGTATGGTATAATCTACCTCTGGGGCAAATTTGGTGCTTTTAGAAGAATCTGCACCAAACAACCCCTATTTAGCCCTAACAGCCTCCACTATATTGACTATGTATATGTGTGGACTAGAGTACGGACATTCGGTGCGGCAGGCGGACTATTGGTGCGAGACCTCTTCCGCATGGATTGTCCGTCAGACATTTGAGGCGCACACGGAATGTCCGACACGGACATTCTGCGCGGATAAAATCCGCACCGATCGTCCGCTCTCGATCGATCTCTAATAGTCGGACGATCGGTGCGGGTTACATTCTACGCGGTCACACCGGCCATACGTAAATGGCAGTGACGGTAACGACGAATTAGGAGGAAGGGGTGCATACGTGAACTACAAGCGTATTGGGGATGATCATACTATCATTTTAGAGTGTGCAATCTGGGTCAGAATCCAGCATAATATATTTATAAAAAAAGAGGTTCACATAAAAGCACTCATGATAAAGCCGCGCCCGGCCCCTACAACATCATTTTGGATTTTCAGATGATGGGGCGGGTGGCAGGGGTAGGGGGCAAAGTTCGCCCCACTCTTCAAGTACCCCCCCCCCCCTAAAAGGGCCACTTTTACTTTGTAAAGAAGTGCCCCTTCCCCTTTTTAACTCGGATAAGCGCACATTTCATCAACACATGTGCCCCCTTTCCTATCTGATAAGGGCTATTTAAAAAAATGAGGCCCTTCATAAATAAAAAGTGTCCCTTTTCATCTCTGGTAAATGACCATTTTCATATATATGAAGTTAATTCGTTTCACTTCAGTGCGCTCTTCACCTCCGATAATTGCCCCTATTCGAATCTGAGAGATGCTCATTTTACCTTGAAAAGTACCCCTTCCCCTCCTGATAAGTACTCTTTTCATCTATGATGGGTGCCCATTTTCACCTTTGCTAACTGCCCTTTAATTTTGAATCGTGCCCCTTTTCCTTTCTATATAGGGACCTATCCCCTTCTCATAAATGCCCCTTTTCACCTCTGATAAATCAATTTCTGATGGATGCCTCTTTTCCGTCGACAAATGCCCATTTCCCATACTCATAAGTGCCCTATCTCATTTCTGGTGAGTGCCTCCTTTCAGGTGTAAGAAGTGCCCAGTTTGAACCTTTGATAATTACTCTTTGTACCTTGACACATGCTCCTTTTCTTTTCTAATAAGTGTCTTTATCCCTTTCGATATGTGTCCCCTTAACCTCTCATCATCGGGGGGGGGGGGGGGCACGTGCCCCCATAACCTGCTCATCATTAGTCTTGCACCAAATTTAAAGCGACTAAGAGTAATTTCCCCTATAGCTCGCTCGCTCGCTCGCATTTATAGATGATACAATTATAATTATGTCACTTTAAAACAAATGTTTTTTAGTCTTCCGTGATGCTTATAACCCCATCATGATTCCCCCCCCCTCTTTATAAGATGTAATTTTTTACTCTACGACCTCACAGATCTTACATTTTTTCTCGCTCGCTTTGCTCGCTCGCAAATGAATATTCAGACAATCACACTTAGCCGAAAGTGTGATGCTTAAGCAATAACTTGTATGATATATAAAGAAAAACAAATATTGAAATCGTCCCTGATAATGGGATCACAATGAAAGGGTATATACCAATGTCTAAAAAAATGTATATTTTCGCTTTGAGATTTCGCTTTGTAGGTGCCCTTTTTGTTGGTGCTTTCCACTTTGGAAATAGCTCCTCCGCCCCTGCTTACGCATTAGCGCCAGCGTTAATTTCACGCTGGCGCGCACAGGGTGTGTGTGTGTGTGGGGGGGGGGGGGGGGTTCCTCTCTAGCTCTGAAGCTGATTTTTTTTTATACCTAGATTCGTGCGATTCGGTTAATACTTTTAGAGGGAGTCTGATGGGTGATGTGCCCCCCTCTGAAGCTGACATTTTTTTGGATTTTTGAAACTGGATTCGTGCGTTTTGGTTAACAATTTTTTGGGGAGTCTGATTTGATTTCAAAACACCTGCAGTTAATGCGTGATGGTGTTGCAGCCTCTCTTTCCCCGAAAATTTAAAAATTACCAATATGCATTTGTTATATCTTATCTCGTATATTTTGGTGACAATTAACACTTTTCACAACATACATAAGCTCAAATTTCCGCTCACTCGCTTCGCTCACTCGCCAAATTATTAAACCAGGAAATAGATATTAGGGCAAGAGGCTTCAGCCCCCACTGATGGAAATGTCAAAAAAAAATTGCGCGCGAGCATAACTTGAAAACGGGGAATGTTGATATCGGACAAGAGATGTGACGTGAGCATGTCCCCTTTCCAAAATAATTGTGCCCGTTTGTAGGTACCAATACACTATTAAAGTACAGTGCTTCTAATATGACCTTGTCAGTATTGGTAAGTTTATATAACGGTCTGCGCGAATTTCGAATTTCCGGCCCCCCCCCCCCCCCCCCCCCCCCCCTATTGGAAAATCCTGGATCCGCGCCTGCATGATGATTATTGACCTCCTTTAAATTTATATTTATATGGAAGACTTAAGAAGACAACTGTTTACAGTCCAACTAAGAGTGTAGAGCATGCCGTGTAGACTAAAATGTGCAATGTTGTTCAATTTCTGAATTCTTTGTTTAAAAAACTTGCTTGCTGTCAATAGTGTATACATTTTTTATACGTTTCAAATGTCTAGTCCGGTTAAAAATAGCACGTAATGATTACATTATTTGACACGTATTTCACATTGATTTATCTTATCGATAAGCGAAACGATTTGCTTTAGTACCATATAACAAATATAACAGTAATGACAAGTATGGTTTTCCTGAAAATTGCATTATACAATGTTTATTCATCGTTATGGAAAATGTTGTATACTATACAACAATGGGCATTAACATTTTCCAGACCATTGATTTAATTACGTTTAATATTGAAGCTGTTGCCCTTTGTATATACATGAACTTGAAATAACAAGTAGCCTTGAAAGTGCCGCAATAAATCATGTGTGAGTGAGCTTGAAGTTTAATGGTGTAGGTTTGTTTGAAACTGTATAGCCTTTACTCTGTTTTTAATGAGATATATCTCCAATCAAATCAAATCAAACTGAGTGATGTTATCGTACAACTAAACAATATCAATCTTCTGTTCTCCTAAATAAGCCTGGGAAACTTGAAAATTTGCTTTACAATGTGAATTCATTGTCAGTGAAAATGTAATACAATACACAACAATGGGCAAATAATTGTTTCCAGACCAATGATTTAAGTAAGAAGAACTTACATTTTATACTGAAACTGTTGCCGTTGTATATACATCAGGCGCGGATCCAGGATTTCTTAGGGGGGGGGGCAAAAATTGAAATTATGCGAGCCAAATATTGGTTCGTAATGGTGACCAGCAGTGACGTAATTGGGGGTGGGAGGGTGCAGGGAGGGGCGAGTTTCCCCCTCCCTCCTCCGCGAAACGCGGAAGCTTTGACATTTCAATAAATTATTAGAGAAAGAAGACGATTTGTTGTACCGTTCCCAAAAAATAATCCTAGTCTGAATTGAGTTTTCCACCTCCCGCGCTAAGCGGAAGCTTACGTTTCATTAAATCATTCGAGAAAGAAGACGATTTGTTGTGTCGTTATCCCCTTTTTTTCTTTTCTTCTTTCTCCTTTTTCCTTTCTTGTATCTCCTCTTTTCCTTTTTTTCCCCTTTCCTTCCTTCTCTTTTATTTTTTGATTGGGGGGGGGGGGCAACAGCCTGGGAGGCAAGTCCTTTTGCCCCCCCCCCCCCCCGATCTACTTCTTCCCTCTTTTCTTTTCTTCTTCCTCTTCTTTTTTCCCTTTCTCTCCTCTTTCCCTTTCCTTCTTTCCTTCTCTCTCTCTCTCTTTTTTTTTTTTTGCGGGGGGGGGGGGGCCAAGGCCCGCTCGGCCCCCCCCCCCCTGGATCCGCGCCTGTAACCCAGAGATGTTAACAAATTTATAGGACCTTTTATTCAAAGAGATTCGATCATTCCTAGTCAGTGTGACATCCTTTTAGTATTTCGTATTTGCGCCCTCTTACGTTCAAGCTTTGGTAGAAATAAGTCACGTAACTAATGAAAACAACTTTGCCTTGTCTCCGGATTCTAGTCGTCTTGAGAGGGGTTTTTCCTCTATATTGTCATAATTTGTATTGCCACTTGTTCAGAAATGACTTCAAATCGAAGGGGTTCAGATACCAAAAGCAGGGAGAATGTGGCTTTTCTCAAGACGCGAGTACAAGAGGTAAAGTGTACATTGCCGATTATGCAAGGGCAGTCCCGTACGTTAAGAACCATGTTGCCTCATTAATGGTGGGCATTTGTTGTTTGAGATTGAAATAGTCTGATGGAAAGTGTTTATAGTGTTTATAGTTATAGATCGCACAGTAATTCTAAGAATCCTATACGCTTTATAATTCCTTTATTACAAGCTAGAAGAAATGAAAGCTAGATGATAGATCTATTCTTCGAATTCTTAGGAATTGAAATGGAAATAATTTTGGAACAACTGCAGAATAATTGAATATATTACACCAGTTTATGGTTGTGTGCGCCATTTTAAACAAAGCCAATGACCTAGAGGTCATGTATTTATGCGTAAATTAAGGTTGCGCCTATGCAAATTATGATGACATCACTGCCTACGCGCTGCGTTTGGCGCGCACATCATCATTTGCATGGGCGCAATCTTAATTTACGCATAAATACCACTGGTCAAAGGTTATTGGCCCTGTTTCAGGGCCAATGACCCGAGGTCAACTGTCTGCGCATGCGCACTGATACAACCGTAAACTGCAGAATACCCTAGACCTACCATGGTTTTACAGAATTAGAACTAACAGTCTGACAAATATTAGAAAAATAGAACTAGATCTAGAGGTCTAGAAGTCAATTACCAACAACCATCGACCAAATACTACTGAATGTAAGAGTCCAACGACCATCAACCAACAGTCTGACAAATATAGACTATTAGAAATTGAAACCAACGACCATCTACCAAAAAATATTGAATGGAAGAGTCCAACGACCATCGACCAACAGTCTGACAAATATTAGAAAAAGAGGCCGGCCCACGACCATCGACCAAATAGTGAGGCATATTTGTTTTAAAGAGCCAACGGCCAACGACCATCGACCAAGGACTCACAAATATTAAAAAAGAAGCCAACGACCATCGACCAAAGACTCACTATTAAAAAAGAAGCCAACGACCATCGACCAAGGACTCACAAATATTAAAAAACAGGCCAACAACTAATGACCATCGACCACCCACCAATACTAGTCTAGTCTAAGCACAAAACTAATTTTTTCTTTTGTATTTTTAGCATGAGACATTCCACTATAATAAGCACAAAACTATTATTTTTCTTTTGTATTTTTAGAACGAGACATCACTTGTTGATTAAAATATCTAATAGGGTCTTTGAAAGCAGACTAGCAGTGTAAGAGAGGGCACGAGGTACAAACAAATAAGTGTGTGGGACTATGAACGGGCTGGACATTTTGTGTTACTGAAAGAATTCAAGTAATTCATCTATTAAATGACTATAACAGACAATAAACAAGACAAAGGTAAGGAAAAGAATCAGTGCTTATCAATATAACAGACATTTTGCATGAAATAACATCAGGAAAGCCATTTAAATTTGTCACAAATTAGCGACAAACACACCAAATTCAGCGCTGCAATGACGCACAAAACGGCGTAGAATTCAACTTTTCATCCACTAAATGAATTCAAACACTTGCATTATACAATCTTTAATACCTTTATCACCGTTATCGCAAATAATAAAATCACAATCTATATCTACAGCTAATATATGAATACTAACAATATGGTAGGGTATTCTGCAATTAAGCCATAATTTTTATAATTTATTGGACAAACTTTATCCAATAAATCATAAAGAACATAGATCTACATGTAGTCTAGATCTAGGCCTAGAATTATACCTATAGAAATCTTCTTTTTCTTCCTCTGTAAATGCTACTTCATACAACAAAGATTACGCACTACAGTGTGGTGTGTGCCATGTCCAAAATGTGTGTAGGTCTAGGCCTCAATCCAGGTTCAAAATATACAGTGATGATGTGCTGTTAAAAACGTGGACAGCGATGTGCTGCCATCACTAGTTGGACGCTTCCTTCAATGCCCTTTTAAAGGCATCCAGAGAAAGGAAGTCTGCAGGATCCTTCTTGAGGTTGTTCCACTCTCTACTAGAGGTTGTTCCACTCTCTACTAGTACGAGGGAAGAAGGATGAGAGGAAATTAGATCTAGTCTGGTTGTTGCAGTAAGGTGTCCAAAAGCGAGAGCTGTGTGTCCCCTGGTGCGTGATGATGATTCTGTTTACAAAAGTGATTACGGTTAGATTTCATGCATTGCTTTATAGGAGCTAGAGTGAGAAATTAAATATAATGTCTACTCTAATGCGATAGTGTACTAGAGTCTACTAGTCTATACATGGGCGCTTGTTCAGAAACCTATCCAAAATTTGACCTGTAACTCCGGCGTGGAGATACCCTACTAAAACATACCCAAAATGAAGTAAATATTCATTACATGTCCATATAAATATCATGAGTTAAAATTTGTTATGTCAATTACCTGTTTCGTGTCAATTTTCTTGTTATTTTTGGAGTATTTTTTGGATAAACGTTGATATTAGTATACACTTTTTCACAGGTTTCACGGCAAACCGCTGCACAATACATCTTACAAGTGCATACCGATGGTGGGTTGCGGGCGGGCGCGTGCCTGTGTGAAGTTATCTACCGTAATGTCTCAGATCCTCATTACGGTAGATACTAATTTCACTAAAAATGATGGGTGAGATTGAGGTAGATTTAAATAAGACAAGTCAAAACTGAAGGGAAAATGGGAGCATGATGCTATTGAAACAAAGTAAAAATCAAATTGTGTAAATTTCTGATTTCGACTCGAAGTCATAAAGGGAATTTCAGACTGAGTTCAGACTGCAATTTTCTGTTTAGATCTAGTAATATTGTAATTGCATTTGGTTGAGTTTGGTAGGTCATAACCATCACTTCGAAATTTGTTTTACTTGCTAAAGTGACTTATGAAAAGCATTTATAGTAATTAAATAACACTCTTAAAATGCGTCCTATTTCAACTCACTTTAAAGTTGACGCAGACTGTATACATCATATTGCTTTATTTTCTGTTTTGACTATACAGCTTGAATCCGAAGTGACTTCTCTAAAGAAAAGACTGGATGGCTTGAGAAAAGCTAAGAATACAACCGTACTCAAGAAAGAGAAGGAGTATGTTTCTGTTGGTGCATCAGATTCAAATAGAACTAGTAAAAGGTAATCTTATTCATAGAAAAACAAGTCATTTTTGTGTTGTCTTCTCTGTTTCCCTACCTTCTCATTTTCTACTTCAAGATTCATAGGCTTAGACTTTTAAAAAGAAATATTGATGTTCATATACTTTGATATATGAAATGATAAGTATTCATTTTTTCTGTGAAGTATTCCCCCTTCTTTTATACCCTATTCTCACCCCATGCCCACCCCTTCTCTCTCTCTCTCTCTCTCTCTCTCTCTCTTCTCATATGTTGCATCTTTCTTCTTTGGTATTACTTAAGTAAGTTGCAAGTTGAGAAGAAAATAATCTTACATGAGTTTCGGTTAAAAATAGCTTTTATTAAATCATTTTCACATGAGATAATTTAGATTATTGCATTCCATGTTTATTTAAATTTATTCATAATGAGTGAATTTCAAGCATCTTATTTTATTATAGATCTTTTAAATGTTCAGATATTTCAGTGTGTCCTGCATTGTTGTGATCATAGTTTATCATGATTAAAACCTTGATCAAAACAAGATTAACTAGAACAAAGGAGAATCTTTTTTCCCCCTTGTTATCTGTGCTATCAGACCATCAATCTCAGAAGATAAGAGCAGTGAATTACAGAAGAAACTGAAAGATCTGAGTCTTCAACATGCAGATGAGATGAGTGCCCTCAAGAAAAAACATAGTGCAGATCTCCAAAAGGTGCAAGTAAGTGAAATACAGCCAATCATGTCTCTGAAGGCCACTTTAGAAAAACAGAAAAAGTGACCCTGTGATCTTTCAACACCATATACTTCCTTATTCTTTATATAGAAGGAGACAATATAGGTGACCTTGTTAGACAGTTGGACGCAATAGGCGCATCTTCATCATCTCGAGGTTGCCAAATAGCCCGCTATTTCTGATTTGGGAAATAATCCCGAAGTTACAAATCGCGTCTTCATCAGCTCGAGATTCGAGACCTCGAAACTTGAAACTCGACCTCGAGAAATTAGCTTGAGATATTTGCTCAGTGTTCGCGCATAGTGCGAGTCTTCGGTCTGGTGAAGACGCACCGGACAAATAGCTGGATATTTTGCCAAATAGTGGGATATTTTGCACACTATCCCAAGATATCTTGGGATGACGATCCCGACCATATATCCCTCTAATTGCAACTTCGGGCTGATGAAGATGCAAATTAGCTGGATAGTTTGCGATCGAGATAGTTCAAATAGTGGGACATTTGGCAATCTCGAGCTAGTGAGGACAGGCCTATTGAAGCATAATTGGCCTCTCATGACTTTGGACTTTAGTTTAATGCATAGTTTGTTGGATTGTTTGTTTATAAATGTTTGTGAATTTTTTCAGACCATTCATTACATTTTTATAAGATCCAGATTAAATCATTAAACATTATTATTAGCAAGTCAGGGTGGCAATTAAGTTTACCGGTAGTTCTTTAAATTCCATGGACCTACGAGAAATCACACTATGTAAAATGTTTCAAATGAAAGTTTTGAAAAGGCAAACATACAAATACAATTTTAAAATAAATGAAATACATTTTTTTCAATGATTAATTTTGAAGAATGAGATTTGTTGCAAATTTGCAACATAAGTAATTTATTCATTTTTTTCACACAAATACAGCCAATCTGTGCTTAAAGGCCACCAAAGGAAAACACTAAAAAATGGCTACTGTAGACAGTTGCCTCTCAGTGGATCTGAACTATGCATGTTCTTTATTTAGATTCTAAAATAGGAGGATGTAGATGAGATAGGGGATAATGGGATAAAGATGTCAACTATATATACAGGGGGGTGTTCCACAAAGATTCTAAGTCAAACTTAATTCTAAGTTGGACTTAAATATTATGAAGTGCCATTTGTAGCCTCATAATGAAATATATTAAAGGCACACTGTCCTACTTGTAGCTACTGGCTCCCTCTATATAGAAAACTTCCCCAATCGGTGCCTGTTGGTCCCCCATGATCCTCTTTTTCTTATGTTAAATGAGAGCTGAGTTAATGAGATAGCCATCTGTCACAGTGACCTCGCTGGCTCACTGGGTGGTCTAATCTCTTCTAGCTGAAGTAGTAAAGCCTGCCTTTAAAAAGCAAAAATTCAAGTATTTCAGACTTTTCATAAATTCCACATCAAGAGCATGAAATCTCCCATGACAATAGATAATATGAATGATTTGAATCAACATTTTATGCCTTTTAAAATAACTTTTACAAAATATTTTCAAAGATGCTAAAGGCTTTCCATAATTGTCCAACTTAGAGATAGGTTCAACTTAGGATCTCTGTGAAACATCCCCCTGGTGGACTGTACAGAGAGGTGGCCGGTTGAACAGATTTGACTGTTTCTTTATGTGCAACTATCTACCAACATTTGAAAGTATACAGTGATAAGATAAATTTGATTGCAAGTTGTATTAAATTTGTTACTTGTATACTATCACAGTCTGAGAGAGTCCAACCCACTCCCCCTGAGAGTTGTAATCATGAAGAGGAGATACTTCAGCTCAAGGGTGAAGTCACTGAACTGAGAGAGAAGAACGCCAAGTTAGAAGATGTGAACTCGGCGCTCAAAGCAGAAAATATTTCACTTCATGATAAATTTGAGGAACTCTTCACAGAGCTAAGTCTTAAAGAAGCACAGTGGTGTGAAAAGGAAGAACAATTAAATTTAAAGGTATGGTATATCTGTGATGGGGGTAGGGGGGTAGGGGTGAAGTTCGTTTTTTTATAAATTCCTTTCTTATCAAAATTGTATTTTCTAATGTAACATGTAGTATTTAAACATAAAAGAAACAAGTTTCATTTTTATATACACTGTATCTTGCCAATTTATGTATTACTATGTTCACAGAAAATAAAGTTTCAGCTGATTTTTTTTCTTACAGCTCAAGTTGCAATGGGGAGAGAAGTACAGAGAATGGATGGAAGCCACTGAGAAAAAGATTGCAGAGTTGCAACGAGCCAATGAATATTTGTAAGTGTTTTGTTTTCTTAACTTTTTTCTTCAAATCCTTTGTAGCTGTATGTATAGACTTTGGATTACATTGATATTTTAATGAACATTACATGATTACATGTTGTATTATCTTCTATACTTTTTACTTGCATCTTAATGTGGCAAACAAGAATAATTTGTCATGTTCAAATTTCAATTTCAGTTTTTTGTTTATACTATTTAAACGTCACCAAATGCATGACCCTAACAACTAGGGTTAGTGCTTAATAATCAGTTTTGATAATTTGTTTGTTTTTTGTTTTGTTTGTTTGTTTGTTGCTTGTTTTCTGTGTTTTCATAAGATTGATCATCATAGCACTGATCATCATAGAGTAATATTTGAATTCTGTGGATCATGTCTCCTAGAAAAATCAAAAGAGACACATATGCGTATGCATGTTAACCCTATACTGTTCCTCGGTGCCTCTCTCTCTCTCTCTCTCCCTCTTTTTATTATTTCCATCGCTTATTTTCTCATTTCCCCCCTCCCTCCCATGCAGACGGACCTGCCTGAAATCTGGAGATTAGCAGTCTGAGCTGCGTTCTTCCCGTGTATCATCATTCCAAAGAGATCGGTATCTATCAGTATGGATTGGTTCCTGTTCCAGTCCTATTGTGAATATGACATTTCACTAGTTGATCAATGCACTTGTATCTCAACCCTTATCATGACCAAAGATTTGTTAAAGGTAAAGACCAGTATTGGAAACGCCCCAAATTTCAAAAAATGAAATGGAAGCTCTTATTACCAATCATGTGAAAGAATATGTTTTGACTAATACATGATGATAAAATTTTTGCCAGGAAACCGCCTACTAATTGATATATTTGGTAAATTAGTTTATCTACATGGTCTGTGAGAGATAAACGCACGTGTCGCGCACGTGTGCGTATAGTCCCATATACATCTTTCTGTGTACAGTGCTTGTAACTTTACGAAGACTGGCCCATATTTCTTATCATTTTGATGATTCCAGAACCTTGCAGTACACACCAATACTTATATGCTAGATCAACCTTTTCTGATCGATTCCACAACTTTTCTTTCACAATGCAATCGCATGACCATAACTGGTCTTTACCTTTAAGGCTGAAGGAATCTACTTTTCCTTTCCAAATTGGCAACTTTTATTCTTAAAATGCTTTTTCGAACATCCTCCTAAAATATTGCAACAACAACAAACAGAGTTGCCAATTTAAGGAAGGGTTGGTTTGCTCGATGTACATGTAGTGTTTTAGTTTAGGTGTGCAGGCTGAATATGAACCTTCAGATCGTCCTCAAACACTTGGAGTTACAGCAACAAGAAGGAGAAAACAACTTTCTAAAGAAATATCTCACCCATGATTTTTCTGAATATTCCTAATATTTATGTAAAGATGCCAATTTGTAGAGGTGTCGTGGTCCGATACGTCACCGGAGTGTGGATCACATGGTCTGCGGTTCAAGTCTCGTCGCAGCACAGTTCAAGTCTGTCCTTTTGCAAGACATTAATATGCTTTTGCCACACTTGACTCAGGTGAGGTAAATGGGTAGTACCTAGACACGAATGAATTCCTTGAAATGCTAGAGCGCCATATTGGCAGCCATGTTAATAACTGTGGAGCACCAGAGTGTCAAGTCTGACAGATATGAGCCCTGTACAAGAACCCACTATTATTATTACCGGTATAATGATTTTGCACATGCCTATATCTTGTGAAAGTGATTGAAGATTTGAATGTCCTGTTTGCCTTAAAATACGTTCATTAATTGCACGGTTAAAAAAGGGAACTATTCATTCGTGACATTTGTGACATTCATTTCTGTCTGTATGCTTCATTTTATTATCTAGTCTCACAATGCAGCACCTTAATTGAGTATGAAAAAAGAGAAAAATCATACCCAATTATTTTGTAGAAAATAGAGTGGAGTGTTTATAGGCATATAAGGACTCATTTCTATTGTGACATTTGACATTCAACTTTATTTGAAACAAATTGTTACATGAAAACGTCAGTAGTATGTAGGAAATTGAGCTTTCAAAACAAACAGTATTATATTACAGTGATCATGGTGTGATTCCAATGAATTTGTATGTGATGTTGAGAGGGCTTTTGAAAGGGTGTGTTTGTACTTGAAGATTTTGAATAATGACAGGAGAATGAATTTCTCTCTGAGGTGCATCATAAGTTGTGATAATTTATCATGAAAGCTAGGATTGGAACTGAGCTATAAAGTCCAGATCTACAATGACTTGGTCAAATTCTGATTTATATAAAATATGTGTGTTTAACATATTATATTTGTATCTATGTTGCATTCATTGAAATTGTATATAGAAAGAAAAATGTATCCATGCAATGTATCACTTGGATAATATAATGATCCCTTTTATTCTGTTATAAAGATTCTATTAGCGAGGGAGTCGTATAGTACACAATAAATAAAGCAACAAAACCTAAAAAATATCCCTCCTGTTTTAATTACGATATTTGCACCAAAGAAGCTGACTCGCAAAACAAACTGATTTGATCAGCTTTGAGCAAGTGATATAGATTGGTTTATTTGATTATTAAAAACCCTCCAAATAATTATCATTGCCTAATTAGAAATAGCCTAAAGTGTAACAATCATCTATACAATAATTTGTCTACTACTAGAATGTATATAATCGCAACATTTTTAAAAAGTCCATCCTATCGTCCTTGTTTTCACGAAGTGACGGTAGTGAGGAAAATCGTAACGCAAAGTGAATGCAATTTTTTTTCACTACCGTCACTTCGTGAAAACAGCGACGCTATATATATGGGCCAACAGAAAAGGAGTATGTACACAATTAAAATTAAGATAAAGCTACTCAGATGGAACCTAAGTCAGGTATATTGCAGGCCTTCTTTTGAATGTTACACTTTCACAAATGTCATCATTTTACTACTTCATGTGATGATTTATATCTTGTACATATATTTTATTATAACTTGTTATGATATACGCAAAGATCTATTTACTTTTGTCAATAACATGTTCTTACTGTTGTCGTTTATATTTTGTTTACATGTAGATATTGAACTACATGAGGTATAGAAATCTACACACATGTATTGCATTTCCATCATGTGAATGTGATTTAATCATAGTTTTATTTATAAATATATAACTGCAGTTTGTGCTTCCTAATTCTTGAAAAATTATGATGAACTCAAAGTTAATCATACTCTCTATGCAGAGTCAAAAGGGTGTCAACTGATAAAGTGTTATAAGAACTTCTGCCTCCAAACAGAAAATATACTCTTTATGACACATGTATGGTATAATGTATGTTCAATCTACCAGTCATTTATGCAATATAGATTAAAATATATTCATTTGATGTACCAACAACATTAATTGATGACTCTTGTTATGGATTTCATAATATTGCAGGAATTATAATCCAATGTCATCATATAATTATGTTATCCTTGTTATGTGTATTACGCCTGTGCCACCAAAAGATGACATGACTTTCTTCTTCTTCTTCTTCTTCTTCTTCTTCTTCTTCTTCTTCTTCCTCTTCTTCTTCTTCTTCTTCTTCTTCTTCTTCTTCTTCTTCTTCTTCTTCTCCTTTTTTTCTTCTTCTTCTTTTTTTTCTTCTTCTTCTTCTTCTTCTTCTTCTTCTTCTTCTTCTCCTTTTCTTCTTCTTCTTCTTCTTCTTCTTCTTCATCTTCTTCTTCTTCTTCTTCTTCATCTTCTTCGTCTTCTTCGTCTTCTTCGTCTTCTTCTTTTTCTTCTTCTTCTTCTTCTTCTTCTTCATCTTCTTCTTCATCTTCTTCTTCTTCTTCTTCTTCTTCTTCTTCTTCTTCTTCTTCTTCTTCTTCTTCTTCTTCTTCATTTTCTTCTTGTTTCTGTTCTTCTTGTTTTTCTTCTTGTTCTTCTTCGTCGTCTTCTTCTTCTTCTTCTTCTTCTTCTTCTCTCTTTCACCTCCTTCATCTCTATGTTCATCATTTTTCTTCTTCTGCTTCTAATTCACCTTCTCCATTTTTTCCTTCATGTCTGATATTAGTTGTAACAAATGCACGCTTAGCTATTGATGCTCAGGTGTATACGCATGCTATAAGCATTATACAAATGTCATGAGAGCACGTGTACGTACTAATGAGAAGAAATATAATGGATCTGTGAAAGAGATATCGTGAAGAATTAGCTAAGGGACCGGGAAGAGCCAGGAATGTGACTCTGATCAAAGAAGTTTGTGAGGGTGTGGTGAGAATGGGGGTTGGGGAGTGCATGTAGGAATCGAGACCTATAGATCGAAAGAAAAGAGAGAGAGAGAGAGAGAGAGAGAGAGAGAGAGAGAGACTGGAGAAAGACGGAAGGAGAGAGATCGAGACTGGAGAAAGATGGAGAGAGAGAGAGAGAGAGACTGGAAAAAGATGGAGGGAGAGAGAGAGAGAGAGAGACTGGAGAAAGATGGAGGGAGAGAGAGTGAGAGAGAGACTGGAAAAAGACGGAGGGAGAGAGAGAGAGAGACTGGAGAAAGATGGAGGGAGAGAGAGAGAGAGAGAGAGAGACTGGAAAAAGACTGAGGGAGAGAGAGAGAGAGACTGGAAAAGATGGAGGGAGAGAGAGAGACTGGAGAAACTCAACAGTCAAATTTTAAATTAACGGTAGGGCCGCTTCACAACTCTTATTTTGCCCTTCATTTGGATTCAGCTCATACCAACTCGCTTGTGCTTGTATTTGAACTCATGTTGGTAGTAATCATGGACAGGGGCGGCAATCCTTGGCCCGATAGGGGGACACGTCCCCCAGGAAATTTAGAAATATAGCTAGAAAGAAATATAGCGGAAAGAACGTACATATTGGGCTTAGGGATTTTCTAGAATGCATAACTTCAGCATTCAACATTTCTACATTATTGTGTGCTATCACAATCATGATTGTTTCATTTTCCCTTTAAGCAGGCGCTTAGCCAGGGGCGGTAGGGGCAGTAAGAGGACATAGGACGAAAACGGAGCAAACAAAGAAACATTTTTGAAAATCTGACAAGGCGAGAACGATACAACGAACCCTCTTCTTTCTCCAATAATTTAATGAAATGTCAAAGCTTCCGCGCTTCACTCGGAAGGGGGGGGGGGGGCAAATGAATTCAGACAAGGATTAAGAGTCGAGAATGGTACAACGAATTCTCGATCTTCTTCTCTAATAATTTAATGAAACATCAAAGCTTCCACGCTTCGCGCGGGAGGGCGGAAACTTAATTCATCAGACAAGGATTAAGAGTCGAGAATGGAACAACGAATCTTCTTTCTCTAATAATTAATGAAAGGTCAAAGCTTCCGCGCTTTGCGCGGGAGGGGAGAAACTGAATTCAGAGTAGGATTAGGAGTCGAGAATTGAACAACGAACCATCTTCTTTCTCTAATAATTTTTATTAAACTATGAAAGTTCAAAGCTTCCACGCTTCGCGCGGGAGGGGAGAAACTGAATTCAGAGAAGGATTAAGAGTCGAGAATGGAACAACAAATCTCCTTCTTTCTCCAATAATAAATGAAAGGTCAAAGCTTCCGCGCTTTGTGCGGGAGGGGGGAGAAACTGAATTCAGAGAAGGATTAAGAGTCGACAATGGTACAACGAATCCTCTTCTTTCTCTAATAATTAAATGAAAGTTCAAAGCTTCTGCGCTTCGCGCGTAATGGGGGGGGGGGGGGGGGGGGCAGCGAGCTGCCTGAATATAAATTTTGATATCTTTTCTCGTTTATTTTGGTGATAAATAACACTTTCACAAAATACATATTATGCTTACATTTTTGCTCGCTCGCTTCGCTCACTAGCCATTAATTGTAAAACCACTGAAAAAAAACGTTTTCGAGCAAGAGGCTATACTGGTTGTGTCTACACGGAAGTTAGATGGTGTTGTTTGGCCTTAAATTCTAAGTTTAGCAAGAATAGTGTGATAGAAGAAGGGTTGGTTGGAAGAACAGTTAAAGAAGGATGAAGGGAAGGAAGAAGACAGAGGTAGCCCTCCTGAACTGGTTGTGTCTACACGGAAGTTAGGCTATAGAGATGGTGTTGTTGGGTCTAAAATTCTAAGTTTAGCAAAAAATAGTGTGATAGAAGAAGGGTTGGTTGGAAGAACAGTTAAATAAGGATGGAGGGAACAAGGAAGACAGAGGATCGAAGCCCTCCTGAACCAAAAGACATTAATGCTAAGACAGGGATTTGAACCCCGCACCTTGTGGTTCACAGTCCAGTGACTCATTCATTGGACTTCAACACCTCTACAACCCTTTTAACACTGGCATAGATTTATTCTTGCACTAGAAACGGTTAAATAATCTTGCAGCCCGTGGAATGTCTATCCCACAATAAATTCAATGTGGCAAATGTAGTGCATGTAAAGAGTTAATAATATTGGCACCAGCGTTTATAGATTTGTGAATTGATGCGTGATGATAATTCCTACAAAATTGGTTTGTTTCTTTCAGTGATGGATTGATGGAGGTGACATAGACCAACTCATAAAGGTCTCCTACTCCTACACACCAGAGAACAAGAATGCCACACTCTCAGAAGACAACTGGTATGAAACTATTCTTTTTCAGTTTTAATGAGAGAAAAGGGTTGTTGTAATCAAATTCTTGAATATCTAGGACTCCTAACTGGCTTAAAGGGATAGTTGAGTTTTGTTGCAGAGGGCGCAACACAAAATGATTTATTTGTGAGATAATGAAAAACTGAGTGTCAAATTTGAAAGAACAAACAATATAAATGACATAATCAGAATAAACGAAAATTTGAACCAGCCGTTGAAAAAACGAGATAGCACCATACATTTTATACAAGCAAATGCCGACGTTGGCGTATTTGTGTTGGTTATTATACGCTCAAACGGCTCAACCAGTCAGTCGTGTATTGTTATTATTAATTAATTGATTAATTAATTAACGGTCACCATATTTTTTTGGAAAGTGGCTGGAGATGAATCGGTATGATCGTATTGGCTAAATTTCACACATTTTGGGGTCTAAAAGTTACCTTCATAGCAATTTAAGTTCCTAAAAGAGCACTAGAAATATCATAAAGAATAAGAGCAATAACCATGCACTTTGGATGCATTTGCGGTCTAAAACAAGAACTCAACTATCCGTTTAAGGGTAAACAAACATTTTGACTTCCATCAATTTTTCAATTAAAAGTCTTAACAAAGTGGTGATACAAACGTAGTAAGAAAGGGTCCACCTGGGTCGTAATGTAAATAAGCGTGGATCTTACTACTATAAACAAACTAGACTCAAAATAATTTGAGAATGTCCCCCCCCCCCCCCCCTTCACTTCATCACCAAAAGTTAATATCAATTGATTTTTTGTTGTTGCTTTCTCTTTTTAATTAAGGTTGTTTCATTAAGTAAAACAAAAGTTGTATGAAGTCTCATAGTGGGAGTGTCGTGGTCGGGTGGTTTAAGGCGCTTGACTCGAGGGTTCGAGTCCCGACACGGCACTAATATCCTTTGGCAAGATATTTACCTGCATTTGCTACTCTCCACCCAGGTGTTAAATGGGTACCCGGTAGGATGCGAACGTTCATGTGTTTGGACGAGCAAGTGTGCGCTTGTAAAATGGCGACTGGCTGGAATGCTCCCCAGGGAGTGGAAAATGTGCACACATTGTGTGCGGGTAAGCCTGAATCCGATGACCGGGGTAATATATCTGTAAAGCGCTTAGGCACATCGTTGGATCGGTGTATTGAGCGCTATATAAAAAAACGGATTATTATTATTATTATTATTATTATTATGATTTTTATTATTATTATTATTATAACAATAAAATAATGTATACACATGCATAACATGAGTTGTTTGTTACTCCAGTAGTGGAGCTGTATTTTCTTCTCTTTACTAGAATTACTATTTTGTTATCTTTATTTTTGCAGATGCATATTAGCTAGGACCTATCACCACCTGGTGGTGGGATGGAGAAAGTTGCAATCTCCGAGTAAGTTTCTCATAGTTGTTTAAAAACTAATGTAGTCTGGATTTCAAGATTGTTGTTTTACCACAGTGCTCTTGACTGCTAAGATGCATTAGTCTAACCATGACCAAGATCGTGATTTATTTTATTTTAATGATTTGCTTCAAACAAAAGTTAGATTTCTATTAGCACCATCAAAGAAAATCCTCATTTCTTCAGCTTCAGGATGGGTGTGTGTTTGGGGAGGGGAGAGCGCTAAGGCCGGGGGAGGGGGGGGGGGGGGGGATCTGCACGCCTACTTGAAATAAAGAAACAAAATCTTTTCTTAGTATCACTCCAACCAGAAGTGGATCTGTTACAATCAATTCAACACTAATTTCATATTTTCGTCATCAGTTTCCCTCAATAATATAATTAGTACAATTATGTTGTGGCAAAACGTACACATGGCACAGTTTCACAGAAGTGCATACACAGAACTGAATGAATATCTATACTAGGGTATTCTTGTTTGTTGTGTATTGGTATTGATGCAATTAACCCATTGCTTACGGGAACCTGGTGGTCCCTGTGTAAAGCCTATGGGAATAAGATAATTCAGTAGTCAACGGGTTAAGATTGACAAACCTCTTCTTGTTATTTGAGTACAGCATGAGACTTCTTTCAAGGAGGACATAAAAGAGAACTTCATGGTATACAGTCTAGAACCAATCCTCTTTTTCTTACACACTGATCGAATCACTAGACGCGTCATCATCATCTCGAGATTGCCAAATAGACCGCTATTTCTGATTTGGGAAATAATCCCGAAGTTACAAATCGCGTTTTCATCAGCTCGAGATTCAACCTCGAAACTTGAAACTCGACCTTGAGAAATTAGCTGGAGGTATTTTGCTCAGCGTTAGCGCACTTGTGCGAGTCTTCGGTCTAGTGAAAACGTACAGGACAAATAGCTGGATATTTTGCCAAATAGTGGGATATTTTGCAAACTATCCCAATTAAATATCTTGGGATGACGATCCCGACCAAATATCCCGCTAATTGCTACTTCGGTCTGATGAAGACGCAAATTAGCTAGATAGCTTGCGATCGGGATAGTTCAAATAGCTGGATATTTGGCAATCTCGAGATAGTGATTGAAGCCTACTTAGTAATCTGCCTCAGGGCTTCAGGACAGGCTGCATCCAAGGTAAGTTTGCTTGTTAATTGGGACGAACCCCATCTCCAAACACGCCAAAAAAATGCCAAACCGGAGCCTGACCGCGACGTTACGAAGGGCAACTACGCTTTACCGGCAGAAATGCCAAGCCCGAAACATTTCAAAACGAAGTGTGATCTTTTGGCGTGTTTTGGCGTGTTTGGCAAGTATAAACGCTCGCAGTTGTAACATCGCGATGTTAGGTCACGTGACTTTAGGAGCGGGCTAGATGTCGTCCTTGAAGAAAATGATAGAACGATAAATACAAAGAATAACATAAGAGAAGGTGATAGAAGGAAAAAACAAAGAATAACATAAGCAAAGACAGAAAGAGAAAGTGATAGAAGAAACAAAGAAAAGACATAAAGAGAAAGTGATATAAGGAAGAAACAAAGAATAACATAAGGAAATTAAGACAGAAAGAGAAAGTGATAGAAGGAAGAAATAAAGAATAACATAAGGAAAGACAAAAAGAGAAGGTGATAGAAGAAAGAAACAAAGAAAAACATAAGGAAAGACAGAAAGAGAAAGTGATAGAAGGAAGAAATAGAGAATAACATAAAGTTTGCTATTCCCCGTGTTAAAACCTTTTGGACTGATACTTGTTCCCGTGATCAATTAAATGACCAAGCAGGTCAACGAGCTCCCATTCGACCTCCTCTAGCTTCTAATGGGCGTTGTCATTCACATGTTGGAATCTGGAATGCCCGTTCCATGTCAAACAAGACTACATGCATATGTGATATGATACTAGACAATGATCTGGACGTCTTAGTCCTGACAGAATCCTGGCTAACAGGTAACCAGGGAGATGACCTAGTAATTGGTGATATTAAGTCAACACTTCCGAATTATGATCTGTTGCACTGTCCTCGCATTGGATCCAAAGGTGGTGGGATCTGCATTGTGTATCGCTCTTCGGCCCAGGTGACCTTGAACAGTAGGATTGAATTTACATCTTTTGAACTTATGGATGTTACTATCCGGTTCTCCGCGGTATCAGTTTTCAGATGTTATGCAGTATACAGACCTCCGCCTTCGGCAAGCAACAAGTTTACCTACAACATGTTCCTGCAGGAGTTTCTCACTCTTCTTGAGTCTGCGGTAATTTCAGACAACATGCCCCTCGTTCTGGGTGATTTTAACATCCACATTGACGATGGGCTCGACACTCAGGCTAAGTCCTTCATGAACTCCATCGATTCACTGGGCTTCTCTCAACACGTAAACGGGCCGACCCATCGGGCCGGCCACACGTTGGACCTGATCATGTCGAGAAGAATAGATGACATTATTTCATCGGTCCGCATTCTGTCCGGGCTCTCGTCTGATCATTCAGCAATCATCGCTGACGTCAACCTTACCGCTCCCAAGAACACAAAGAAACTTGTGCAGTACAGGCAATTTCGGAATGTTGACATTGCATTTTTTAAACAAGATATTCTGAATTCTTCCCAGGCTACGTCAACGCCAGAGCATTCTTCTGAAGCAGTTGGTGGGTACAACGATAACCTGATCCAGCTAATCGACAGACATGCCCCGTTGAAGAGAAAGAATATCACAGTTCGACCATCTGCTCCCTGGTACACGGAGGAGTTGAGAGAGGCCAAGAGAATCAGGCGTCAAGCAGAACGACAGATGTTGAGCTCTGGCCTTTCGTTCGACAAACAACAGTACCAGGAAAAGTGTTTGTCTTATTACACTGCTCTCTACGAAGCCAAATCCAAGCATTTGACTGCTAAGATTGCTGAAGCTGACACCAAAGAGCTTTTTCGCATTGTCAAGAGACTTACTTCTCCTTCCAGTCAGGAAACCATCCTTCCTGAACACCGGACTGCTGTTGCATTGGCCAATACTTTTGGAGACTACTTCAATGATAAGATCGCCAGTACCGTGTCCGGAGTTCAGACCTCTGCTGCAAACCCACAGTTTATGTCTGGTGCAAATCGAGTGCCTGACTTGGGGCCAGACAAATGTCTTTCAGAGTTTACACCTGTTCCCCTAAATCAAGTGAAGAAACTCATTGACTCGCTCAAGCCTAAATCATGCAGCTTGGACCCGGTGCCATCGTGGCTCGTAAAGACTTGCGTTGACGAACTTTTGCCGATCATCACATCGACAATCAACCTCTCCCTCATGTCTGGTGAAGTCCCCGAAGCATTTAAGACCTGCCTCATCACACCTCTCTTAAAGATCGAAGCCATCGCCCGACAGGAATGACTTTAAGAACTATAGACCAATCGCCAACCTACCCTTCCTTAACAAGGTGTTGGAGAGGTTCGTATCCATTCAGCTCAGGTCTTATCTGGAGTCCAACGACTTATTCCCAGCGAACCAGTCGGCGTACCGGCATCATCACTCAACAGAGACAGCCTTGTTAAAGGTTGCCAACGACCTTCTGTTAGCAGCTGACAACGGACTTGAAGCCTGTCTAGTCCTTTTAGACTTTTCATCTGCATTTGATTGCCTGGACCACGCGACTCTCTTCAATCGGCTCGAAACCTGCTACGGTATAAAGGGATCTGCTCTGGAGTGGATAAAGTCATGTCTTAGTGGTCGTTTCCAGAGAGTAACTGTAAGGGGGTCACTGTCACAATCCTTTTCTCTCCGTTGGGGAGTGCCTCAGGGGTCGGTAGTGGGCCCCTGTTATTTACCCTCTATACTGGTCCTCTTTGCCATGTAATCAGTTCGCACCATGGTATCCAGCACGCTATGTACGCAGATGATACCCAGCTTTACCTCGTTATGAGAGCTGACAGAAGAGATGCCATTAGTAGACTTTCAGATTGCCTACGTGATGTCAAGACATGGTCCTCAACCAACATCTTGAAACTGAATGAAGCGAAGACGGAAATGCTGCATATTTCTTCTAGGTTCAGGCAGCAGTCTGGTGATTTTCCCCCTCTGGATCATTCTGGAGTTTGTGTGCAGAAGTCGGAGTGTATACGAGATCTTGGTGTAACCTTCGACAAGCACCTCTCCCTTGCTCAACATATACGCAACAAGTGTAGGACAGCTTCTTGGGGAATAGCCAGGATTGGCAGAATCCGAAAGTATCTCAACAATCCTGCTACGGAAAAACTTATCCATGCATTCGTTTCATCTCACCTCGATTATTGTAATAGCCTTCTAGCCGGTCTACCTCAATCCCACATTGCACCCCTTCAACGCATGCAGAATACTGCCGCTAGACTATAGTCACACGTACCAGGAAATCTGAACACATTACCCCAATCATTCAGTCTCTTCACTGGCTACCGATACAGAAACGCATTGTCTTTAAAATCCTCCTCCTTGTCTACAAAGCTATCCACAACCAAGCCCCCTCATACCTACAGAACCTCATCTCACTCCGATCCTCATTAGCTTCCTCTGCATCTCGACGTTTACGCTCCCATGCTACTGCCCACCTTCAACTGCTACCTGGACCTCGCACCAAGACACGCTACGGAGACCGCTCATTTACAGTTATTGCCCCCAAGTTATGGAATAATCTCCCCATTTATATATGAGAAGCCCCTACATTAGAATCATTTAAGTCTCTCTTGAAAACCTACCTCTTTCCATAACTGTGATTACCCTTCCTCTCCCCAAGTTATTTATTTTAAGCGTAATTAATATTACCTTGCAGTTTAATGATATTGTCATTTCTATTGCATAATGTTGTATTTAAGATTTAAGATGCATAATTATTATATTGAATTTAATAATTTGCATTTGAGTTTAAGTTGTATTTGAATATTTCACATGGTTTATGATAATTCTGATTCCATATCTGGTTCATTTATAATTTCAATCAATTTTGATGCAGTCCTTATTTTGCAGTTTAATGATATTGTAATTTATATTGCATAATGTTGTATGATATATATTTTAAGATGCATAATTGTTACATTGAATGAATATAATAGTTTGTATTTAAGTTGTATTTTAATATTTCATATGGTTTATTATAATTCTGAGTCCATATCTGGTTTATTTATATATTCAAATCAATTTCGATGCGGTCCTCATTTTGTGTAATGTCACATTCTTCTTTGCCATTTACTTGTAATTCAATGTTTTTAACATGTTCCTTTAGTATTTCTCACTTTTCCTTCCTTATCCTTCCTTCTTTCTCTTGCGCTTAGAAATTGTATTAAGCGCATTATAAATGTAATGTATTATTATTATTATTATTATTACAACATAAGGAAAGACAGAAAGAGAAAGTGATAGAATGATAAAAACAAGGAATAACATAAGAGAAGGTAAAAGAAGGAAGAAACAAAGAATAACATAAAAGAAAGTGATAGAATGATTACAAAAAAATAAATGACTTAAGAGAAGGTGATAGAAGGAAGAAACAAAGAATAACATAAGGAAAGACTAAAAGAGAAAGTGATAGAATGATACAAACAAAGAATAACATAAGAGAAGGTGATGAAAAGAAAAAAACAAAGAATAACATATGGAAAGACAGAAAGAAAAAAATGATAAAGAATATAATAATAATAATAATAATTATAATAATAATAATAATAATAATAATAATAATAATAGTGTTTGCATCGGAGTGCCGCGCATGCGCATTACCAACTGAAACACGCCAAAACATCACTGAGCTTTTCAGTCGGTGAAGTTTCAGCACAAGTGTAAACGGGTGCGCGAAACATAGTGATTTTAGGAAATGAGGTATTTGACAGTATATATAAATGCGCCTTCTCTCTCTCTCTCTCTTTCTATTTATCTCTCTCTCTCTGTCTTTCTATTTCTCTCTTTCTCTTTCTGTCTCTCTCTCTCTCCTTTTCTATCTATCTCTCTGTCTATCTCTCTCTCACACTGTCTTTCTCTCTCTCTCTCTCTCTCACACACACACACTCTCTTAATCTTCCTTTTTGTTTGTTAAACAACAATGATCTTGATCTTGATAATGACGATGATGATGTAATACTGATGCTGAGCGTAAGCGTGAGAACTGTGAAAAATGGATGGTTATTATTATTTTGAGGGTCAATTAAGAGATTTTCTGAAATATCAGAGGCTGGAATATTAATAAATAGAGGTGTATTCATGTTTTGAAAGGCTATGTTAGTGGCCCTTTAAGTAGGTCATATTTGTCTTTTTCCAGAAACAAAGGAAGAGTGAGTGAATGAAAACTAATGTAATTGGAGCATTAATTTAGAAACTAATTTTGATATTCATGTATGTATACTGTCCAATAGAAGATTAATGTTCATTTAAAGTAGAAAAGAAGATATTGAGTAAATATGTATATCAATTATACTACTAGGATATACATATTAAAGTCTTTTCTCTGGATGGACTGAATCAAGTGTGTGTGATCATGTTCATACTTTACCCACTGTGTACTCGTCATGACATATAGGTGGACTCTTTGATAACAAGGTTTGAGGTAAAAAATTAGTTGAAACTAAGGTTTTCTAAAAATCATGAGTTTGATACAAAACAAAACTGACGAATGACAATAAGATTCGTCCCTTTATGGTCTCATTTATTTTGTTCTGGCTTATATCACTCTCTTTGATAAAAGTTGCCATTTTCAATAAAGATAATTATTATTAGTAGTAGTAGTAATCAATCAGAAAAAATATAAAATTGGTCACCATTAATAATTCAGATTTTCTAATAACTGCTGTCGGCAGAGATTACATTTTTGATTAAAATTATATAATGATAATAATGATAATAAATTTATTATTTTCATCAGACACAAAGCGCATAAACAAAAACACAATTACAAAAAGAGACAACATTATCATACGAAGCTTACATTAAAGGGACTTGGTAACATTGTTCAGATGAGAGATAGTGGTGTTAAGGTAGTGACTTCAATGCTAGATGTACAGTTAAAGATAATCTGAAAATTTGAGTGAAAACAGACATTATTCATGGTACAAATTGGGAAAAACTGATCTGATCGATTCCTTAATTCTCCCAACTATATTATTACAATTTAATTACATTTAGGTGAATGAAAATCTCACAAAGCAATAAAATGGCTCTACATTCCATTCCAGACATTTAAGTGTCTTTTTATAGCCTGTTTTATGTCTTTTTTTCATGGAAAAACGGTTGGGAAAATTCAAAAATGGTTGGGAGAATTAAAAAATGGTTGGGAGATTTTTTTTGCATGAGGGTTAGTACGTACAGAAGAAGGAATATAGTAAGTAACATTTTATACAAAAATTGAAGTAATTTTTTTTTCATCAACCTTCAACAATGTTACCAAGTCACTTTAATTCAAACCGAGAGGATTTTTTTTTAAAAGGTACTATGTCCCTTTTGCAGCCAACATCATATTCTGTAGAACTTTGCAGGAATTATGAATATGTCATGTTTGTCCTATCTGTGTAGTTTAAACATCAGCAGTGTCTTAGTATTCAAATTATGCAAGGAAATTCGTTTACCTTCTAGACTTCACAGTCAGACACTATTGAGTGACTGACTGACATATTTTTTCTTTGGTAATAACTTACATAAAATGAGCTGTAACAGGTACATGAACATTTGTCTACATCTAGAAACCACTACTTGTAATGGCCAAAAATTAAATTACTGATTTAATCTTTGTGCAGCACAAAATGTACGACCGATGGGTAAAAGGGTCTGAAAATCAGACTATTACTTAGGAGATTGCAATCACTGAAGTCGATTGACAATTAATGGTTGTTATTTCCCTACTAGAAGCCATTTTCTAGCCCTTTCCTCTTCGGGGAAGTTCTAGATTAGTACTGTCTTTCAAATGCCATTGGAATTTAACCTACCGGTATTCATTTTTGGCCTGCAAATGGGACATTATAGTAGCTTTAAGGTCTTATGTATAATACGATTATTAAAGGTAATACAAAGTTTTGGGAAATTTTGAAAATTGGGTGGATAGTAATTCTTTACAATTTTGATATATTTGGATAACCATGTGGATGTCTTATAAAAACTAGAAAATTTAGCTCCTAAAACACTTCTGCTTTCAAGAAAAATTTAATATAAAAATTTATCGGTGCTCCCAGTAAATTTTGATAAATTCCAAATAGCGCCTACGTACGGCTGTACAATGGTAGCGGAACCATGAAAATCTCAGAATATGTAGTTGAGATATATAATTTCCAAACGAGAATAGCAAATCTGTCGATTTTAGTCAAGAAACATTGTTTTTTAGCTTAGGTAATATCTTGACCTTGAGAGGGAGCTATACAACAACAAGAGTTATCATTTACAATTTAGTAACTTTAGACTCGATTTCAACCGCGACAACGAGCACTGAATATTGTAGGATCGCATGTATGCTTCCAATATGTTCGTTTGAACGAAATTCATGATCCCATACCAAAACTTTGTATTACCTTTAACGCGTATATAGCCAGTGAAGATCGTGGTAAGAGGGAAGACGTGGACAATTTTTTGTTTACCAGGAGTGAGCCATGCTGCTTTATTTTGGAGGCTCTGAAGGGAGTTGAGACCATAATGCGATATACCATAGAGTAGCGATTACAATAATCTACACGAGCCAAAACAAGAGATTTTACAACTGCATGAGAAGAATCTTTATGAACTTCCTTATTCTACTAAGGTTACCGGTACGTAAGTAGAAATTAACAGATTTTGATACTTTGAAACATGATTTGACATATGCTTGTCAAAGGTAACACCTAATATGCAAACAGATAAAGGTAAAATGATATGTTTAACCCTAAAAACCCTTAAAAAAAAGAAATACATAACAAATTATCAAAACAACAGATAGCATTTGGATTAACCTGGCTCTTCCAATTTGTTTTTGGTATTATTATAATGGTCTAAAGAATATATGTATTGAAAACTAATGTTTAAATATGAAGAATATATGATTCATGGTTACAATGTGAATTGTATTACCTTAGTTACATAAATTAACCTAAATGTGCAAATTTTTCGCCACCACCACCAAAATATTAAAGTTAAACAAACAAAGAAATACATAACAAATTATCCAAACAACAGATAGCATTTGGATTAACCTGGCTCTTCCAATTTGTTTTTGGTATTATTTTAATGGTCTAAAGAATATATGTATTGAAAACTTATGTTTAAATATGAAGAATATATGATTTATGGTTACAATGTGAATTGTATTACCTTAGTTACATAAATTACCCTAAATATGCAAATTACCTAGTGGCACGGGTTTGAAACCAAGTCGATGCGCTAGTGCCCTTTGGTAAGGCATTAATCCTTAATGGTTTCTTAGCAGTAAGGTAACATAACCACCACCACCACCACCAAAATATATTTAAGTTAAACAAACATTGAAGAATATATGTATTGAAAACTAGTGTTTAAATATGAAGAATATATGATTTATGGTTACAATGTGAATTGTATTACCTTAGTTACATAAATTAACCTAAATATCCAAATTTTTCGGGGCGATGGGGGGGGGGGGGGCTTAAAAGCCCCCCCCCCCCCTCCCCCCAGGCTATGCAATTTCAAAATAGCTCAGGCTATAAAGGGTTTAGATGGGACATGCTGTAACTGTTGATGGTACTTTTGAGATGCCGCAATCATGAATTCTGTCTTGTCCTGATTAAGGTTCAGTGTATTAGCCAACATCCATAACTGAACATCAGACATACACTGTTGTAGTTCGCGCAGTGTATTGTTGATGCTTAGGGGAACGTTTGGATGACATGCGCAGTATGTCTGGATGTTGTCGGCATAAATATGGTTTGGGACATAGTATTTCTGTATTAAGATATCTACCACTAACTGAAGGTACATGTTAAAACACTGAGGGCCGATTACAGACCCTTAGGGACGTTATATTCTAGACAAAGTTGTGTTATTGGATTATATTTTATTGACAGTTTATATGAAAAAATTAATGATAGCGAGTGTCCCTCTTTTTTTTCTTTTGCTGATTGTAGTAAGGGGCCCTATTTGGACAACTTTGTGGGATGTACTGTTTCGATATCAAATCAATTATCGATAGAGTAAGAGAGCATTTTCTATTCTATGGCCCTTTTTCTAAATCCCTTCCATGGATTCGATTGGGACTTGCTGGTAGCTGATATCAGGTTTGAAACGAGCAAGCTTGACCACACCCATCAGGATTGCCATAGCAACCAATGTTGCTATCATTCCAAGGAGGAGCATCGCAAAAGGGTTGAAGGAAGCCAAATCTGTGGTCACTGGAAAAGATAAAATATGGTAAAACAATTGGATGTGGATTAGATATTTTCACATGCGTATCCATGGGAACAGGGAATAACCCTCCTCCTCACCACCCCTCCTCCCGTCCCATCCACCTTTTAGTAGAAAATTTAAGTGAGGAGATATTCCAATACTTATTTTTGTCCTGTAAAGGATTATCAGAAGTGATAACTTATTGTGCATCTTATGAGGAAAATGTTACTTTTTCAGGTTTTTAAGTGGTTGTTGTTACAAAATAGTTCTTACCATTAGTAGCCATATCGCTGGTTGAGCGACGGATGCGAATCGGACCATTACTGATGGTCTGAGTGGACATAACGGACGAAGATCGACGTTTGCGGGATGTAGTTGGAGGTTCAATGTCTGCGGGGCATTCTGCGTCTCGAAGCAATTGAGCTTCCACAGCACCACAGACCTTCACTGAACAGTGAATGTACACCTGAGAAAAATATATGATGCATGCATGCATTACAATACATTATTTTAATACTTTCTAAACATCCAAACAAACGTGCTTTTAAAGTTTCCGTAATTGTTATAAGGGATGTCCAACCTAAAATTTAAGTTGGTTGTGAGGTCCCCTTCCTTTTGCCATGTACTAAAAATGTAAAAAATATGAATTTATGTTCCGAAATTTTCAACCATTTATTCCTCCTAAATAGGATTATTGCAAATATGTTCTTTATACAAAACCTATATGAAACACATCTATTACGTCACCAATAACTAAGAAAATGAAAGTTTATGAAATTCTATGTATAGAGCAAAATGGAGAGGAGTTCGCAAGGTACCTCACAGTGTTGAAAATTTGTGTTTCACTGAAGACAACTTCAATTTGTTATAACTTTCCTATTTTTAACCGGATATTGCTGAAATTTTCACTTATTTGTTACTCTCATTTTTCTGCTGTTATTAAAACCAACTTAATAGCAGGGTGTACTTCAAGGTAGGCAATTATAATCAAAGAAAAAAAAAGGCTTAAAAAAAGTCTAAAATTTGTGTATGTTATACCATAAAGCTCAGTGAAAGTGTACGACAACTCGGTTGCACACAGTTGCCATTCATTTACACGTACATGTAGGTAATTACTGAACCCAAAGACACAGGGCAGATATCACTCAACTAAGACAGAGATTCTACTTTTTATTTTTCTTGTAAAATACTCATGAAATTGGCAAACAAAATTGTAATAAAATCAGGTGTATAAGTTCATGCCATGTAAATAATTTACCTCGGTGTAATCCCCAACAAAGGCAAATGCCTTAAAGGAAAAGCGTTCTTCATTCAATTCAATGAGAGGATAGACTTTAACTGTGTATTCATCTGGGCAACTGTAGAATCAATTGATAGCGATGTACTTGAGTTAGGAGGCCGAGTCATAGCCGTGGGAGAACGGCTAGTAGGGAATCATATAATATTGTTTAAGAATAAGAATATTGATAGTAGTAATAATAATGATAATAATAATAATAATAATAACAATAGTAATAATAATAATAACAATAATACTTATAAAATAATGATAACAACAACACAAATTTTTAAAAATTGTACTATGATCTACAACAACGATTAATCTTTGTACTACTTCTACTGCTTCTTTCATTTTGTTTATCCATAGAAAGCCTGGCTTATATTTGTTCCATCGTTGTTTTTTTTTCGTCTTCGGGTTACACAAACTTTCGTGAAAAATCCAGGGGGGTGTTTCATAAAGCTGTTCGTAAAGTTACGCATGCATTTACGAATGACTTAAATATGAAAAGCCAAATGGGATGCTAAATCATTTTTAACTGCATCAACTAAAGTTGAACTGTGCAGATGTAGATTAACATTCTTATTATAACAATCATTTTTATTGCAAAGTAGATTTTTTGCCATAATTTAATTGAGGTTTTTGGAAATATAGTTGCATTTTGTTAAAACATCAGGATAATTTGTGGGCATCCTATCTGGCACTTCAGATTCATGTTTAATCGTTTAATCCAACAACATGAAGCACACGACCTTTCGTGATTATGAGGTTATTTTCACGAATGTTTGTGGAACCTGACGTGAACACACAATGGAACGAAGTAAGTCGAGAAGCCTCATCAGCATCAATGCCGATCTTCCTGAGGGCCTTCAAATAAGTATTAACCCAGCAGTAAACCAATTACCCATTAAAACCCGAGTGGCAAATGTGGAGTAATATCTTGCCAAAAGACCTACATGCCGGCCTTGGATCGGGACCTCAACCCTTGGTATAAGAGTCAAGTGAATGAACCACTTTATCATCACTACATGATTTATTTCACGAGGCTCATGAATAGTTCTACTAACCCTTGAGCAATTAGAGAGTGTTGACCAGCAGAATCCATGTCTTGAGTGGTTGTCGCCCAGCAGCGATCAATAAACATACCAATTAGACCTGATACTGACTCAAGAGTCACAGCAAAGTAGAGGTCATCTCCTTGCAAGACAGTGGTGGCGTCCGAATTCAGCTCAACAAAAGCATTTGTCAGGAATCTTTGCAGGCTCAGACTGAAGTCACCAGAGCCCTTGTCGCTGAAGGACACCTCACCAAGCTGTGGTCTGAAGGATCCACTGATGATTGCCTCTTTCTCGAGGCAACATGCAACCTTAACCTGCATGTGATATTCACGGGTAATTACAGTATCGTCGTCCGAGCCAGGCTTGGCGTAAGTGATAACATTGACGAAGGTAATTGTTGTGTTATCCTCCTATAATGACACCAAGTAATATAAAATAAAATAATGTTTCGAAAACAAAAATGAAATCCAGTATCGCGGTATATTTTGTTGTTATCACTAGTGTTCGGGGGGGGGGGGGCCTTTGGCGGTTGAAGCCCCTCTCACGCCCCCCCCCCCCCAACCAAAAAGCAAGAAAAGGAAGGAAAGACGAATGCTCTTTAGAAACCATATGATAAAGTGATGAAAATTGAAAGTCACGCATTCTCCTTCAAGACATAGTAGGCAGTTTTGTTGAAGAAAAGTGTCTTAGCACCCACCGTGTGAAAACGTTTGAGGCACAGTGGCTCAGATTCCTAAAAAAAAAAAATCTATTTTGTTGACTTCTCTGCACCTAAAATTTGTTTTGTTGATTGATTTAATGTCAAGTGCTATTCTAGCGTAATAAGATGTTAAATAACATTTTATTACCGTGTTATGATATTTCTTAAGTTTACAAAGAAGAAAAGATACAGAAGCGTCAACAATACGGCGGAATCGGATGCAGAGTAAGAAAGATTCCGGGATCTCTTCTATCGGAACTTAAAAGAATAACAAATATATTGTTATTTGGAATGAAAGTAAACAGATTCTATTTAATCCAGCATGTCATGCCTGTCACATCAAACTTCAAAGCTCTGCCCCTGGACCACGCAGTTTGGGGCTGCGCTCTACGTACTGGAACCCAAAACATTATGTTTAAACCCCCTCTTTACAAATCCTGCACACGCCCATGGTATTGGTAGCCATGGCAAGTACAGGAGTGATTCGTACCAGTTATCATTTAAGGAATCCTACCTCAATGATGGTGCCACATTGATTGTATTCTGTAGTGAGAGTGATCTCATTAGTGCTATCGTTCTTTACACCGGAGCAGGATCGGTCTTTAAAATGAACAGCAGATGCTTCACCTGGGACTAGCCGTTCATCTATGTTGACGGTCATTGAAGTACTTCCACACTCAACAAATGTCACTGGTATAAGAGAATTGTCAAGAGCAAAGAAAATGTCAATAACGCCACCCTTTTCATAATTATCTCTCAGGTGTCAGAAGCGAAATTTGACGTAATTGATTAGGGTGTGTGTGTGGGTGAGGGTGTGCGTGTGTGTTCATGAAGACGGATTGTTTAAGCATCCGGGAATGTGGTTAAAGAAATTAAGATTTTTGGAGTGTATTTTGTTTTAGACGCCGTTGAATTATAAGGAGATTTTAAGCAATCTTAAAAGACTTCTCAGATGGTGGAAACAGAAGGAACTCACGGTGTTTAGAAAAAATCATTTATTTAAAACATATAAATCAAATTACGTTTTTAGCTTCACTAGTGGTTCCAAAATGGGTCATATTGGAAATACAGAAAGAATGTTTTACATTTATTTGGAATAGGAAAGATCAAATTAAGAGATTAATATCATTGTATTAATGTTATAATGAAGTGAGGTTACGAATGACTAATTTTGACTCGTTTTTAAAAACCCAACGTGTAATGTGGGTAGAAAGACTATTGTACGGAGAAAAGCAATGAGATGGAAGCTATACTTTGATTTCTGCTTCAAGATGGTAGGAGGTAGATTTATTTTCTTGTGTAACTACCTGAATTCTTTTTAGACAAGATAAAAGCATGGGAAGAGTTACAAGGTTGTAGGAATGTTTCTCAACAACAACGATTTATTTTTTTAAAAAGAAAATGATCTTTGATGAGGAGTTGTTTACATGCCATATAATATCAGTTCAAGATATTTCTGCTGAAAATGGCATGTGGTCAATATCTAATTTTCAACATTTAGGGTTAAAATGAAACAAAATTGTTGATGTATGGACTATTGGGGAAGCTATTTTGAGAAGCGGAAAAAAGGATAACTGGAGTTGAGTGGATGTAAAAGCAGTGCAATGCAGTTTAACAGTAATGTGAAGTTCCTCAGAGATTTAATATTGAGGAAGGTTTATGAATACTTAATAGAGAAGTTAGACAATTCCATTATTCTGTCGCTCCAATTTTGAGGAGGCTAGGAACAGTGTGTGGTATATGTGCAGAAGTATGGTCGGTCGGGTGGGGTGTGTGTGTGTGGGTGTTGCATGGTGGGGGGGGGGGGGTAGTAGTAATAATAATAATAATAATAATAATGTAACTTATATCGCGCCAAATCCACTCTGTGAATGAGGGTGTTGAGAGTATGTTTAACATAGTATTCTTGATCATATATATGAAAATGTTTTCTAAACAGTTCTTTTTATTATTGCAATTTAGCTTTCATCCAATGTACAATGTATCCAGTTTTGTTAAGAATGATTTGTACAATATGTATTTGATTTGAGAGAAGATAATACAAAATGTCCTTTTTTTAATTTGAGGGTGTTCTTGTGTGTGAGTGTATGTTATTGTGGAGTGTACACGTCTGTTAGTGTGCATCTGTATTGCAGATATGGTGGTTTTGTTTTGGGAAGGTAATTAGGGAGGGAGTTTTAATGTGTGTTATATTATAACTGATTTCATTCATTATTTTTATCAAAATTTATGAATTGTACATGTATTAAATTATTTTTGTTATGTGATTATGATGAGGAAACAAATTGTCTTTTTGTATGATTATTAGTATTGTTTTGATATTGAATGAAACCGAAATAAAAAATTGCGATTTTTATTTTTGATTTTTTTTAAATATTTATTTATTTTTTATTTTATTTTATTCTTTATAATCCTGGCTAAATCATGAACAGGTATTCGTCCAACACAAGAAAAATATTCAAGAAACTTACGTTTATCTTGACAAAAATCGCCACCGAATCCTGCTGGACATGTGCAATTGCCTTGCTCACAGCTCTCTCCATTGAGACAACGGTTATCACATCCATCTGAAAATATTTAGAGACAACAGTTGCTTTATTAAATGATGTGGCTCCAGAAAGTACGAAGGTAAAGAGCTAATTGTAAAACAATTTTGTTGTCACTTACGAGTTCGAGTTAGATTTGCTGTCGTTTTTGCTACTTTTCATTTCTGTTGTTAAGATATCAATGTGGGCATGCGTGCATGCCCACATTGATATCTTAACAATAATGGCAAGTGTTCTTAAAGAAAAGCTTGAGTTCTGGCAATGGTAGGAAAAAAATTCTCACAGAATCCCAAAAAACAAAAACACTGAATGTCAATGAATACATATAGATGATGACTTATGCCAAACGATTTTGGTAGAGAATATAAAGGGGCTGAGTAGTGAGCAAAGAAAGATTTATAAGGAAATTTAAGGTAAGTAGGCCCCGCGTCATTGGTCACTATGTGCAAATGGTCGTTTTTATTTTACTGGTTCAAACAGTCAACCTACCAAAGGATAAATAATCTAGAATGAATTGTAGCCATGTTCTCTTGACATACGAGGCCCATACCGGAGCTTACAATTAGCTTGAAGGAAACATTTTCTTTTTGTTTTAATAGACATATTTAGATTAAACCTCCCCTAACCCCAAAAAACAATAAACAGGTTGCTGTCCTTTAAACCCAAACATCCAACAATTGTAATCTGACAAGGACTTTCAAATATCTAATCCTATGGCTCGTAATGTATACGTCCTTTACTCCCGGGGGTCTTATAGTCAAATATAAATACTGTGAGATTGGGTGACCAACAAAGCGTCTTTTCAGATTGGATGCCTTCCACGCGGCGGCAATAAGAGCTTCAAAAACATCAATTTTGGGCCATTTTCAAGAAAACGGTCACTTTTTTCAAAATGGTTCAAAATCCTGCTGTATGCGCCGGTATACGCGTATAGGTTTTTTTTTCTAGCCCTCAGGGCCAGACTGGGGGGGAGGGGAGGGGGGGAGGGGGTATTATAATTTCACATTGGTGAGACGTTTCAGACCGCCGCCTGGCGCGCCACCTAGCCAGTTATAGCAAAGATGATAGACTGCGGCGCTCTGTCATCTTTGGTTATAGTGTGGACGACGGCCGCGAGAGGTAGGTAGCATGGCAGGGTATTGCATGCACCCAGAGTCTTTTCTCTTTGCAATACACCTTAGCTAGCTATTAAAGCACTCGCCACGCGCGTGTTGTTTGTTACCGGGTAATCTTCAGGAGATCAAGATGGATGCCCACGATACCGACCCAGACCTACCAAGTTTCACGCCTATAGCTGGCCTCTTATATTTTGTTGTGCATAGTCGAATAGTAACTGTTCATTGTAGATTGTGTACTTTTTGTAAACGCTGTACATGTACTTCATATAAATAGATCAAACTCAAAATGTATTTCTTTTTTTCAAAGAAAGGACTTGTGATGGCTGTTCATTAAACCAATTTGGAAGTGTACAAGTTGATGTTGATTTTATGGAGTAAAAAGTGTAGGCTTACACTTTCTTTAAATACCCGTTTACAGGGTGTGAATTCGGGGAAAAAAAACACACGAAATCCTCATTTAGGGTGTATTTTGGCTTCAGAAGAAATCCTTGTTTAGGGGGTGTCTGGAAAACATGTGGTCACGCATGCTATACAGTATTTCTACATGACTGAGATCCCCTGGGCCTTTACACCGAGCCTATACAAAAAGAGAGTGATACAGTGATTTACTTAGTAGTCCGGCCTTTCAGCCTTAAACAAAAAAGGGGTGGCTTACTTAGTTGATTTCGGGCTACCCAACATTCGTGAATAATCAAGCCCTTAGTAGTTACTATATTCACACAGAGAACCAGTGAATCCAGGTGTGCAATATAGGGACTTTTAGATTTACACGACGAGAGCGTGGACCGCCACGTGTGACATCATTTTAAGGTAATGTGACGTCCTTTTAAGGCACTGCCGGGCACGGCCCAGTGCCTTAACACAATGTCACACGCGGCAGTCCGCGCTCTCGTCCTGTAAATCTAAAAGTCCCTATTAGGATTGCAAATTCATGCAGGTAACTTACCCGCAGTCCAACAAAATTAGAGACCAAATATCAATTGCTTTAAATTTTCTCAATGTTTTTTAATTTTTCTAATTCGATTCTAGTTTGATTAATTTTGGTATGAATCAAAACAAATAAATATATAATTGGAAAGTAAAATCCTGCTTTCATCAGAGTGTGCATTTAAATGTACGAAGCAGAATCTGAATGGCTATCGCCAATTTAATGAGCTCATAACACAGCTTCTTGTCCTGTAGGATGTTACACTGACTCCTTGCCATTGATCACATTTCATCCTGTTACGAGCTATTATTATTATTATTAACCTGCTTTAGCGACCACCTGTCTACAAAGACCACCTGTCTACAAGGAACACATTTTTTGTTTTCCTTCAAAATGGTTTCTCATTGAAACATGTACTAAAGGAACCTGTCTACAAAGACCACTTTTTGCGTTTCCCTTCGGCGGCCGCTGTGGACAGGTTTGACTGTACAAAGGAATAGCAATTATGCTAGTGAGCTCCCTAACTGAACGTACATTTAACATACATATATAAATACAGCAGGGATCCTGAAACATATAAAAAAAAAAAAAATCCTTTTGTTAAGTAACTACCTACATAGACCTTTATGAATGGGGGAGGGTTATTGGAACACATTTACCCTCAAGATAGCCAATGATATTTTTTCTCCACAAAACATCTCCATTTTTAAATTTACCAGCAGTCTAGAAAAAGCAGAGTTTGCCAACATAAAATTAGTCTTTTGTTTTTTACCTAAATGACAGAAGTTTCCGCTGAAACCCTCGGCGCAAACGCATGTATCGTTCTCACATGTTCCTTCATTGAGACAAGGGTTGGTCGGTTCACATAGAACTGTTGGAAAAATATAAGAAACACAGTGGTTGACAATCAAATCTATATTCCTATGTGGTCTATCGAAGTTACAGTGATAAATAAACTGGATGAGACAAACAATTAAAGTATATAGCTTTAAAATTTCTTGTTCCTCCTATAACAATGCTTCCTTTTGTTTTGGAAATTATTACAAAGCTTGCAAAAGCTTGTCTACGCTGGAATCGCTTTTGTGAAACGCCCCTGGTGTTTTACCACTAGACGACGGAGGCGGATAGAGAGGTATTCTGCTACACCAGATGCAATCAACGACAGACAGCCTCTCAATCTAGTTTATTTGTGCCTTTCTTGCCAAAAATCTTGCCAGGAAAATTCCCGCCACAAATAGGCTATTCACTTTACTGATTTTCTCTTTGCTTAAAATCTGATAGCTTTATACTTCATTCCAGTTATTGAAATTGAAGTTATTAATGTTATCAATGAAATGAAGAATAATCAGAGTTCTGGTTATAACGGAATTATAAACTGTCTCTTGAAAAAATTGCACCAAATATTGTTCAACCCTTAGTTCACATTTTAAATTTGTCTCTTAATACAGGAGTTACACATTTAGCTATGAGGGGGGGGGGGGGGGGGGGGTAAGAGCATATTTTTCAAAAAAATTGTGCAACGACTCAGCCAGTCGGTGAATAAACAGTGGGGGGGGGGGGGGGGTAAGAGCACATTTTTTTTTGTTCGAGAAATTTTAAAATTGGCCGAACAATATTTCATTCAGTTAGGGGTGGGGGAGGGGGGGGGGGGTAAGGTCACTTTTTTGGGTAACCTTTTAGCACACACACAATTTTTTTTCTCCAGATAATCTGAAAATTTGAGTGAAAACGGACTATTATTAATGATACAAATTGGGAAAAACTGTTCTAATCGATTCCTTAATTCTCCCAACTATATTATTACAATTTAATTGCATTTTAGGTGAATGTAAATTGTCACAAAGCAATAAATTGGCTCTACATACCATTCCAGACATTTAAGTGTTGACAGATTTTTAATACCCTGTTTTATGTCTTTTTTCATGGAAAAACGGTTGGATAAATTCAAAAATTGGGAGAATTTACTGTTGATCACTGTTAGAGGGTGTTGCACAGCGACGCCTTCAAAGAAAACCATAAATATTTGTGGATTGAGAATCTTTTCAGGATTTTTTGCATGTCAGAGGGTTATTGCGGTAGAAGGAATATAATAAGTAACATTTTATACAAAAATTAAGCAATTTTTTCATCAACCTTCAACAATGTTACCGAGTCACTTTAAAGTGGTTTCAAAGTGCAAAGAGAGATGGTAGACCAGAGTTTCATTCCAGAAGGATCTCAATCTACACAAATTCAAATTACATAAAAATATGAAAAATAGAATTCATTGCTAGAATTTCTTTTTAAAGATAAGCACATTTATGTATGGCAATATCCCTACCATTAAAAAAACAGGAGTGATAACTAACAAGGAAAAGAGGTAAATTAAAAGAGATCCGTTGATTTACTTAAATTCGTTTTGGAATGAAAGTCTTGTTATTCGACAAAGCGTATTTTACAATAAATAACATTACTACATTTAATGTACCTTTTCCTATCTCACGAAATGTTTCTGAGACTTCGAATAACCAACTTCCTTGTACTCCATAGTTACTACCTGTCACCAGATCAGCCAAGGTAAGTACCAGGTTAGGATTCATACTAGCGGACCTGTAATATATTCCAGCCTTGATAAAAATAATAAAAATGATAGTAATAATGATCATTATGATGATGAAGATAATGGTGAAGATGATGGTCAGTAATGGCAATGGTTGTGATGCAGGTGTTGATGATGACCATGGAGGTGTTGATGATGAATGTGATGATGACAATGATGATGGTGATGATGATGGTGACAATGATGAAAACTGATGGGGATATTGATGATAACAACAAGTATTGATGGGACTCCTTGTGTTATCCATTAAATAACATCATGTTATTACCAAGATTTGAAAGACATCCTACAATCTTTTGTGTTAAATCACAATCTCGTAGAAATGAGTAATGACAGTTTTTTAAATGATATATATATATATATATATATATATTTTATTTTAAACGTCAGATGCAATCTTAAGGCCTATAGCTCTGATTCGTTATACGCCATCTTTTTAAAAATCAAAGCATTCTTATAAGACCATTTTCTAATAACTAAATGTCATTTATGAAAAACTAAGCTTCATAAAAACTTAAAATCAAATCGACAGTTATATTTTCTCATTTGGAAGGCATATATCTGCATTAGATTTTTCTTCAATGGCCATTCCATTTATTTATTATGTCCATAGAGGATAATTGTTCATATTTACATTAATAAATATACAGGCACTGCTTTTTGATAAGTTCCTCGATCATATTCTACTTAATTTATTATATGATTTGAGAATCATTGGGACGTGCTCATATACACTATACATGTATTGTATAATTTGTTATTTTATTTTATATGTATGTCCATATTTTTGGTAAAATGCGGAACAAATAAAACTTAAAACTTGAAACACGTTTGTCCGAATTTTGTTCAACCCCATTAGTCTCAAGGCCCTGTTTTTAGTACACACTCAATATAGATCATGATGAATATACTTTTTACTTTCTTTCTTCTTTTTCTTCTTCTTTCTCTTTTGATATACCCACCCTTTTCTTTTATATTCTCAAATCTGAAGCAGGTATTTTTTAAAAATTATTCCTTGATATGGTATAATAGTAGGGGGGTACAACAGTATACCTAAGTAAATATGCTAACAAATCATTTTTGCATAGTTTTCACATTCTCTTCTATTCTTGTGTTCGTTTAGAACTCTTCTCTCTACTTGATTTCATTAACAACTCTTATTGAAAGTTGAATGAATTAATGAATAGTTCTTGCTTTTACAGATCTCAATCTTCGTCTGCTTCTCAGTTGTATGTACCGGTAATTAAGGGGGTGGGTTGGATCAGACATAATGATTAGGGTCTTAGAAACTACTCTTTCCTTACAGACCTCATTTAGGTCAACGGTATGGTTCATTATTTTGCTGGCTTGTTTTACAACCCTTCTCAGCTTTTGTTCGTCTCTTTGCTTTGCAGTATTAAACCAGATAGTGGAATGAAATGTGATAGTACTCTAAATGATTGACTAGACTGAGAAACAGAAATCTATTGTTCACATGAAAGTACTTTTACTTTCTAAGAAAATACATACGCTGGTTGTATTTTGTTAGGGTGCACTTTGACTTGTCTTCCCAAGAAAGCTTATTGTCGATTTATGTGCCTAGGTATCTATGACTTTCAACATTCGCAATGGTATCATAATTAAAGTATACAGGTCTTTCAATGGGTTCAAAACATTTCTTTTGCCTAAAGTCAAAAACGAATTATTTTGTTTTCTTTGAATTCAACAGTATATGGTTTTCCCCAACACCAATTTTCGATCATGGAAATGGTAGCTCTGTACCGGGTAATCAAATTCATTTTCATTTTCATTTTCATCCACCTGCTATACTATCATCTGCATATTTTATTATGTGAACAGATGGGGTATTGGACATACATTCATTGGTGTAAAGGGTTAGTAGGGTCGCAGTGAGGACACATTCTTGTGGGGGTACCAATTGTTGTGATAAGTGCGTCAGAGAGAACACCGTTGACCTTGACATTCTGTGTCTTTTCACGGAGGAAGTCTTGCAGCCACAATAAAGAGATGGCTGAACTTGTAGATGTTGAAGTTTCTGTAGTAGGATAAGGGGTTCTATAGTGTTAAATGCCGATGAGAAGTCAATAAAAGTTGCTCTCTCCTTACCTTATCTAAGTGTTCTTACAGCATGTTTGTCAAGGTGAGAACTGCATCAGTAACGCAACACGTCTTCGCTTTATATACAAACTGGTTTACATCGAGTATAGCGGGAGAACTGAGCATATCAACTTTGCAAGTACCAGTCTTTCCAGGCTTTTCATAATACCCGATGTAGCATAGCACCTTGATGTTTCTTGGGCAGGAGCTCACGTTGCGTTGCAAGAAGGCACGGGTGGAGTTTGCCTTCTTGGCAACCAGGCTAATATGGTGATTCCAGCTCATATTTTGCTGTATGTGTATACCAAGATACTTGGAAGAGCTGACCTTTTCCAGTGATTGACCATGGATTAAGTATGTTAATTGGGGTCCTCTTTTTAGTGACTGAGATGGTCTGACATTTATGAGGATTAAATCTCATCAGCCAGTCTGATTCCCACTGCTGCAGGGAGTTGAGATCCTCTTCCAGTTTTTTTTTGCATCATCTTGAGAGCAAATCTTGCGGTAGAGGAGACATTCATCTGCAAACAATCTGGTTGTTGATTGGGTAGAGACACTTGTCAGGTAGGTCGTTGATGTACGTAAAGTAGGAAGAGAAGCGGGCCGAGGACACTACATTGCGGTACCCCTGATGAGACTGGGACAGTGTCTGAGACATCCATTGAGAACTACTTTCTGTGTTCTGTTGTGGAGGAAGTATCCAGCTCAGATCAGTGTAGACTGATGGATGCCATAGAATTTCAGTTTGTATAGAAGTCGATGGTGAGGGACTTTGTCGAAGGCCTTTGAGAAATCTAACATAATCATGTCATGCTGTTCGCCTCTGTTTAGTCCCTTGGCAAGGTCGTCACAGGTGAGGATGAATTTGTTGATACACAAACGACGTTTGCGAAATCCATGCTGGGCATTTGAAGGGATGTTATTTTCATCAAGGTGACTCATGGTGCGCCAGCTGCAGCTGATATGCTTCAAGATTTTGCATGGAATAGTTGTCAGAGAAATGGGTCTATAATTATGTGGAATGCTCCTTTCTTAAACACAGGAGCAACATTTGTCACCCTCCAGTCATCTGGAATAACGCCTTGTACAACAGATGCTTTGAATAATGTTGTAAGTACTGGGGTGACTTCATCAGCAAGTACCTTGAGTAACCCAGCCGATATTCAGTCCGCGCCTGTCGCTTTGTGGAGGATCAAGTCCAGATAACAGCTTGTTGACACCAGCTGGAGAGATGTAAATGTCTTCCATGGAGGGATAAGGAATATCGCCTTTGTCTGGGATATTAGTTGAGAACTCATCTTTGGTAAATACTGATGCAAACTGTTTGTTGAGGGTGTCTGCCTTAGAGGTACAGTCAGACTGGATGATTCCTCCAGTTGTATCACATTTCTTACTGTTAATGAATGACCAAAACCGTTTCTGGTTGCATTTGGACTCGGGTGAAATGATGTTCCTGATGTAGTCATTGTTTGTTTGCATGCAGATCTTGACTATTTCTTCAGGGCTAGGTATTTCTCTTCCAAACACTGATCCAATTTTATGGAGTAGAAGCCATTTATCTCAATGTTGTTAGATTGAACGTCTGAACATAACCAAGTTTCCGTCATATATACAAGACTTGAGTTTCTGTATTCATGATAACTCACGTTTTGTTGCAGTTCGTCAATTTCGTTCGTAATTGACCTTACGTTACTAAGGGCGCCGTAAGTAGGGGGCAGAGGGGGGGGGGGGGGGTCGCCCCATAGGGAAAAGTGGGGGGCAAAACGCAATCTCCCCCCCCCCCCCCCCCCCCCCGAAAAAAAATCAGCAGTAAAGGAGTAAAATAGTGTGTACTTGTTAACCAAAAAGAAAATTAGAAATAATGAAACCTGAATTGAATCACATAAAAATTATATTCCATTCAAAGAAAAGGAGATTGAGTTTCCTAAATATTCTGCATGTCCCTATATTTATCAAAGGACGATTTTATAATAGCAATACATGTATATCGTGGAAATAGTGTGAGAGGATGGGAAAGCGTGTGTGTATTGTATTATAGGGTTGAGATGGGGGAGGGGGCTGGGGGGGGGGGGGGTCAGTTGGCCCCCAAATAAATTTGAACATGATTTATTTCTAATTCGATACCAGTGAGTTACAAATATTGCTGAAATATAATGATTTTCCGGGATTTTCCCCCATTTTTGCGGTAAATTATACTTCTTTATGCGTTTGTTGGAAAATTACGAATTCCCAAATTTACAGTCGGGCCAAAAATATGCTTATTTAAAAGCCTTCATGTCAGCACCTGCAGAATAGCGGGGCTCCGGGGAGTCACTTACTTAAAAAAAAAAGCATGTGAAAGAGAAAAAGAAAGAATGAGTGACCTGCCAGTGTCACAAATGGGGTATCAAACTATATGCTCATCTGACCGTAATTAAACGCCTAAAACCCCGACTTGACGGGGGCTCTGCCCCCTGGACCACACCAAGGGCTTAAGGCAGGCCTCTAAATGCTCATCTAACCTTAAAAAAATACATAAAACCCCTGAACTTCCGGAGGCTCTCCCTCTGGACCCCATCAGGGGCCCTGAGGAGGGCTTCTGGATGCTCATCTGACCGTTATCAGATACATTAAACAAAACACTGCGCTTCCGGGGGCTCTACCCCCTGGACCCCACCAAGAGCCCTAAAGCGGGCACCTGGAAGCACATCTGACCGTAATTAAATGCCTAAAACCTCTCAGTTTCAAAGGGCTCAGCCCCTAGACCCCGCCAATTGGTGACCTGCCAGTGTCACAATAGGGTATCAATATATGCTCATCTAATACTGTAATTAAATGCCTGAAACTCCGGAGTTTCCGAGGGCTTCGCCCCTTGACCGCTCTACCTGATCGTTAATACTCCACTTTGAAAAACGTTCCGCGGGGCCCGCATGTAACATGTTAGAGTGGTTTTTGCTCATTACGCCACTGCCCCTAAAAGTTAAGCACCCTAAAATGTTTGCCCCCACCCCGAATCCAAACTGCTTCCGGCACGCCTCAATGCGATGACCCCGTCTCCGAATCCCGCTGTCTGATCCCTCCGTGCTTTCCTCTTTGGCAGGCATTCTCCTAAGGAGGGGGATCCTCTCTTCTTTACACCCACTCAGTAAGGTCAGGGGGTCGGATCAAAAGACGAAGGTATAGCGGCGAGGTAGAGCAAGAATCCTCGATCGTATTGTATATGAGTTGCAGGTAGTCCATTTTGGCAGTGGAGATTACAGACGAGGCATGAACAAAACACAGTCAAACACAACCAGGTGAGGGTCACATTTCCAAAATACATTCTGGTTTGATACACAGTCCAATGTCATATCACAGAAACATAAATTCTAGACAAAATAACAGGAGCAAGAAGTCATGTAAGTATATTGGTCGCTACAGTGCAGCGCTCTCATAAATGGTAACTGCAAATCTATATAGCACCAAAAGTGGCGTACGCAGGATTTTTTCAAGGGGGGGGGGGGGGGGGGGGGAGGGTTAACATTTTTTTAATCAGACCTAAAATTTTGCAAGGACTCAGCCAGCCGCTGAATAAGGGTACAGGGGGGGGGGTAAAAGCACTTTTTTTGTGTGTGTCCCAAAATTTGGCCGATCGATATTTTGTTTCATTTTTAATTTTAAAAAAATTGAAGGGGGCGGGGGGGTTTCCTCCAAAACACACACATAAACAAAGTTTAAGGGGGGGGTCAACCCCCCAACCCCCCCTCCCCCAACCCCCCCCCCCTGCGGATAGATTGATGTTAATATTTCCTTCAATGTGGGAAGAAAGAAAATATACGAATGATTACATGTAAATTACCACTTTGAGGGTATATAGAAGAGATGTTATTTAACGGGTTCTAACATAATTCGTTCACTTTTTTTCAGATTCTTCCTTTTTTTGTGTGTGTTGCCACTATTTCTTACCCGATTTGCATTCCATCCGACTCTCTTATAGTTATAGATAACGTAAGTCAGCTCACCATCTGTTCCGATCAGTACTTGAAACGTACTTTTCTGAACATCAAACAAAAAGGGGAAAACATAAAAATAAGTGTTTTGATTTTTCAGGACATCACCCCCCCCCCTTGAATCGTCTCATTGTATTCGAGTTCGCAACCAGGATTCTAAGGAGATAAGTTGAATCTAAGCTCACGTCCCCAAAAATAGTACCTGTTAACGGGCCACTTCGAGGTCATAATTTTAAGAACGTTATGGTAGGTATACAATTAATTTTTATTTACCGTAATATGGTTTTATTTCCATCTTGATTGATTTGGAGAAATGAGAAAGGATTTGTACGAACCAGATTTGAATTTATTAGAGGTACATCTATCCATGAAACAACCGCAATTGTGCGTAAGGAATGGCCGAGAAACTCTGGTGTAGCCTTTCGAATTGCACGCTCAGCTTGAGTGAATGTTGTTTGGTCAGTTCCTTTATCTGATGTCCTGAAGGTTCATGAATGTCACAAAAAGATAAAATTTAAACAAAGCGGGTCATTCCATGTTTAATGATCAAAGGGGTATTTAGGAGTGAAAACAGATTTTTTTAGAGCTAAAATAAGTAGATACAGATAAAACTAATGAAAAGAAATAGAAATCAAAGCGGCCGGGTTTACCATATACCTGGCATACGAGCACATCATAACTGATGGAGAGGGGGGGGGGGTAACAACAATATTGACATGTCAATTTCTAAATTTTGCCAGCGACCAAAGAGAACACATTTTTAAAATAGTTCATTAGGTAATTTGTTTTGATTCGTAATGAGGAAACAATTGACTATTTATGCGGGCACCTCGCTTAACACGACGTAGTGGCTGCCCAAAATGCAGATTGCAGATTTGTTTGCTCATAATAGAGTATTTGAATGTATTTCTTGGCCGAAAATACTTAAGGACAGATTTCCATGACTACTAGATGTATGATCTTGAAAATTATGTCTTCACGGGATGTAACACTGAATTTGTTTTTGCATGGTAGCTATGTTCAAGAATAGAATAAGAATGTGCCTAGTAAAAAAAAATGAATTAATATAGGTTTATGCAGCTATTTTTCACACTTTCTTCATTCAAGTTCATATTCCGAGCATTCAAATTACTATTTATTATTATTTATAATTATACTGTACTTTCCCAAGAGCGGCCAAAGCACTTACAACAAGAAGAATCCTACATAAAATGAAAATGAAAACTTACAGAATCCTAAAATTCTGGATTACAAAAAAGAAATGTTTTAAGTCCCTTTTTGAAAGAAGAGACATATGGTGATTGCCTGAGTATTAAAGGTAGCCTATTCCAATATCTAGATGCAATAATAGTGAAAGTCCTATCTCCAGCTAGTTTCAGTGTGATGTATGTTGACGGAATGGGTCACTGGAGGCTATTCCTGCGAGGGGTGTATGTTCAAACAGTCACGTAGGTATTGAGGTGCCTGTTTATTAAAGGGCCACTCTAACCTAACTAGCAAAGCCTTTCAAAACATGAATACACCTCTACTGCAATGACGACCTTCGTCATTGCCTTGTTTTCGTTCACATTCTGCCCCATTAATATTCTCCTCCTTAGTGTCTTCCTTATCGTCAGGAAATCGCATTCGTTTTGCACATAGTGCTTGTTATTCCTAGTTAGGTGTTTTCCTCATGTCCTTTTCCTTTCAAATTTCATAGGCATAGTCTCTAACATCTCTTCAAGGTCACTACATTCTTCGATTTTCGAAATCACTCATGCATAACCGTCCAGGCGCCATTTTGTCTGTTTCTGGTCCATTTTAAAGGTGAAATTCAATGAAGGTCACAAATATGTCAACTAATGTATCACTAGAAACTGGTAAGCTAACAGATGGCCATCGTACAAGTTTTAGGTCAACTACGTATCGGGTGATTTATAAAAATACAAATACAACAACCTCCATAGCAGCTGGGATATACGAGAGATTCGCCGAAAAAATAACGATGTTTTAATGACGTCACTATATGGACCAACACTGCCCAAGCAGACGACATCCCATAGAGAATGAACATAATTGCAAAGCTATTATTTCTCAAATTATAATGAGTTTAGTGTATATAAATGTAATGGCATGTCAAATCATTCAAAAGGGGGATATGACCCGAATCTGATAACCAAAATCTTTTGCTTGTAAATACACAGGATAGGGGTTAATTAACAATCAAACAAACCAGACTTTCAAATTGAAAACCCTCCGGAATGATATAAGAACGGCATTTGTTTCCTCTTGAAACGCCGAACATACCCTGATGTGTGTGCAGCTGAATATACAATGGCGTCTTATTTTGCTTACAAGCGACAGATTCCTTTATTTTGGTATCGCTGCATTTGTCATCAAAATAAAACCATGCACGGGTTTAGAGTGAGACAATAGATTATACATTTAGCCTGACGGTAGTGAAGTAAGGGAAAGAACTCAAGAGAAGATGAAAACACAGGCACTGAAAATGTGTGGGATGTCATGGGACATCGTCTGCTTGTGCAAGTCATGTCCATACTGTGATCTCACACATCTCAGCAGCGTTCGGAGAGCTCTTCAGGTGCTATTCCGGGGGCTCGGTGTAAAAATGTCAGAGGAAAAAATGTCAGAGGTAAAAATGTCAGAGGTAAAAATGTCAGAGGTAAAAATGTCAGAGGTAAAAATGTCAGAGGTAAAAATGTCAGAGGAAAAAATGTCAGAGGTAAAAATGTCAGAGGAAAAAATGTCAGAGGTAAAAATGTCAGAGGTATAAATGTAAGAGGCATAAATTAAAAACAAAATCATGTGGCAAGTTTGTTATGGTTACACCCGGGTTATAAGGCTTATCGAAAAAGAACAGCGATGGATATTCTGCAGTTGTTATTTCACCGCTGCTTTATTTTCCACTTTCCCAGTTAAATTTATTTACCTTTCGGCCCCAAATGGTGACTTTTTGCCCGATTATTGCCGAAGGAAGACGAGGGGGGAGGGTATTCTTCTTCTGGGGCACGGTGACCCGGCTGCTCTCCCCCTTCCTCTTATATAATGCTTTGCTAATAAATCCTTCCGAACAAAGCAGGCAGACTAATGGGACATGGTTTCTACTCCGAGTTTCGCGCCTTGCAAGCAATCATCAGGCACATGATTATCCTACAACCTTGGTACAAATACCCCTAAAATAAGATTTAACTAATAAAATACAATTAGAACTACTCATGAGTAATTCTTATTATATTGTATTCAGGTATTGTATCAGTTAAGTCTTATTTTGAGCGTATTTACCAAGGTTGCAGAGGAATCATGTAATAATGCTTTCTTGTCTGATGATCGCTTGCAAGGCGTGAAACTCGGAGTAGCAACCATGCATGTCCCATTAGTCTGCCTTATTCAATATTTATATACCGGTATATTATGCTTTTGTAAAAGCACATGGTACTGGTACACTGAGCAAACTTCTGGGGAAAAGATTTCTAAAATCGAGAAGTTTGGCCATGTTTTATAGGCTGAGTTGTCGCTCCATGCATGGTGTAATTATTAAATAAAAGAAAAGTCAGTACAGCCCCCAAAATAGGATCAGACATCTATGAACCTCCCCCCGCCCCCCCCCCCCCCCCCACTTCTCCTTCACTTTTGAAGATTGTTGGACATTTTAACTGCGTGGCAATGACTACTATTATATGTAATTCCAATAAATGCATATTTCCGACAATTCCACTTTCTTGTGGGCTTGGTATTTTGATACTCTGAAACAAAGCAGAAAGCCATGTTATCAATGCTAACCGCACCATCACGTTCCCGAAGTGCGCGCGTTGCAATAAAATATTGTCGATTACTATTGCGGTATAAAAGAGTCTGGGAGAAAATCAATAAGCAGCTTTGTTACTCCGATACAAAGCAGAAAGCCGCCGATGTTACATCAATTAAAGAGAAGGTTGAGTTCTGGGGAAAGGTGAACAATAATGTGTGAGCGTTTTTTATCATTCTTATTATGCAAGTGTGGAAGAATTAACATCAAAGAAAAAAGTTATTCCCTGAAAATCTATTTCAAATGACTTCATATCCCAGATATGACAAGTAACAGCTTTAAAATGAGGCCCGATTTGTATGCCATATGTTTGTGTAGTCCCACATCAATATCTTTCTGTGTACAGTGCTTGTTACTTTACCAAGAAAGGGCCAACGATTTTATCATTTTGATGACTCCAAAACCTTGCACTACATACCAATACTTAGATGTTTATGCTAGATGATCAACCTTTTCTGATTGCTTCCACACCGTTTCTTTCACAATGCAATCGCAAGACAAGAACTCAACTTTATCTTTAAATGCCAACCGCACCATCACATTCCAGAGAAGCGCGCGCTTTGCAGAGGTTCGGTTTAAATTACATCGTTATTTATAATTGTCGGAGAGTTTAAAAATGGGATGAGCTTCTGAATCGAGACGGTCTTTTACTTTTTGGAGCGGGTTTTTAGTTTTCGGAGCGAGTTTTTACTTTTCGGAGCGACTTCTTGATTTTCTTATTCTTACTCCACTTCTTTTGCCGCCATGAGGTGCTAAAGCTTTAGCAGAGTTCGGGGCGCCCAACCCGTATATGTAACTTTTCGTGATTCCTCGTGATTATGTGTAACTATTTGTACTAAATGCACTACTCACTTTAACACTTGACCTTTGTCGAGAACTTTCATTTCTTCGTTTGGACTTTGTTCGTCTCTGGAACGTTACACGCGGATAGGTGCAGGCTGGCACCGGCCAAACCGGTCCGTTTCACAAACATTAACACATCAACCGATTCAAAATATCAACAAATGTTAGACATTCATACATATATGCAAGCCTGATCACAACAAAATAAATTTCAAAATCTATTTTCCACATTGTATTATCCTCAGGAAATGTACGAAATACAACACACAGCCATTTATAAAATTTACATTATGGAAGAAAGGAATATAATAGACTAGCCCATGCAGTAGCAGTACGTCTCGACATTCAGTGTAATAAAAGTGCTGAGACATGATGACGGCACTCATTTTGTTTTGCTTGTACCTCTGACATTTTTACCTCTGACATTTCTACCTCTGACATTTTTTCCTCTGACATTTTTACCTCTGACATTTTTACCTCTGACAATTTTACCTCTGACATTTTTTCCTCTGACATTTTTACCTCTGACATTTTTTCCTCTGACATTTTTTCCTCTGACATTTTTACCTCTGACACTTTTTCCTCTGACATTTTTACCTCTGACATTTTTTCCTCTGACATTTTTTCCTCTGACATTTTTACCTCTGACATTTTTTCCTCTGACATTTTTTCCTCTGACATTTTTACCTCTGACATTTTTACCTCTGACATTTTTTCCTCTGCCTTTTTTACCTGGCACCATTCCGGGGCTGTATTTAAGCGTTTTGTAATTTATAATAATCATTACTTCGAATGTTTCCAAGCATTGAATTTTGATAACCTTGTCGAATCAAAGTTTCAACTTTGCAATAATGAAAATAAAGTTAGTTTTTAAAATCAATGAATATCTACTTTAAGGCCTTTCTTTCTTCCTTCCTATCTCCACTATCCTAGATCCTACAAACTTTTAACAAACTACAGAGATGCCAACCTTCTTCAACAACAAAAAGAATTCTTAAGAGCAAAAAACAGTATTTTTGAAAAAATCTCTCAACTTAACATATCGCCCAATCGAGCAGCTTAAAAAAGCCAGCAGTACCACGTATACGTACCCGGATAGGAGCGCGACGTGCATACATTACACGTGGGTTATTCACAATATACGCAGTTTAGGGCACGTATCACCATCCTGCGTGCATCGTTTGAAGATGTAGGTGCATAATACACTTACGACACAAAGCCAATGATCAGAAATTAAGAAAAACGTCACTAAAAAAAAAAAAAAAAAAAAAAAAAACGTAACAAAATATACAAAAAACGTACTGCCGTATTCATAGCGAAAAAACGGAACAAATACGGCAAAAACGGAAGGGTTGGCATCTCTGTCTAGATAGTCTAAGAGATGTTTTTTTTTTTATCTGCGACAAATAACCTGACCTTCAGAATGCCATCTTCGTAAATCTGAAACCGACTCTGTCAAAAATCTTTAAAATTCTTGAAAATGGACCCCTAAAAATCTAAAACTGCCATAACTTTCTCATATAAACTCTGTTTTGTTTTTAAATCTAACAGTATTTTTTTCTCATAATTGCACATAGCCAGGCCAAATTTCACGCTCCAATGGCTTTGCAAAAAATAAATAGCGCCCTCTCCTATCTCTATTCTTTCTTGGCAAACCCGTACCGTTTTTTGGATTTAGATACTTAAACATATGCCCTTTCCAGCAATATACAAAATTATATACCCTAACACTGCCCAAATTTGAGAAAATTGCCCTTCATTCGCCATTTTCAAGAAAATTCCGAAATAACTTCAAGTTACTCTAAAATTGCGATCCTTGTGCCTACGTCAATGAAATTTTGCAGACACATGTTTCCATACCTGATGACTGTCTGCTTAGTTTGGTAAAATTTGATTATGTCAGCGCAAAGTTATCGCCAAAAATGATGAATTTACTATGCATTACGTAATACGCGTTCAATGCGTGCAATACATTGCGCGGAGATAACAATGGTGTCAAACTGACCGCAATGAAGTGCCCTTTCGAATGATACCAAGTATGATATATGTTCACACATAAAATTGTGAGTAAATCGCATTTGAACAAAGGAACGAATTCCGCCGAGTTTCCGCCCGATTACAACATGTATCGACTATGACGTCATTTTTTCAGACAGCTTTTCGCCCCCTAAACGTCATTTTTTTTTCCTTGAAAATTTGCAGTGACATTTCGAGTTGCACTGAATACGCAGGGCCACTCGAAGCCGGATTTTTAATATTGGTCAAGGGGGCCATTTAAGACGCCATTTTGTCCTATAAATATATTTTACATCACGTGTTTCGATAGGATTATCATAGAAAAAAAAAGAGAGTGGTTTACAATAACAACCATGAAATTCTCTTTCCAATGATACTAAATACGACCCATAAAAAGGCTTAGAGAGATTTTTTTTTTAAAGTCCGGTCATAATACAGATCCTGTATGTTTTCCGCCCATGCCTTTGGACCCCAGAACGATCTTTATTTTTCTTGAAATTTTACAGGCACATTCTAAGTGGCCAAGTGCAGAGCATCTCAGAGCCGGATTTTTAAAATCAGTCATGCATGACATTAAATGCTATTTCATACTCTCACGTAACTAGTCCGAAAGATGCTCTTTCGTTTGACATGTAAAAATATGGCGTCATTGCACGCACATTCTGACATTTCTAATTAATATTCCAGCCTTAAATTTTTCAGAAAATCACTATATTGACCAAAAAATGATAATAACCATTCATTTTTTCCACAGATCTCATGCCTGCTGGGCTATACACCCCCTCATAATAGGGCAAATACGGTCTCGTGACTAGATGACGCATTTGACGTCATTGCGGGTATGTCCTTGTATTTGTCCTACATCTAGGGATCTTATAATCTCATTGTAATCCTTCATTCTTCTTCTTCAGTCAGGTGGCGCTAGCTGCGCTGCTGTGGCCATCACAAGTTTACGCCATCCTTCTCTGTCAGCTGTTGCTCTTGTTGCCTCTGACAGCTTTTTCCCTGTCCATATGTGGATATCTTTGAACCAGGAAATAGCAGGTCTGCCTCTTCTTCGCCTGGCTTCCACTGTTCCTGCTTTAAGGGACTTTCCAAGACCGTCTCTCCTTACTACATGGCCAAAAAACTGCAGTTTCCTTCTGGCAATACTCTTTCTGAGCAACATCTCTGTATCCAGCTTGTCCAGTACCCATCGGTTTGTTCTTCTGTCTGTCCATGGAACCCTCAGTATTCGCCAATACACCCACATTTCAAACGCGTCTACTCTCTTTTCATCTCCTTTGGTCATGGCCCATGTCTGGCTTCCGTATGTAGCAATGGGAAATATAGATGTCAGTGCTTTCTTTAACTTTAAACTGTTATTTATTCCCCGGCTTCTCCAGATCTTCACCATTTTCTGAGTTGCATTCCTTGCTATAGCTAATCTTCTTTCGATTTATTTCTCACATGATCCTTTAGCGCTAACAAGTGATCCCAGGTATATGAAATCCTGGACTTCAGCAATTTTTTCTCCATCCAAAATAAAATTATTAAAATCTCTTTGATTCCTGTCTATTACTAGTATCTTTGTCTTTTGTGTGTTTAAGAGGAGATTCTTTTCATAACTGGCCTGTTTTGTTTTTCTCAGCATGTCCAGCAGCTCTTCCCTGCTGGTACATATTAAAGTTGTATCATCTGCATACCTGAGATTGTGCCTTCTCTGTCCTCCAATGTTCACTCCACCTTCAAAACCTTCAGCCACAATTCGTATTATATCTTCTGAGTAAGTATTAAATAGGTCTGGAGACAATATACATCCTTGCCTGACACCTCTTTCTATCGGAAACCACTCAGTATCTCACTTGTAACTCACTTGATCCAGGATTATTCAGTCTTTAGACTATTGTTCCTATTAGTCCGGCAGCCAAATCCAGATTATTGGCCTAACCTTGTTTTAAGGTCTATAGTTTTTTTTTCAATGTATTTTGATTGCCTAGACCTTCTATTTCAAGAATCCGATTGCTGACACTCTGTCAGCCTTGAGCAATTTAAGATATATGACGTCATACAAAATGGCCGCCAAAGTACATGATTTTCCTTTAAAAATGAATAATAAATATATAATAAGGATTTTTTTCTACAATTTTTGGCAGCCAAATGTCTGTATCTCTCTAGGAATATTACTAAAAAAATGTTTCGTGATATTGCATGGCCATAGATGACCAGCTTATTTGCATATTTTGAAATAGCGCCCTCTATAAACATATTAATTTGAATAAAATATGTGTGCCAGCCAAATGCCAATTTCTTAAATCTATGTCACGTTGAAATCATATTAAAATGCTTTTTGGGGGCAACAATTGCAGTTGTGCTGCATTAATCTTTCATCGTGTTTGGTACAAATTTAGATAGGGTAGGTGTGGGGAATGGAAGAACCTTAAGCACATTTGCATAATTTACATAAACATGAACAATGTTACACATACAGACATTTTTGTATTCTCTTTAGTATATTTTTTCTCTTTATTGGGTAACGAAATTGTGGTCATGATGTAACTGATTAATAAGATAACAATGATTAATGACGTCATCACCAAATGTCTCTCATTACCTACATGTGTAGGTAATAAGGGACAGTTACAAATCAAGACATTTTTAATACAATTTGAATGAAAATGGGATTGTTATAGTTAGTTCAAACACTTTTTGAAAGAGATACATGCAGCCAATTAACTTACTGTAATTTTGAAACGATTTTAAAACAATGTGGCCCAAAATATTTCTGTAGTTTTTTGTTTACAGTAATAAAGGTGCTCTCAATTATGTTAAAATACTTTCAGAATAATGTTCTGGCAATATGACGTTTACATTGATCAAACTCACAGCATAGAAACAACTTCTTAAAATTAAATGCATTCAAATTAGAATGGTGAAACGTACAACCAAATATGTTTCATGATAGTGCCTTTCAACATGAAATAGACAACTGGGGAGAAGTAGGCTCCCATCTTGGACCTGGTGTCCCCCATTACCTACACACATTTCTGATCAGACACCATTCATAATGTGTATTGCAACACCCATTCACAACACACAATGGCCATAAGCTTTCTGTGATGGTTGGCACATTTCATAAACTTCCTTTTAAAACTAATTTTTAAGAGCCACCCCTAAATATCTGCATACACCACAACATTCAGTGAAAATTGTGTTTTATATCAGAGCAAAATTTTACGATCAAAATTGCTTATCTTGGTCAATTTTGCCAATTTTCTCGGAGAGAGAACGCATTGTAGTCTTCGAAATAAATTGGATATATGCAGTAGTGTTGTTGAAGGCCACATATGTCGCTATATCAATATTGGAGCCAACACGGACAGACAGTGATGGGTTCAAGCTTGGTGGTCTCCAATTCCCTACACCTACCCTACATATGTCAAGGGGAAAAAAATGGCTACGAAAGAATTCATTTTTCATCAAATCGGTGAGAAGTGGTTTTACGGCACACATTATTATTCAATTGATAGGCTTTATTTAGACCAGCATTGCTCCAACGTCAGTAAATGTGGATAAAGCAGTTGACATCTATACTAGACAGATGCATGATTTTCAAAAGAAATTACCTGGTGGATTCTATGACACAATTTCCAAGAAAGTTCAAACCGTGGCAGCCATGAAGAAGTCAATGTTGGGGTACGAAAGTCTATGAAAAGTTGATCTACTCCAGAGTAATAGGACTGCAGACAAGTTCAAGAGAGGTCAATGTCAAGGACATTTTTGTCATAAGAGCTTTCACCAGTCCCAACAGCATTTTTGATGATTCTGGAAACGAGCACTCCCATGTCAAAGACGGACTTATAGAATTTGACAAAAGTTGAGATGTCAGCCAGGCATGAGACACTGGAACAACCTTGTACAGTCATTGATGGTTGTGCTCTGCTGTGGATGAAAATCTGATGATGTTTGCTTGGTGTTTGACAGATCCGAGAGTATCGAGAGGTCATAACGGGTCGAGAGTCTTCCAACTGAGTCCCGCGTCCCTGCTGCCCTCCAAGAAACCATCTCTTACTGTTCGTCGTCGTCGTCGTTGTCATATAGATCATGGCTCACCCTTGTGACCCGTTTGATGAGACCTTTTGATCGGCATCTGTCTCCTGCAATCCGGTAGAGTGTCTTTAGTATTTAGAGGGTGGCTAGTGATTTCCCTAAGGTCGTCAGTCCATCTGAGCTTGAGTCTTCCTTTGTTACGTGTTCCTTCAAAGGTACCTTGAATGATAATTTGTCAAGGTTGTCTCCTGATCTTCTGCTAACGTGACCAAACTATTGTAGCTTGTACTTGTCAATCCTGGTAGCAAGTGGCGGTTGGTCTCCGATGATGGACATTAATTGTGTCCATTGGTGTTGTAATCTCTTCATGATATCCCAAGTAGCTTCCTCCAACACCACATTTCAAAGGCAGATATTGCCGAGCTTCCACCCTCCTTGACAATCATTGACCCAAGAACATTATATAAACTTGTCCACTTGATCAACTTCTTCTCCATCAACCACCATGCTCTGTTGCATGTAGTTAATTTCCACCAATCATGATCTTGGTCTTTTTCACATTGAGGTAGGGTCCAAATTATTCACTTGCATCCTTCACTCTTTTTTAAGGAGTTCTAGTAGTTCTTCTGATGTTCTTGTTATAAGTGTTGTCAGTGGCAAACTGAGCAAAAACACTTAGAGGGGCAGAAAAACAATCTGCATCACCACCACTCATACATGTTACATGCAGGCCCCGCGGAACTTTTTTTAAAGCGGGGTGGGGAGGGGTGAAGTATTTACGATCAGGAAGAGAGGAGCGCAAATTGGCGTGGTGTTCAAGGGGCACAGCCCCCGGAAGCCCAAGGGTTTCAGGCATTTATTAACTGTAAGATGAACACATTTTGATACCTCATTTCACCTTGGGTCACTTTCTTTCTTTCTTTCTAGTTCTCTTTCAGAGTTAACATAATTTATACAAAAAGTGAGGGGGCTCAAGTCCCCTGAGCCCCGCTGTTCTGCGGACCCTGACATGTAGGCTTTTAAATAAGCATAGTTTTTGCTTGACTGTGAATTTAGGATTTGTCATTTTCCAATATACGCTTCACAAATAATAATTTACAAAAAAAGGAAGAAAAAACCCAGGAAAATCATGTCATTTCAGCAACATTTGTAAATCACTGGTATCGAATATATAGAAAAAACAGTTTGAATTTTGTTTGGGGGTTCAACTGTCCCCCCCCCCCCTCCAACCCTTCCCCATCAATACGCCAGAGAATGTTGTATTGTCGGCGTATCTTAGGTTGGTGATCGTTCGTCCACCAACAGAAACTTGACCATAAAATGCCTTTCTCATGATGAATTCAGCAAAGATGTTGAAAAGTTATGGTGATAGGATGCAGCCTTGACGGACAACTTGACCAATAGTGAACCTTTCGGTGTAGCCATTCTCTGTTCTTACTGTTGCTTCTTGGTATTGGTAGAGAGAATGGATTCTAGCTCATAATCTTCCATAGGCGTTTATGTTGTATGCAGTCAAAAGCTTTGGAAAGATCAATAAAGCTAGGGAGAGAAGTTGTTGAAACGTGTCTCTAGTGTTGCTAACTTAACTATCTTTTCATGACAACAAACTACAGTTGATCGACATCATAATTATATGCGCGAGTCTGCAGGATGATTGGGTGCTCAGAAATAGGCAAAAGCACAAGCAGGCCTTTACCGTCAAGATGAGGTTCCTGTTGAAGTGATTCCAGGCAGTGATGTCATGCCAAGGAAAGGTCTTTCCACAACATAGTTATGATGAAGCAGGCAACATCAAAGTACAGCAAGCGATTTGAATTGATGCTAATGAGAAGATGTATGTTAGGGTCCTAGTGGATGACACAGACGTCTACGTACTACTTTTGCATCATTATCTATATGACGGACTTATAAAACGCCAATGACCATGGAGACGCCCCTTCACAAATCGAACTGTTATTGATGTTCCTGCCAATGTAGACAAGTTAGGAGATATCATTCCATCGATGTTGGCAGGACATGCGTTGACGGGATGCGACACTCTTGGGGCATACTTTGGCATTGGATAGGGCACAATGCTGAAAGTGATGAAGCAGAAGATTCGACTCCCTTAGGACTCAGTTGGCAATGTTGATGCAGCATGGTCATATGTCATCACTCAACCTACTCAATGCTTTGCTTCAATATGGACAGTCAACAACCAACTGAATGTCAGAGGCTCGTATCAACGTGTGGCTATCAAGGGTCCGAAGACTAGGAGCTCCAAATACCCCCAAACCTTGCCTCACTACCTCAAACTACTGAAGCGTTTGTAGAAAATGTTAAGAGGGCTAATTTGCAAACATGCGTGTGGAAGCACGCATTACAGTCACGACCTCACTTTGCAGAATTAAGTGTTAAATGACACCCTCTTCCGCATGGAATATTTTAGGGTTCCCAACACTTTAGAGGGCTTTTAAACAAATTTCAAGATTTTGAAGCAAACTTATAAACGGATATAGTCCTGTATCGTATTGGTAGTTCGTAATTTTTAGGTTAATTTAAAAGAATCTAGTACCTTAGAATACAAATCTAGTTTCTTAACGCTGTCACTGAAAATGGGCGTTTATCACCATATGCCACCCATATCTATGGGACAGAGAGCATAAAATTCAACCGTGTTTTCTTCGAGTATCACATTACTAAATAAAAATAAATGTGCAGCACAATTTTTACTCATTGTATCCAGTGCATCTGACTCATGACATATGATAATCTCATGTTAGAAATTGGTATTTGGCCATCATTTTGAACTATGCAAGTTAATGTGTCTATAGAGGGCGCCATTCCGAATTAAGCAAATTTGCATATCATTTGTGATCATACAGCATCGCAATTTTTATTTAGTGATGATTTTAGAAAAAATGAAGATATTTGACTGCCATTTAATGTAGTGAAATGCTGTTAAAACTTTTTATATCATTAATTTTGGTTAAAAAGGGGATTTTGGCGGCCATTTTGTATGACGTCACATATCTCAAATTGCTCAATGCTGACAGAGTGTCAGCAATCGAATTCTTCAAATTGATGGTCTAAGGAACTATAATCCGAAGAAAAAAAAACTATAGACTCTAAAACAAGGTATACCGAGATGGCTGCCGGACTATATCCATGGTTTCGTTTGGTTGGGGTTGTCATCATATTTATCTGGGGCATCTTTCCACCATCTAACATCTAACACCCCCTACAAGAACAAGTATACTTCCCCCATCCTAAGATCAGCACACACAATTTTGAAAAACTTAGACATAACAATGAGTCCATCACAAAATAAACAAAAGTTTAGAAATGTTCTTATCTTAGGCATATCTATGTGCATTTATATATTTTGAATATGTCACAAAAAGTGTCATATTTGTACAATATTTGATGAGTTGAAAAGGATAAAGAAACCAAGTGTCATTTTGGATTCAGTGAAATGACACTTCACACAAAATCGACCACATTTCTTAGGCAGTTTCTGCAGTTTTCATATGTATCGCTTTTTGTTATGTGTGTGTGCCATGAGTAATATGGCAAGTTATATATTCATGTGTTTAACTTTTTGTTAGCTGAGAGAGTTTACAAATGAGAAATGTCATGATAATGAAGCCTACGTTATTCACAAACTTTATATTAAAACAAATTGTCAAAGACCCCAAAGAAACAAAACGCAATTTAAAAAAAAATCAGATTGAATGCATTTATTTCAAACATGCTTGCCCCGATTCACGAATTTGAATGATCACCGAGGTACCGTAGCCGGCATTAGATGATTTGAATGCTCTTTTCACGAAATGAATTCTCCGAAGCCCCGTCTTAATAGAACTTTTTCGATTTCACCCGAGCGACATGTGAATGAGAAACAGTGGGGGGGGGGGGGGGTCTTATCATAAAACACGGGGTGAGCTTTTGGACGCCGTCTTAATCAGCCATCTGCAAAAACCTCACGCGGATAGGTTACCATAACAACCACACCTCCCCCATCGCGATCAGCTGGCTCGCGCTGTGTACATGTATACATTTTTTCACGGCGATGATATGGAAAGCCGTTGGTAACTGTATTCACGTGCCCCAGACGTATGGAACGCGGCACACGTCTGCTAAATTGACCAATCACCGCCTGTTATTTAGCAGACGTGTGCAAGGTGCGATAGCACACGCCTGCTAGTTTGTTAGCACACGTGTTCCCTTTTCCAGACGGATGCGCAGTACGCTCGTAAATTGGTTTTTAAGGCAACCAATCAAGTCCGCTGTTACAAAGCTGCTGTACTGGGCCTGCTCGCTATTACAAAACTGCTCAGGTCAGTACATATTGGATGGAGGACACACTAGGGCCAGGCCAGATCCAGGGGGAGGGCCGAAGGGGTCTCCCCCTCCCCCGCCAAAAGAGAGAGAGAGAGAGAGCTAGAGAGAGAAGGAACAGAAGGGAAGGGGGAAAGAAGAGAGAAAGGAAAGAAAGAAGAGGAAGAAAAAAAAAAGAAAAGGGGGCAAAAGAGATCGGCGGGGCGGGGGGGGGGCGACTGAGGGCCTTGCCTCCGAGGCTGTTGCCCCCCCCCCCCCCTCTCCCCCAAAAAGAGAGAAGGAAGGAAAGGGAAATAAAAAAGGAGAAGAGGAGATAAAGGAAGGGGAAAGGAATAAGAAAGGTAATAAAGGGGGATATCAGGAACGATTTTCTCGCCAACAATTTGTTGATCCTCAGGGGGGGGGGGACAAAAAAAAATGAGTAGGAAGGGAAAAGGAAAGACGAGAGCTAAAAGGGAACAAAAAAGGGAAAGAAGAAAAGAAAGGGAAGGGGGTCAGATGCAATTAATCCAGCCAACAACATGTGGTTCGGGTAGGGGTGAAAGGCCTTCCCCCCTCCCCCCCCCCCCCCCCCAGCAAACTTTAAAAAGAGAGAAGGAAGGGAAGGGGAAGGGAAAGAGATGAGAAAGGGAAAGAGAAAAAAAAAGAGGAAGAAGAAAGGTAGGGGAGATCAGTTGCGATTTGTCCCGCCAACAAGGTGTGAATCGGGGGCGAAAGGCCCTTGCCTCCCCCTCCCCCCTCCCCTCAGCAAAAGAGAGAGAGAGAGAGAGAGAAGGGAGGGAGGGAGGGAATGGGAAATAGGAGAGAAAGGGAAAGAAAATAAAGAGTAAGAAGAAAAGAAAAAAAGGGAAAAGATATGCTTTTGCGCTCCTCTCGCCCCCCCCCCCAATAGGACCAAGCGCCAGATACGCCACTGGACACTACTGGCGTACTCCCCAAACAAGAATAATACTAGGTTTATTTCTAATTCGATTTCAGTGATTTACAAATGTTGTGAAATGACATAATTTTTAACAAATTATACTTTTTTTATGAGTTTGTTGGAAAATGACTAATTTCCCAAAGATACAGTTAGGGGAGAAGTATGCTTATTTTAATAGAGGCCTTCATGTCCAGGCCCGCGGAAAGGCGGGGCTCGGGAGACTGAGCTTTTCCCCGGGGGGGGGGGGGGGCAAGGCCCATATTATTATTATTATTATTATTATTATTATTATTATTATTATTATTATTATTATTATTATTATTATTATCATTATACCTCCTTATACCCACCCCCTATTATGTGACTGCTAGTCACCATTACGTACCAATATTTGGCTTGCATAGTTTCAAATTTGGCCCCCCCCCCTAAGAAATCGGATCCGCGCCTGAATGACATCACAGACTCATGAGTGAGTTGCCAATTTGTCTTGTGATTTTCAAAGTTTTTCATGTCATTAAAAATTCAAAACTTTTTTATAAGTTATCCGATTTTGCAAACTTTTAGTTTGATTGGTTTGTTATTAATTTTTGAAGTGGACTTGCCCTTCAAATCAATACCACCCCATCTCTGTCGATTCCTTCCTTTGCTGTGGGTTAGGGACATGATACATCAGCCCCTAGATGGCAACGCTGTTACACCCCACCGCCCCCTCCCCCCCTCGCGAAACACACACAGGCTACTCCATCTATGAACTACTTAAACGAAAATTGTCGGTAATATGTACTTGAACTAAGGGAATACTGTAGGGAGGGTGAGCCAAATGGAGCAGTGTGGTCAGACTGATGGGGGAGGGGGGGGGGTGCCCGGGATGATGGTTCGCGTTTAAGGGTCGCTATTCATAACATGGGTTGAGGGTCGCTTTTTATAAACAATCAAAAGCAAATTAAATTAGCAATATACAAAATTTTAATAAGAAAGAAAAATAATGGATAGGGAACACCCCCGCGGCTGTGGCGTAGGTGCAAGGGGGGGGGGGGTTGCCACATGGCCCCGAATATTTGTTGAAAACGTACATTTCTGAACAAATGAAGAAAAAGGCGTGCCCCAAAAATGTACGTGACCCACCATCCTGCCCCTCCCCACAAAAAAAAAAAAATCAGTACGACCACGCTGCGCCATTCGGTCCACCCTCCCCGCAGTATTCCCTTGGTACGAGTAAACAGCGGGGGGGGGGGGGGGGGGAGGGGTTACGTCGCCGCCCCCAGAATTAAAAAAACAACAAAGAAAAACTAGAAATTGAATTCGTCATGGTGACGAATTAGGTGGTCTGTTTTCAATTTTACGATCATTGAAAAGTCAAAAAAGAAAAAAAATGAAGAAAAAAAAATTGTTGGAGACGCCCGGACTCGAACCAGGGACCTCGAGGTCGGAAGTCAAGTGCGTTACCGATATACCAAAACATTTCCCATAGAGAATACACGTAAACGGAAAATGGAATTCTCAAATCCCTCTTTGCAAGTGAGATATGAGCATGATCCCGGCATCTGATCGAAAAATAAAGGGCACATTTGTGATAGCTCATTGTCTCAGCTACAACATACTCAAAGCTCAGCGTAAACAAAGATAAAACGACGGAGATATTGCTCCCGAAAGACGATAATGTAGAATCCAGTTTTGAGAAAAAGTCATGTCCCATAGAGAATACACGCAAAATGTGAAAAATTGACATGCCTCCTTTAATCGCAAAAATACGCCATGATGCCTTTGTCAAAATGAAATATCGTGTTGACTGCATTTGTAGAGAATATTCTCAGGTAGAACATATCCAAATTTGAAAGAAAATTGATTAATATTGACAGAGATACAATCAATTTTCCAAAAATATGATGACGTCATAATATACAAATTGAAATTTTGAGTTCGGAGGCCATTATGATGACGTCATGAGTTAATTGAGGGTCAAAAGAGACATGAAATCATATCTCCGACTCAAACTCTATTAAAATATGAAAAAAAAATTGAGGTTACCTTGCATCCTAAAGCGCTACAATGGATTTTGTATAGGCATGTTTTTGCCCATGTATGCTATGTATTACAAGAGCTCGCACGCACGGACATTATCTTAAACGGACGCTCATTCCATTATTAATGGGCAGAAAAAGGTGAACAAGGTATCAAAATGCTTGGAAAAATGTGCCAAATATGATGACAGAGAAAATTTGGCGATTTTATGTTGGCAAATACCAGTACGCGCGAAAACGCGCGCGCACGAGTGTGTGAGCTTTTTTTTGCGAAACGCTTAAAATGGCCTAGAACGTATGCAAAATTAATTTTAAACGATTTGGAGCATTTTTATTTTTTGCGCGCGCGCTGACGCGCGGACGTACGCATGCGCGCGCGTTTTTTGACCCGAAATTGACCGGACGGATATTGACCTTAATCATGATAAATATGAATGAGAAATGCCTTTCCGTTAAGAAGATATGATCATGAGTTGAAAGTACCAAAAAAAACACAAAATGGCGCCTGGATGACGTCATGAAGACCTGATGACCTTGAAAATGTTCCTGTCACGTCTCATGACAATGACCTATGACTGTGCCAAAATTGAACGAAATTGACTGGACGGATCTTGAGTTATCGTCTACACAAAAAAGTGGGGAGAAATAAAAATAAACTAGAAATTTAATTCGTCATGGGGACGAATTAGGTGGTCTGTTTTCAATTTTATGATCATAGAAAAGTCAAAAAAGAAAAAAAAAGAAAAAAAAATTGTTGCAGATTCCCGGACTCGAACCAGGGATCTCGAGGTCCAAAGTCAAGTGCGTTACCGATATACCAAAACATTTCCCATAGCGATTACACGTAAACGGAAAATAAAATTCTCAAATCCCACTTTGCAAGTGAAATATGAGCATGATCCCGGCATCTGATCGAAAAATAAATGGCACACTTGTGATAGCTTATTGTCTCAGCTACAAGATACTCGATGCTCAGCGAAAACTAAGCTAAGACGACGGAGATATTGCTCGTGAAAGACGGGAATGTAGAATCCAGTTTTCAGAAAAAGTCATGTCCCATGGAGAATACACGCAAAATGTAAAAAATTGACATGCCTCCTTTAATCGCAAAAATGCGCCATGATGCTTTCGTCAAAATGAAAATTCGTGGTGACTGTATCTGTAGGGAATTGTCTCAGCTAAAACATATCAAAATTTGGATAAAAATTGATCAATATTTACAGAGATACAATCAATTTTTCAAAAATCTGCTGACGTCATAATATGCAAATTGAAATTTTGAGTTCGGAGGCCATTATGATGACGTCATGAGTTAATTGAGGATCAAATGAGACATGAATTCATATCTCCAACTCATGCTTTTTCCAACCATGATATAAAAATTGGGGGTCAATGGACTATCTGAAGAGCTATTTTGATTTTTAAAATGGCATGTTTTTGATCAAATTTGCATTATATTGCCCATAGCAGCACGCGCGGATTTTGAACTTTGACGCGCGCTCACGGCCTTATGAAAGGTCAAGAGTGACTGAAATTAATGTAAATTGTCATTTACGGTAAGAGGAATCTAAATCATGTAAAAAAAATTAAATTTGACTTTTTACGCGCGCTGTGAGCGCGCGCAACGCGCGCGGGGACACTTACGGACGGAAAATTTTGAAATGCTTAAAATGACCTGAAACGTGTGCAAACAAAATTTGGGACGAATTGGAGCATTTTAAAAATTTTAAGCGGGCGTACGTGCGCGTCGAGGTGCGCGCACGGATTTTGTTGACATTTTTAGTTGACCTTTGACCGGAAGTTGATGTATACTAAATATGGTTTATTTTTGATTACTCGTTATTGAGATATGATAATGACCTGATTTTTACAAAATGGCGCCTGGATGACGTCACGATGACCCCATGAACTTGAAAAAGGTTTCGGGAACTTCATATCATAGGGCCTGATGACTAGCAGAAATTTGAAGGAAATTGACCAGGTCGAGTTCGAGTAAACGTATACACAAAAAAAGTGTACGGAATAAATAAAAACTAGAAATTTAATTCGTCATGGGGACGAATTAGGTGGTCTGTCTTCAAGTCTTATGATGTATTATAATATTTACTATATTGAGAAAGGGAGAAGTTTAATATAGACATGTAAACAATGATGATGATGATGATGATGATGATCTTGATAGTAATGGGGATGATGATGATGATGATGATGATCATGATGATGTTGATGATTATCATCAACAGACCACGATGACATCAGACTGAAAAAAATGAGAGTACATTTAGATAGTATATAGTCTCAGCTACAACATACTCAAAAATCAACAAAAATCAAGCCGAAATAACGGCGATATTGCTCGCAAAAGACAAGAATGTAGAATCCAGATTTGAGAAAAAGTCATCTCCCATAAGGATTACACGCAAAAAGTAATGGATCTAGTGATAATAGGGTAATAATAAAGTAAATATGGTTGTTTATTACATTATTTGCGATTGTACGTGTTTTAATATTCAAAGGAGATGGTAGAGTGAAACGGTCAAAAAGAAAAAAAAGTGAAGAAAAAAAAATTGTTGGAGACGCCCGGACTCGAACCAGGGACCTCGAGGTCGGAAGTCGAGTGCGTTTCCGATATACCAAAACATTTCCCATAGAGATTACACGTAAACGGAAAATGGAATGCACAAATCCCACTTTGTAATTGAAATATGAGCATGATCCCGGCATCTGATCGAAAAATAAAGGGCACACTTGTGATAGCTTATTGTCTCAGCTACAACATACTCAAAGTTCAGCGTAAACAAAGCTAAAACGACGGAGATATTGCTTGCAAAAGACAGGATGTAGAATCCAGTTTTCAGAAAAAGTCATGTCCCATGGAGAATACACGCAAAATGTAAAAAATTGACATGCCTCCTTTAATCGCAAAAATGCGCCATGATGCTTTCGTCAAAATGAAAATTCGTGGTGACTGTATCTGTAGGGAATTGTCTCAGCTAAAACATATCAAAATTTGGATAAAAATTGATCAATATTTACAGAGATACAATCAATTTTTCAAAAATCTGCTGACGTCATAATATGCAAATTGAAATTTTGAGTTCGGAGGCCATTATGATGACGTCATGAGTTAATTGAGGATCAAATGAGACATGAATTCATATCTCCAACTCATGCTTTTTCCAACCATGATATAAAAATTGGGGGTCAATGGACTATCTGAAGAGCTATTTTGATTTTTAAAATGGCATGTTTTTGATCAAATTTGCATTATATTGCCCATAGCAGCACGCGCGGATTTTGAACTTTGACGCGCGCTCACGGCCTTATGAAAGGTCAAGAGTGACTGAAATTAATGTAAATTGTCATTTACGGTAAGAGGAATCTAAATCATGTAAAAAAAATTAAATTTGACTTTTTACGCGCGCTGTGAGCGCGCGCAACGCGCGCGGGGACACTTACGGACGGAAAATTTTGAAATGCTTAAAATGACCTGAAACGTGTGCAAACAAAATTTGGGACGAATTGGAGCATTTTAAAAATTTTAAGCGGGCGTACGTGCGCGTCGAGGTGCGCGCACGGATTTTGTTGACATTTTTAGTTGACCTTTGACCGGAAGTTGATGTATACTAAATATGGTTTATTTTTGATTACTCGTTATTGAGATATGATAATGACCTGATTTTTACAAAATGGCGCCTGGATGACGTCACGATGACCCCATGAACTTGAAAAAGGTTTCGGGAACTTCATATCATAGGGCCTGATGACTAGCAGAAATTTGAAGGAAATTGACCAGGTCGAGTTCGAGTAAACGTATACACAAAAAAAGTGTACGGAATAAATAAAAATAAATAAAGAAAGAATAAAGAATAAAGAATAAAGAATAAAGAAAGAAAATTCTAACGAAATCAATAGGTGATCTGTCATCGACAGACCACCTAATAATAAATAAATAATAAAGAAAGAAAATTCTGACGAAAACAATAGGTGATCTGTCGTTGACAGACCACCTAATAAATTATCAATAATTCATTGCATTTGGCCCCGACCCCTAACATAAAAAAAATCCTCTATGTGGGCATGCCTTGAACCATAATTCATTTATGTACTGTACCACAATAATACCGTGGTATACCATGGTACAGTACCATGGTATACCACGGTATTATTGTGGTCCAGTACCGTGGTACAGTACCGTGGTATACTACCGTGGTACAGTACCATGGTATACCACGGTATTATTGTGGTCCAGTACCGTGGTACAGTACCGTGGTATACTACCGTCGTACAGTACCATGGTATACCACGGTATTTTTGTGGTCCAGTACCATGGTATCATTTACAAATCTACTACATATTTAAAGCACTTTCAACACAGTATTCCTCATAATATTTGCCAGCCCTTGTTTATTTAATTTTGAAATAGCATGCTAGTGGTCTGCAAAGTAGACGCAAAAATGACAGGAGCTGGCATGTTCACTTTCAACTCAATTATCCATTCAGCCGCTTCTCTCGCAAACACGATCTGTTAACAAAAGACATCACAATCATGTTGATCATTATTGTTAAATGATCATATGACGTATCAAACATCAAACAATGGAAACAATGTGTTTACTTTAAAAAAAAAAACGTTTATTCAAACGAGCTAAAATCTAGCTCGCGTAAAATATATAAAACAATTTACAGTCGAAAACTGAAGTCTATTTCTATAGCGAAGACTGCCGCTTGTTACATCATTATACATGACACTAAACATTTTCAGCACACAACAATATTATAAAGTGGTTAGTCTATTTCTATAGCGGAAGACTGCCGCTCATATTCAAATTACATAGTACATTATACAAACTGTCCTTCCAGCGGAGGTGCGAGATTCGTTGACGATGTCGTACTCGAATTCAGTCGAAAGACGAAATTTTAAGAAACAATTGTTGACTAGGCCTTCTTGGCAGATCGTAGATGTCGGTGATCATATACAGTTAAAAAATGAATGATGAACGAAAGTCATTCGGCCAGTCGGCAATGTCAATCGGTTGCGGAGTCCGTGTTCGGCGATGGTGAAACGCGGTATAGAGTTTGACGTCGAGGGTGATTGAAGACAAAACGATAGGTTAGGTCATCTTTAGTCGGAGTCAGGATCAGACCTGCAAACGACGAAACGCAAATCGAAGAAGGTAAAAAGGAGGTTCTTACCTTCAATCAAAGTTTGATGCGACAGTGTTCAAAAACAGAACAAACGTCGATAATGCCAATATCCAATTCATTATTAGAGTTCGCAACAATCTTCAAAGTTTAAACGCGAAAACGGAGGTCGACGTCAAAGACATGGTGATGGTGGCGTTGATGTATTGGTGAAGATGATGATAAAGAACGAGGTCGATATGGAAACTACTCATTTGTCATGTTGCGTCTATATCTGTGATTTAAAAAAGACAATTCTGAATTAGAGTCTATAACAAAAACAAATATGAATATCAACAACTGTCAACATGAAATCACACAGTCACAGACGCAGACATGACATCGATTTAGCGTAATTAGTTAATATGCTGGGGTTTTATGCAGTATTCTATTCATGTTCTAAAAAGAATAAAACATTAAATCCTGCGAACAATGATACTATTATCACAGCAGAGTTAATGTGTATGTAAATGTACAAATTTTGCTTTGAATGATATCTGCCCCATAACCCATTAAGATCCTACATCAAGTCACGTAAATTGTACATATGGGATCATACATGTTCAGTCTTATCCTGTCGGAATGTGTTTTAAGTCCCAGTTAACACTGTCATAAATAACTATCTAGACATCGAGTAGATCTATGTACATATTGTAAATAAGGTAGATGATTCTTAAACTTACCCATACTGTTGTAGATTAGCAGGAAAACTCAGTATTCAGCATTATTTTGCAGAGAAAACACCAAGATTCAGTCTAGCTCCTGTCTAGGCAAAGCTACATTGTGAATTTATAATGCACACAGTAGCTTGTGTGTGCACTATTCCCAATGCAAGCTTTGTACAGCGATCCTTTGACACGTACACAGTACACATAGCTAGCCATTCAAAAAATGCGGGGTTATATTGCACAACGGTTCCAAAGGATTGGTTGTGTGTACGTGTGTGTATGTGTGTATATGTGTGTATATGTATATGTATATGGGGCCTGTAGGTATATAGTCTTGACTTGTGCAGACCTTCTTTATGATATTTCAAGCTGTTGCACAATTTCTAATTTACACACCCTTGATAAATGGCCAAATGAAAGTTAAGAGTTTTCCACTCCTAGCTTTCCCCTAATTTTAATTGCACACGTTTTAACTACATTAATGAATTTGTTAAAATAATGTATTTTTTAACTGTCAGTTTTTTATTTCAACTAAAATGTTAGAAAACATAAGGACTATGAAATTACATAATTGTACTGGATACACGCGATATCATTTTTTTAAATATATTTTTTTCTTTCTACAATTCTTATATTTTTGTTTGAATATTTTTTTTATTCATAAAAATTGTGTTTTTAATGATATGAATTTTTGATTTTTTTTTTATCTAATTCTTTTCAAATGTTTTTGAACAATAATTATTATAATTGTTTTGTTTTTTCTTCATGATTCTGAAATATTTTAATTATTATTTTGTTATTAATTCTTATGTTTTTTTTATTTGGTTTCATGCGTCCGCTAATTTGTTGTTGTTTTTGTTTTCAAAATTTTAAGACCATTCTTTGAAACAGATTTGTGGGTCGGTGGAATTGTGTGGACGCGGTAACTTTGGGTAGGTCTATAACACACTCGGTTATGCTTCGTGTGTTTAAATCATGCCCAAAGTTACCTTGAGCAAACGATTCGGGATTTCAATAAGTAATAAGGAAACTGAAAAAGAGCAAAAACAAATGACAAACAAATTAAAACTAGTGCCAAACACAGAATCATATTAACCATGGTAGTACCATGGTAGTACCATGGAAGAACAGTAGTACCATGGTAGTACCATGGTAGTTCCATGGTAGAATCATGCTTACCATGGTAGTACCACGGTTATTATGGTAATACCATGGTAATACCATGGAAGTACGGTAGTACCATGGTAGTATGGCAGTACCATGGTAGTACCATGGTAGTACCATGGTAGAATTATGCTTACCATGGTAGTACCATGGTTATTATGGTAATACCATGGTAATACCATAACAACCATGGTAGTACCATGGTATACCATGTGTTTTTTTTTGTAAGGGTATGTGTGAATGTCTAGTCCCCCTCCTCCCCCTGTATCTCTTTCTTTCTCTCTCTCTCTCAAATAATCTATCTGAATCTCTTTTAACCGCTCTGCATATCCATGCTTTTCCCCATTTCTTCCTGCATCTTTGATGAACAAATATTATTTCGAACAACGACTTCATTGTTAGCATACAGCGAAAGTTTTAAGTAGAAATTAACATCGACTCTACATGGCCAATAAGATCTAATCAAGTACAAATGTGATACAGCACCTGAAATAGACATCGCCGATGATATCGCCTTGAGACCTACAGAGGATATCAATGAATGCTGAGTCAGTGAAAATATACCCAGCAGTACCAGATACCTGCATGTCAAGACAAAATAGTATACAAATAGTGTAATAGTATGAAAGAATAACAAATTATTTTACATACAAGCCTCTTTTCTCCCAGAGAATATAATCATGTAGTTTATTCCCTTTTATTGGTCGAGTTCAATATTGTCATCATATTGCTTTTCCTCCGTACAACACGTCACTCCACCGATGGACAAACGGCGTGCATTATCTTTACAATATTGCATGCTGAGCGTTATAAGCATGCAAGTTTTGATGGACCATGTGACGTCGCAATGTTTATCAGTTTTTTTTTTGCCTTAAAGTCGACTTGCTTCAGTAAATTGCTAAGATATTATCTGAATACGAGAAAAGACATATAACTTAGTCAAGTAAAGTTCTAATTAAAATACAAACTTAATGTACCCCTGGGGGAAAATACACAAACGGGGGCTCGGGGCGAATTAGCCCCCAAAATGCCCAAAAGAGCACACGAAAGTAACAAAAGAGCCCCCCTAATTTGCATAGAGTTCAATGCAAACAAATTAAAGAATGTTATTTTCATGCAAGCAAGCTTGAAATGTAGCCCCCGAAATTTTTTTATCAATTGTTTTCCTGACGTACCCACTGAATTGAATAGAACCCCATTATATAAAAAATGCATTGTTAGTATTGCGGAGATTTTTTCTTCCTTCTCATTTTGAATTGCAAAATTTTGCTTTATAAGACCAGCCGAGACACTGTTGGAATATGATTTGATAAATTGATCTTTTTTTAATCCATTAGATTTCACTGTAGTTTGATTTGTTTTATGTATATGATACCGGTAATAATAATAATAATATTGACTTTCTTTCTTGGCATATCAAACATGTATATATTGCATTCTGCTAGTATAGGAATGCAATATATATGATATAACACTCAAGGACAGCCTATTAATATATATATATATATATATATATATATATATATATATATATATATTAGGGCTGTGCAAAACAGTGTAATGAGGTACTCGAGTACACTCCCAGGCTTACAAGCGAATACTTGAATATTCGGACGCCATGTTTTTTTATAATTTTTTTGAATTTTTTTGCGGCCGAATATTCGAGTACAAGAAATCGTACTCAAGTAGTTGTCAACGGTGCGGGTACTCGAGCATTCGACTTCTCGTCACAGCCCTAATATATATATATATATATACATAAATGTGAACCGAGAAAATGCAGTATCTGCCCAGTGGTGTTATATTTCACTGAGGCCGCAATCCTAGGTCGAATTATAATAGCACAGGGTAAATTCTGGATTTGGAGGTCAATATATGTTATATTGAACAATAAAATGCATGCAATATTTGTCATATGAAATTAAGGGTATCAATTTTGTGACCCTTTGGATTTAGGCCCTCTCGATTACATACAGCAGGGAGGTGGGAGGGACTCCTACATTCAGGTTGCCTTCACCTCGGATGCGCACGGCTAAGACAATTAAGGGTATCTATTTTGTGATCCTGTGGACCCTCTTGAGTACACTACATTCAGCAGGAAGGTGGGAGGTTACGCGCATTGAAGAGATGTGGGCAGTCTAATTTACTTTTGTACACGTCATACCGTGCAAAAAAGGTGTGTTTGTGGGCAAAGTGGGTGTGTATGACAATAATATATGCAAACAATTCCTTACATCGAAACAGAACAATCAGCACTCCATGCCATGATGCATATTGACCCCCCCCCCCCCCACACACACACACTTGACTTTATAAAAACAAAATCAAATGTTGAGAGGAGGAGAGAGAATCAAGACGCGTTAAATGGCATTCCGGAGAGTGGGAGGCAGCTAGAGAACGTGGTTCCATATTATTATACCATTAGCAATGAATGAAGTCTGTAGTAAACTTACAAATATTGTGCTGTAGTTCTTCCCGTTGGTCTTGAAGGGATTGGTCAAAGAGATCGGTTTATCCACATTTAGATTAACAATCGTCGAGTCGGTAAACTCTGCTGAACTCTCATACTGGAAGAAGAAGGCGCCTACATAAAATGCAAATCAGAGGATAGAGAAATATATACTCCTAGAAACAAACAAACAAATGCATTATTTTGCAGTACGTCTTACAGTACCACTTTACCGACATCCTATATGGTTAATTAATGCTTAGAAGATTTTCTTTTTGTCCCAAGACAATCTTTAAATTCTCCAAAGTAACGGGAAAACAATAGCAGTTGCTCCCTAGCTCTCCTCCATCACATCCCCGGCAAAATAAAAGAAAGACAAGTCAAGAAGAAAGAGAGAGCTCGAGGGGGGGGGGGGTGGGAGAGGGGACATGGAAAATGGGAGAAAAGATGATAACTATCCTACACACTCTCCCTCGACTGGATGGTCTTGATTCTATATACACGTTTACTGACCATCATAACTTAGAAATAAATTTGTACCATTAAACATTTTGTTGCCATTAAAAAGAAAATTAATAAGCCCTTTATGTCTTGATGAATTCATAATATTCTGGTATGATACTTTTTTTTTTAAATTTATCAAACTTGGATTTTCAAACATTTTACGCAGATCAATGTTTCAAATTAAAAGTAGAAAAGCCACTTGGCTATATTGCAAATTTCAACTCGACGTAGATTAAGACATGATATCAAAAAATGATTAAGTCGCTAAAGCCTGCATAAAACCTGGTTACATATCGTATTTTCCTAAGGTTGATCTGAAAATTTGTTATTCCAAAGGTTCGTAGTTCTGAAAATGAATGGAATCATAATCCCAAAGGTTCATAATTCCGAAAATGAAATAAGACCTTAATAAAGGTACATATTTTTTTCTTTTTTTTCTTCGGAATTACGAATCTTTGGAATAACCTTTGTCTATTTTCGGAATTATGTACCATATTTCATTTTCAGAATTACAAACTTAAGAAATTGCAAACCTTTGGATAAACAAGTGCCTCCCTAAAGGAGTTATGCTTTAAATAACTTCAGAATCAATGCCATTATCCAAGTATTCATTTATGAAACAAATAACACTTGAAAGGATGCACAGGTATGAAATCATCATAACCAGAAGATGCAGGTTGTGCAGAACTCAGCAGCTCGTCTTATTTATCGTATTAGGAAACATGAATCTGTGTCTCTTATTTTAAGAGACTTACACTGGCTACCCATTCACTCTCGCATTTTATTCAAAATATTGTTGTTAGCTTATGAATGTTTTTATGATTTTGCGCCTCCTTATTTGATTGAGCTATTAACATTGTACACACCTTCTAGAAATCTTCGTTCTAATAAGAAAAAATTGTTTGTTATTCCACCAGTGATGACCAGGTCATATGGTGAACGCAGCTTCGCTCACACTGCCTCAACTTCATGGAACAATCTCCCGGAACATCTAAAAAACATTGACTCTATTGTTAAGTTTAAGATTGCTTTAAAGACGCACTTATTTAACATTTAATTCATCCATTTTGTCCGTTACCCAGTATGTCTTGTCTTTGTATTCTGTTATGTTTTTTTCTCTAGAGCGCATAGGGACATTTTTTAATACTATGTTTTATGCGCTATACAAGAACGGTTAATTATTATTATTATTATTATTCTGTATCTCAATCAACAAACAAACAAATGATGGAAAATGCCGGTAGATTATGCCACAAGGGATGATAAATAAGAGCCAACAATGATGAACGACAAGTGGCGGTGCCTGGATTGTTAAAGTTGAGATTGGAGCAAGTTCAAGGGAATGAACAAGAATTTTGTTTCGGGAAAGAGCAAAAAATAATTCAGAATGTTTTCTCCATTTCACAACGATGCAGGCCTTCTGGATTTATTTTGTTTATAAAGATTCTTTTTTTGAAGTGAAAGTGGTCTTGAAGAGGGATAATCATGCCAAAAACGTTTTTCGTTTTTTTTTTTTCTTCTTCTTCTGATATTCGGCCAAATGTTTTTAAAGAACCCCTTTTCCGAAATAAACGGCCCCTCTAAGCTATTTTTATCCTGCACCAGTCCCCCAAATGTCCATAGTGTTTGGACTGAGCAGAGGCGAATATGGGGATGCAAGAGGAACAATCCGATGACAACCCTTGAATGGACACAACAAGGTGCAAAGGGTGAAGGAGCCATAGGCTTTGATTTCCTCTCTCGTGTTAGGGGGTTTCGCCCCTCGCCTCCCCTCCCTTAAGTTCACTGCCACAGGGTCACAGGGTAAAGTTTTTACTCCAGTGCTTCTTAAATTGAAAACTGACAACATTTTATTGGAGATTTTGATATTAATGAAGGAAAGGGTTAAATATGAAAGCTGAACAATTTTGCAATGTTTGGGTATGCAGCAACTAACCACTTCACCAACATTGTGGAACTAAAAACAACTACCTCTCGTATAGACCATGTGTAATTGCGTATATACCAGCGTTTTTTTTTACTGGGGTGCCGCCAGAGAAATTTAGTAACATCAAAAATTTATCTGAGCAACGTCGGTTTCGTTTTCTATGAGAAAATAGCATATTAAAGACAAAAAAAGTGTATTTCTTCCAAGCTTGCTTCACTCGCTCGCATCATTTAGAAGCAGGCAGATTGCAGGTAGTGAAGTGCCTGAATAGCTACATATTTGGCAAGGAGTTGTCTGAACCTCATTTTATATGACAGCAAAGATATGGTATAACTTCTACATAACAATTATATTTTTACTGCTCGCAGAATTTAGAAATGAAATAATTCCGGGCAACGGGATGCCCTAAAATTAGTTTTTTCCTAACATGCAAATTTTTGTCGTTATAGCCTAATCAATTATGCAAAATGCTAATTTTATGCATTTTACAGAAAACTCTACATATTTGTCCGTAGACTTGTGAAGAATCTTGAAAATGTATTGAATTTTATGATATTTGAAAATTCATAGGTTAATTTGCATAAATTATGAATACGCAAATTACGCATTCATGAATATCAAATCTGGAACTATATTTAGGGAACTAGAATCATTACAAAAATTGTCAGACTCCACTTTTTGAATATTGAAACTCATTATTCATATGAAACTTCTTTTCTAACACAAAATAGTTATTTGATGTAATTAATAATGATAATTTATGCAAATTTGATGCGATTTTCAACTATTTATTTACTTATGTATTTTATTGTTGTTTATTTCTTATTATATCTATTGTTTTATTTCTAATGTATTATTTTGTTCTGGAATACATCAAGTTACTCTGAGAAACATATAAAAGCAATTTGATATCAATTCATATCTTCACATTTCTGCTTGTACATGAATATATGCAATTATAGCATTTTTTTTATGACATGCGCATACTAATTGTTATGTAACACCTTACAGGTATATCCGATTTTGACGAAAATGGTATCAAAATGTGCGCAAGACTTGAGGGAAAAAAGTCATGAAACGACAATTCAAAATTCCAAGCGATTGCGGCACGATCTCTGAAAATGTCGAGGGGGGCCTCCCAGGCCCCCCCCCACCCCAGTACAGTAAGGGTTAATATATTAAAGATGTAATGGGGAGGGGGAGAGACTCTAATAAAAAAATAAGTATGCCCGTTAGTATGTACATGAAACTTGACGAGTTTCAGGGTGATGTACAAGTAATATAATCTGATGAATTCGGGATTAGGGTAACGCGAAACCATTTATTTCCGAAAAGGCCGAGGTGATTGCCCCCCCCCCCCCAAAAAAAAAAAATAAATAAATAAAAAAATAAAGGTTGAAAAACGCTGGTATAACAAATTCTTTTATTCATGCAGGAGTTATAATATAAACTGATATTTCAGATCATTTTCCTATCCTTGGTGCCTTTGAACATCTTACATGTATGAAGGCTAGTGTATCGTACCTTCATACATTTTTATATTAATACATTTCAGAAAGATCTAGGTAAAATTGATCGTGATTATGTAAGAGGTTGTACAAAATGTATTGAGTCATACTCTGTATTTTACGAATTGTTTGCGCAAGTCTATGACAAGCATGCAACAATGATGTCACTAACTTCGAAGAATCTGAAAAGGGGGGGGGGGGGGGGGAATGGGAGTAAAACCGTGGATGACTAATGCTGTTTTAAAATCGGACGACAAGAAGCACAAGTTTTTATTCTGAACTAAAGGCATCAAAGTTCAACAGAAAGACGAGGAAGAATACAAAAGAGTGCAGAAATGTTCTAACTGCAGGCCTCCAATTCATTGAAGAGCTTTTCTGTAGTACGAAATAAGAGCGATAATATCCGATAATAGGTTAATGCCTCATACGATATCGTTCCATCAGACCTGTAAGAATGATTTGAAAGAGTACTCGTTCGTCTATGCTAATACATGCTGGATCGTGCAAATAACAAATATGCTAAACGTGGTTTCATGTACACGTCTACAGACCATACCATCTTACAAAAAAAAAAGATTATACCATTACAAATTTCTTGTCATTCATAATGGAAAATCAATAAGCCCTTTAAGAATTTAAAAAAAATTATGATAATCCGGTAACACACAATAATTATATTTTTTATCATACTTAGATTTCTAAACATATTTGAGAGATTCATGTTTCGAGTTAAAAGGTAAAAGACGCCATTCGACCATATTGCATATTTTCAACTCGTAGACTTAGACATGACACACACACACAAGCTGAATAAGTCGTTTAAGCCTGCATAACACCCTGTCACTTTTTCTATTTTCCTAAGGTTAAAAATGAAATACGGTTCGCAATTTTGAAGATGAAATATGGTTCATAATTTAGAAACAAGATAGGATTCATAATCCCGAAGGTTCTTAATTCCTAAAATGACATAGAAACTAGATGCGGGCCTATTGTCTTCCGGAATTACGAACCTTCGATCACTGAACCCTTTTTCGGAATTATGTACTCTATTTCATTTAAAGAAACAAACAAACGTGTTTTGGGGCGGTACGCCAATACAGTACCGCCTTACCGACTTGGTTGGGTAATCTCTTTGGCAGCTCACTCAGGAAGCTATACTGGGATGTATCTATAGGGTTCATTAATCGTTAAAAGTCTTTCGATTTAATTTCCCAGATAATCTTTAAATTCTCCAAAGGAAGAAGCGAAGTAACAGAGACTCAGAGGCAGTTGCCTACTTCTCCCCCATCACTTGGCAAAATGAAGAAGAAAAAAAAGAATAGAAGATAGAAGACCTAGAAATATCGCGATGCGTATCCCCCGGCAGAGGCAGCGAGTTTGTGTCATCCTTATGGTCGAAGGAGGGACAAAGATCCCCTCTCCCCTCCCTGAAAAAAGGGTGACGTAGAGATCGCCACTAGAGGTTCAGACTATTGTCAAGACTATAAGAGCAGCAACACCAAAACAATATGTGTGTAGATTAGAGTATGATGCATCTCTGTAGAAAATTTGAAAGAAATCTGTCAAGAAATGTGGCAGTTAGAGCGCACAAAAGACAGCGACCAAAATATGACTAAAGATGTGTCATACATCGACTACTTCAAAAAAAAACCATAGATATCTTCGTGGTTTGAGAATGTGTTCAGGATTTTTTGCATGTCAGAGGGTTAGTACAGTAGAAGGAATATAGTAAGTAACATTTTATAAAAAAAATTAAGCAAATTTTTTCACCAACCTTCAATAATGTTACCACGTCACTTTAAAACAAGTTTTGAAAATATTAGAGTTGATATAATTTTGTTTCTTATTAAAGGTCATTTTTTAGTCCGTTATACTTTCATCATGCTTAAAATTCCATCACGATTGTTTTTTCCTTTTTCAATGATGTTGTATTTCCAACCGTGTGACCTCACAAATCTATAACTTTATTGTTCGCTCGCTTGGATCGCTCATAAATGAACATTCAGACCATCATACCCAACTGCAAAGTAATATCTTGGACCGAGTTAAGAGAGTAACAAATATTAAAATCATTCCTGATAATGATATAACAATACCAATGTCTACAAAATGTTTGCATTCAGTTTTTCCCTTGGAGTATTGGAGGTGCCATTTTCCCCCATAAACTCCCACTTGGGAAGACACCCCCCCCCCCTCTCTGTCCCTGTTTGTTTGTTTATCCAGTAATTTGAATTCATTGGAATATTAGATGCTCTCTTTCAAATACACTCAAGACTGCCGAGCCACCGATTATCTACTGCTTCTTGTCCTAAAACCAAAGTGTGGTTATAGAGCGCTACTTGCAGCGGGCCTCGCTATGTCCAATTTGTACAGCATTCAAGATTTCCTTCTAGCCAGTTTTAAATCATTTTTTTTTCTTCTAATTTTCCCCAAACCTTTTCAATCAGTGTCAAGATTACTTTTTGTTGCTCAATCTCTCTACCGTCCCATCCATACATTTTCCAGCCTAACTGTAAACTATTTTACAATGTGCAAACAATGAGAGTCAGACAACTTCATGCAAGATGTAAATTTTCATTAATTTTTTGTCACAACATGTGACAACGAAATGTTGTGTGGCCCCGCAAAAGATTGCCCAATTTGGCAAACTTGGTCTCAAAAGTTGCGAGACCCTTAAAAGGAAAAATAACGAAAAGGCAATTCGCAATCTGAAGCAGTTTTGCAGCAGTCGTGGATTTTGTAAAGTGCGGTGGGCAGGGGGGGGGGGGTCAAAATACCCCTCAGTGAGAATAGAATCAAAGAGTATCTGAGGGTTTGCGTCATATCACCATATGGTAATATAACAGCTTCGCCAATCTTCACACGTTGATAGTGGAAAACACCCAAATACCCTATATATAGTCATCTGGGTGTAAACCCTTTGTTGTTTGAAGGCTCGCAATGTTTTGTGCGTGAAGCCGTGAACGTGGGAAGAAACACTGGGAAGCAAAAAAAAAAAAAAAAACACATGTTCTTTTATTGTTCCCTCACAAAAGTGAGTACACAATATTTGTCTGTGTCCACATTTCAATCAAAATTTCTTCTAGACATTGCACTTTAAAGATACTATGTCCCTTTTGCAGCCAACATCCAATTCTGTAGAACTTTGCAGGAATTATGTACCGTACATGTATATGTCATGTATGTCGTATCCGTGAAATTTAAACATTAGCAGCGTCCTAGCAGGGATATGTGAATTTAACTCACATATCCCTGGTCCTAGTATTCAAATTATGCAAGGATACCTGGTTACCTTCTAGACTTTATTGTCTGACACTATTGAGTGACCGACTAACATTTCTTTTTCTTTTGTAATAACATAAATGAACTGTTACGGGTACATGATCATTTGTCTACATCAATAACCCACTACTTGTGATGGCCAACATAACTTTGAGCAGCACAAAGCGTGCAACCTTTCGGTACAAGCGTCTGCAAATCAGTCGATTTGAAAACTACATGTAATAGTCGTTATTATCCCACTAAAAGCCATTTTTCAAGTACTTTCGTTTGAAGGGATGTTCTAAATTAGCATTGTCTTTCAAATGCCGTTGGAATTTAACCTTTTCATTTGTTTGGCCTGCAAATGGGACATAATCCTGACTACAAAACACAACAACAAAACCAGTTTAAAAGGATTATTGACTTTTCTGTCAAGACTCAAGGACAAATGATAGATTCATGCGAAGTGATCTAGATATGAAATTATAAACTTTTTAAAGAACTAATTTAGAGAAAAAGGTCATATCTTGAAGTATCTAAATCCAAAAAAGGGGGCGGGTTTGGCCAGACACGATGGAGCTACGGCCACAGAAAGAAAGCCATTTTTAGGACCTCTAAAAAATTACCCCCTTAATGACAATTCCCCCTCTCTGGACAACCAAGGACAACCATCCCCCGGGACACTTACAGCGTGTCCACACACAAAATAATTTATCCCGAAACTCTATAACGAAATGTCGTATAAAGAATCATCCTATAACTTTCAAAGTGTCCACACACAAGAAACGTCGTATAAATAATCATCGTATAAATTCCAGGATGTCCACACACAGAAGAAAGTAATCCTGAAACTCTACAGCGAAATGTCGTATAGGTGCGCAGTTTGCTACTGCGGTCATGAAATGGAAGCGAAAATGAGAGGTCTGGTCTCCTTTTGCTCGAGGTCACGTTAAGCCCCGCCCAGTAAGTTACACTAGTTACACTCCCCCTGTCCACACACAACATTTTCCGTGATTAGGCGTGATTCTTTATTGAGTTTCAGTTCGAAACGATGCCCAAACCTGCGTTTCGTTAGACTAGTTTCGTTATACGACGTATCGTTAGTGAGCGTCCACACACACAATTTTCATCGTAAAACTATTGCGAAACTGTATCACTATCGCGAAACGGTATAGCTAATCACGCCTAATCATGGAAAATGTTGTGTGTGGACAGGGGGTTACTCCTCCCCCTTCCCCCAAGCATCGCCAAGGACAACCACCCTCTCCCCAAAAAATTACCCTCCCTGTTCATTAAAGGGGTAGTCTACCCTGATAATAAGTTGGTTATAATACAAGTCATTTTCTTACTGGGGGTAATTTTCCAAGGGGAGTGGGCGGCTGATTGTCCGTGCGGTTAATTTTCAGGAGGGCGGGCGAAGGGGGGGGGGGGGGGGGCTAATCAAAGGTTTTTTAATCATTTTATACATAGTAAAGTGTGTTTAATAATGGTCTTGTCGATAAAATGAAAATGTAATTAATACTGAAATATAATTTACCTTTATCCTAGTATCTTACAGTGACTAATAAGTGTTTGGTATTAAGACCATGCTTTTTTGTATGAATTGTTCTGTTTTTACCATCCTCACCATGTGCCACAGATTCATCGCTTCAAATAAGTAGATTCCATTTATGGGCATTTTCTTTGTATGTCACTAACTTTTCCGAGCCAATTTATTGAAAAGCTTTTAATGTAGTACGAAATATGAGTGGTTAGTATCCGGTTATAGGTTAATGCCTCAAATAATATTTTCCACCAAACTAATTGTACAAAAGTTTTTAAATAGAACTCATACTAAATGATGCTACATTGTGGAAATAAAACACATGCCAAATGTGGTTTCATTTACACGTCTACTAACCATACCATCTTACAAAAAAAAGATTATACCATTATCAATTTCTTGTCATGTAATGGAAAATTAATTAGCCCTTTAAGTCTTAATAAAATGATAATAATCAGATAACACATCAAATTTGGATTTCTAAACATACTTGACAGCTTTATGTTTTGACTAAACCATATTGCATTTGTTCAACTCATAGACTTAGACATGACACACAAACAAAACTGAATAAGTCGTTAAAGCCTGCTTAAAACCAGATCACATGTCGTATTTTCCTAAGGTTAAAAATGAAATACGGTCCGCAATTATGAAGATTAAATAGGGTTCATAATTTCGAAACAAGATAGGATTCATAATCCTGATGGTTCATAATTCCTAAAATGATATAGAAACTAGATGCAAGCCTATTGCTTTCCGGATTTACGAACCTTTCGATCACCGAAACTCTTTTCCTTTTCAGAATTATGTACTCTATATTTCATTTTAAAAATTATTTAAGCATTATGCTCCTAGAAACAAACAAACGGCTTTTAGGCCGGTATGCCTTAAAGTACCACCTTACCGACAATCTATACGGTTAATTAATCTTTAAAAGTCTTTCTATTTCATTTTCCAGACATTCCTGAAATTCTTAAAAAGGAAGCAGCAGAGTAAAAGAGACTCGATGGCAGTTGCCTACTTCTCCCCGATCACTTGCAAAAAATGAAGAAAAAAAAAAAGAATAGAAGATAGAAGAAAGAGAAACAGAGAGAGGGGAAGGGAGATGGGAGATGGGAAATGGAACATGGGAGAACAGATGATAACATACACTCTCTCCCGACACGATGGTCTTGTTGATTCGTATTTCAGCCAATTATTAAGACTGATGTCCCACCCCCAGCCCCATGACGGACTCAGGCAACGGCACTATATATTATATATATGTCACCAATATCGGACACTTCTTAATACTGGAAATGTCAAACATGTTTCCATAAACACGTATACTGACCATACCAACTTACAACAAAAAACAGTTGTACAATTAAATATTTGTCCTCATTTAATTGAAAATTAATAAGCCTTTAGGTCTTTGTAAAATCAAGATAATCCAGTATTATACATAAATTAAATCTTCTATCAAACTTGGATTTTTAAACACTTTAGGCAGTTTTATGTTTCAAGTAAAAGGGGGAAAAGCCATTCGGCTATATTGCAAGGTTTAACTCGAAGACTTAGACATGACACCAAAGTGATTAAGTCATTAAAGCCTGCATAAGACTGTACGATTGATCTGAAAATTAGTTATTCTGAAGGTTCTATAATTTGAAAGGTTCGTATTTCCGAAAGTTTGTTCTTCTGAAGGTTCGTAATTCTGAATATGAAATAGGAATCATAATCCCAAAGATTCATATAATTCTGAAAATGAAAAAGAACCCTGATTCAGGCCTATTCTTTTTGGAAATTACGAATCTTTGGAATACCAAACCCTTTTAAATTTTGAAGTTATTTACCCTATTTCATCTTCAGAATTATTTTGAACCTTCGGATAAATGAACCTTTATTCTGAATATTGAACCCTATTTTATTTTTCGGAATTATGAACCCCTTTGCACAGGAAAATTTTGTTGCAGAATTACAAGCCTTGGGAATAACGAACCTTTGATAAATGATTGCCTCCCTAAATGTCTTTAAACTTTAAATAAATAAAGAATCAATAGCATTAAACAAAAATTGGATTGAATCATTCAAGTATTCCCTTATGAAAGAAATAACACTCACCATTATCTTCAGCAATGACAGCAATGGTGAAACAGGAAAGAAGGATGCACACGTATGAAAACATCTCGACCGTTCTGTACCTCGACAAGCAAGCAAATGATGCAAAATGCCAGTAGAATATGCCAGATGGGATGGTAAAATGGAAGGAAAATATTGATCCACGACAACTGGCGGTGCCTGGATTTTTAGAGTTGAGGTTGAAGCAAGTTCTAGGGAAAAAGCATGATATTTTTAGTGAAAGTGCAAAACTAAATCAATGTTTTTTCTCCCTTTCGCAATGACGCAGACCTTCTAGATTTATTTTGCTAGTCAAGATTTGTTTTCTTTAAAGTGTAAGGGGGCTGTAATAAGGATACGGTAATCATGACGAAAAGGTTCTTTGTAATAACGGGTACATGAGCATTTGTCTACATCAATAACCCACTACTTGTGATGGCCAAAATTAAATTAATTGAAACTTTGAGCCGCAAAAAACGTGCAATCATTCGGTACAAGCGTATGCAAATCAGTCGATTTGAAAACTAATAGTCGTTATTTTCCCACTAAAAGCCATTTTCAAGCATTTTCGTTTGGAGGGAAGTTATAAATTAGTGTTGTCTTTCAAATGCCGATGGAATTTAACGTTTTCATTTGTTTGGCCTGCAAATGGGACATAATCCCTTTAATAACAACAAAACACAACAACAAAACCAGTTTAAAGGGATTATGAACATTCTCTGTCAAGACTCAAGGACAAATGAAAGATTCATGGGAAATGATCTAGAAATGAAACTAAACTAGAGAAAAAGGGCATATCTCGAAGTATCCAAATCCACAAAAAGGGTGCGGTTTTGGCCAGACACGATGGAGCTACGGCCACAGAAAGAAAGCCATTTTCAGGACTTTAGAGGGAGCTATTTATATCATGCGTGACCATTGGAACTTGAAATTCAGTAGGATTGTGTGCTTCTATAAAAACAAGATACTGTAAGGATGTGAGACAAAACGGAATTGGTATCAGTTATGGCAATTACGTTTTTTAGCGTTCAATTGTTAAACAGTCATAGTGATTTTTGACGGATTTAATTTCGGATTTGAAGTTCCAGTATGAAGATGGAATTTTTAAGGGCCTGTTTTTACATGGCAGATGAAATAATAATCTCTTAAACTATCTGGAGGAATTTTATAAAAGTCTGTAGCATCAAGGATAGTGGAGATACGAAGGAAGAATGAAATGCCTTAAATGGACCAGAAACAAACAAAACGGCGACTGGATGGTTACGTATCAGTCACGGTGATCTTGGAAAACGAAGACTCAGGTGCCCTAGATTAGATATCAGAGATTACGACTACAAAATTTGAAAGGAATTGGGTTGGAGAATGGGACCTAGATTAGATTCAAAAGCGCTACGTGCAAAATGAAAGGGATTTCGGGGGAAAAGAAGAAGACTAAGACTTGAACTGCAATTGTATCAGAACGATGTGCGTGCATTGAAGCCTGCGTTTCTTCATGTTAAACAAAGAAGCATCTCTCAGACTATCGAGAGCCATTTGTTAGAAGTCTGTAGATCTTCTATGAAAGTGGAGATAGGTAAAAGAGATAGGTAAAAGAGAAAGAAAGGCCTCACAACGGCCCGAAACGGACAAAATGGCGCCTGGACCATCACGCAAGAGTGGTTTCGGAATAAGAAGAGTTCAGTGACCTTAATGGGATGCTAGTGTCGTATTCTAGCTTATGGGGGGGGGGCACTTGTCAGGACACAGGTCGCACACCATGAAGCCAAAAAAATAGAATTTTGTAGGACAAGTTGACTTTATTAGGTAGAATAAGAACAGAACAGAAAAACCATGCAAATACAAAACAAAATGACAATGCATAAATATTAGATCATTCTGTATAATTTAATCAAAGAACGACAATTTGCATCTACTACAAAGATAAATGATGAAACAGCAATGGAAAGAACAATAATGTGACTACTAACAATGACTCATACTCCTAGTAGTGAGCAATTATACAAAACAATGAAAGACTACATGTGTATATCGACATTTACATAAAAATAATAATTAGCTACTTAAATTTTCGCTTACATCGAAGTTAAAACAAAACTACCAATAGAACCTTTGTCTTTTACCAACACATTCACATAAAAGACTAAATCATCCTCAGCTGTGATCCAGCTCAACAACTCAGTAACGTACTGCTAACTGCTAGGAATCACTGAACACAGGTCTAAAATACTGCAGACCCCTAAAGATACATATCAATCATTTTGTATGTTCATTTAGCCAATACTAACTGGTTTGCTGAGGACAAAAAGACGACTCTCTGCACGAAATTGTATTATGGCGTTGATTTGTACTTTAATCAAATGACAAACGATGTGAGTCAAATGTCGTCGAACAACGCAGTTCAGATGTTGAAGAATATATAATTCAATTTGCATAAAAAGAACAAACAAATTGAACCGGAAATTAGACATGTACCTTCAGTACCTTGATTAACACTGAATACATATTTGTCTAGACTATGAAGCTCTGAATTGAACTTCTTATACAAATAATAAACTTGACTGAACCATCAAAACATGTCTCTCTGTGTCATTATTGAATAATAACTGTTGTATCCTATCTTGCATCATGACCACTAGTCATCAGATACATATGTAGTCTAAATCATAATTATCTTCATGAAATATCTGCAATAATTACCTTGCAAATATTAAAGTTTAAACTACTCCAGTAATCCTTTTGTATTGGAAAATAAATCTCAAGCCATGTATATCAAGTTCAACTTGAGCAAAATTCAACTTGCACTGTTATAATGCACATCACAACTCTTGCATAACTTTTCTCTAACCAAGTTAAAATAACCTAGCCCAGTTTGATTCATTTCAGACACTCAGTTAACATATAAATCCCTCATGCCTTTTTGATTTCTCCATTAATAATTGTTGTACAGATTTATAAGCTTTCATGAACATAAGCCTCTGACAAAAACACTCATTGATGTAAACAAACCAAAACTGAAGTTAGCACATCAATTTTTTTTTTCAGGCGCGGATGCAAGGGGGGGGGGGTGTCGAGCAGGCCTTGCCCCCACCCCCCCCCCTCAAAAAAAAGAGAGAGAGGAGGAAAAGAAGGGAAGGGGAAAAGGAGAGGAAGGGAAAGAAAGAAGAAAAGAAAAAAGGAAGAAGGAGACTAGGGGCGAAAGGGTCTTGCGTCACAGGCTGTTGCCTCTCCACCCCCCCCCCCCCCCTCATAAAAAAAATAAGAGACAAGGAAGGAAAGGGAAAGAAAAAAGGCAAAGAGCAGATAAAGGGAAAGAAATAAAGGAAGAAGAAAAGTAAAGAAGGGGGATATCAGTTGCAATTTTTTCGCTAACAAGTTGTGGGTCGGGGGGTGGGGCAAATGGCCCTTGCCTCCCCCCCCCCCCCCGCCTCCACTAAAAAAAGGGAGAAGAAAGGAAAAAGGAAAGAGGAGAGCGAAACGGGAACAAAAAAGATGAAGAAGAAAAGAAAAGGGTGTAAAGAAGGGGAGATCAGTAACGGTTATCCCGCCAACAACATGTGGATCGGGTGAGGCCGAAAGGCCCTTGCCTCCCCTACCCCAGCAAACCTAAAAGAGAGAGAAGGAAGGGAAGGGAAAGAGGAGAGAAAGGGGGAAAAAAAAGAGAAATAAGAACGGTAGAGGAGATCAGTTGCGATTTTTCCCGCAAACAAAGTGTAGATCGTAGGGGGGGGGGGTGTGGCACTGACGTACCGATAGGGGAGGGGGGACTTGGTATAAATAACATTCAAACGTTTATTAACGTTTATTAGCTTATCAACACTAGTGTGGCTAGGAGGGATTAGACCACACCGCGAGGTCACTGACAGGTGGCTATCTCATCAACTCAGCTCTCAAATAACACAAGAAATAGAGGATCATGAGGGACCAATAGGCACCGATTGGGGAAGTTTTCTATATAGAGGTACCACCGTTATTTCCATGACGGTGATTTACAAATAATGCTGAAATGACATCATTTTCGAGAGTTTTCCTCACTTTTTAGTAAATTATACTTTTTTATGCGTTTGATGGAAAATGGCAAATTCCGAAGTTTGCAGTCAGGCAAGAAATATGCTTTTTGAGATGCCTACATGTCAGGATCGGAAGCCTCGAGCTCCCCCCCCCCCCCCAACTTATTTTAAAAAAAAGTATATTGAAGGGAAATAGGAAGAAACAGAGCAAGAAAGAAAGAATAGTTATCATCATAAAAAGGACAGGGCCAGCGTGAGTTGGAACTGTGTGCGGATCATGGTTTAATTTGAAATAATTTTTTGTTTTTGTTTTTTGTAGACTATGACTAATATTATATTAAAATGAGATTGGAAAAAGAAAGAAATACAAAATAACTTTACCAAGTCATTAAAAGAAAGAGATGCGATGAAATTGGCAACAATAGTCAAATTTGACTAATAGCCATTATAATACCAAACGAAGAAGAAGAAGAAGAGACTATATGAATACGAATTTAGAAAGGAATCGGATTAAATGGAGGGGCCTAGACAGGACTAGCAGGCATTACGTGCAAAACGAATGGGATCGTGATGAATGATGAACACGTCATGGCGTGACCTGTTGCACTATATAACGCCCGTCCATACTAGAATAATCATAAAAAAGAGTGGCGTCTTATCCCTATTTAGCCCGGGGGGGGGGGCTTTAGAAGCCTCCCCCCTCGACATTTTTCGCGATAATTTTTTAACGCAAGAAAAGCTTGCACTGAAATTTTGTGACTTTTTTCTTTCCAGTCTTGCGCATCTTTTGACAGAAATTTTTCGAAAATCGGACCTACCATTACAAAGTCACGTGTCCTTTTGTCTTTGCATGTCAGCCCGTCAGCTCATTTTTGTGATTTGTGTACAAAACATATGGATATCTCATTTTTCAAATAAAGAGATAAAGCATTGGTTATTTGGTCTTGTTTATAGTTGAGGTGTTTATTTTGGGGTCAAAATAGTTGAATTATAGTTGGAAATGAAATAAAACAACAAAAATAATGAAATACATAAGTTAAAAAACAAAGAAATACATTAGAAATTATCAAAACAATAGATAACATAAGGAATAACCCTGGTTTTTCAATTTGTTGCGTTGTATTATTATTCCAAATGGTCTAACTAATGTATGTAGTGAGAAAGAATGCTTAAATATGAATAATGTCTGATTTATGGGCAAAAATGTGAATTGTATGACCTTATTTGCATAAATTACCATAAATATGCAAATGAGTGATTTTTCAAAAAATTGAAATTACCATAGTATTCTATACACTTCACTTGACATGTTTGCAAATTTTCGCGGCGATCGGGCGTTTCACGGCCGAGATCATAGGGGGGGGGCCTTAGAAGCCCCCCCCCCCCCCCCCCTGGGCTATGCAGTTTCAAAATAGCCCGGGCTAAATAGGGTTAAATGGCCCCCTTGACAGATTTTTTTTTAAATCCGGCTTTGACATGCCCTGTGGTTGGCTATTAGTCGTTTGCACAATTTCAAAGCGAAAAAATGACGGAAAGGGGGTAAAAAGCAGTCTGAAAATGACGTCCTAGCCGATGCGTGATATAATTTGGGGGAAACTTGGCAAAATTCGTATATTGACCTTTGTTCCAATGTGATTGACTTAAAATTTTCTGTGATATATCAGTCCAAGGGACAACTCAATATCAATTTACCAGTGGACAATAGTAAGAAGAGTTGTATTAAGTTGTTTTAAGTTGTTTTGTTATGCTGTGTCCGTAGCATAGCATTGCTTGTTATTTGTGTTCAATGTCATTATATCATTTGTATCCATATTGTATCGATTTTTGTAACTGTATATTCACTTACAAACAAGAGCAATTTCCAATATGGACAATAACTTTGAATTGAATTGAGTTCTCAGCTTATGTCCACATGCCTTACCCCACGTTACCCACCAGTAATTATATTTAGTATGTAAGCTCCATAGAGAACAACAAAATATTACACCAGTTTACGGTTGTGTGCGCCATTTAAACAAAGCCAATGGCCTAGAGGTCATGTATTTATGCGTAAATTAAGATTGCGCCCATGCAAATTATAATGATATCACTGCCTACGCGCTGCAATGACAATGACAATGACAATGACAATGACAATGACAATGACAATTTATTCTCATGTCAGATATGGTGTATCGGGTACTGCCTTGAATTGGTTTAAAACCTACTTTATGAATCGTTCACAATCTATTGTCATTAATGACTCATTATCCAAACCTCATGTTCCACTTGAAGGTGTTCCTCAGGGATCCGTCATCGGCCCTTTATCATTTACTCTGTACACTGCACCACTTGAAGATATTATTGAAGCGCATGGTTTAGGCCGAATGATATATGCAGATGACACCCAAGTTTATGTTGTTTTGAAACGTGATTCCAACCATTCTGTTATTACTAAACTTGAAAGATGTATAAATGATATCAAAGCTTGGTCCACTGCTAATGATTTGAAGTTAAATGAGGATAAAACCGAGGTTATACATGTAACATCTCGATTCAGAAAGTCCTCCCATTTACCATCTGTCGAAATTGCTAATGTTCCGATACAACCTGTCAAAAGTGCACGTAACCTTGGTGTCATCTTTGAAAACGATCTTAGGATGGATGATTATATAAAAAATATTTGTCGCTCAGCTTCATATGCCTTGTACAAGATAGGTGGTATTAGAAATTTTCTTGATAAAAAATCTACCGAAACGCTTATACATGCATTTATTACATGCCGTCTTGATCAATGCAACAGCCTTCTTTATGGCCTTCCGGAGTCGCACATTGCAAAACTCCAGAGAATCAAAAACTCTGCTGCCAGGCTTGTAACACGCACACGTTCTTGTGAACACATCACCCCAATACTTCGCGAATTGCATTGGTTGCCGGTGACGTACCGCATTATGTACAAAATCTTAGTTTTAACTTATAAATGCATTCATGAATTGGCACCAATTTATCTGCAAGAATTAATCGAGGAATACAAACCCTCACGCAATTTACGGTCATCTTCACAATTAAACCTCGTATCTACTTCTGTGTCAACTCTCTCTTATGGTAATCGCTCCTTTCGCAAAGCTTCTGCTGAACTTTGGAACAAATTACCTTTAAATGTAAAAAACTGTCAAACCGTTAACCTATTCAAAACTAGTCTCAAGACATATTTATTCAAAATTGCGTTCGATGATTAATTATCTCTGTTCACTTTGATGTGTATTCCATATGTATTGTTATTTGTAGGTTTATTTGCATTTTTAGTTTTGTATAAGATGTAATTGTATATCAGTCTATTTTGTGTGTATAGCGCTTAGAGACTTCGGTGGTAAGCGCTTTATAAGTAACGTTTTTATTATTATTATTATTATGTCACCCACATTGGGGTATTGGAGAAGTTTACAATCAGTTTGAATTTGTCAATTAAACACTGTGAAATATACAATACAAATATAATTAATGTTAATCCATACAAAATAACACTATCGACAATAGTGAGAAAAATTATGATGATAATGATAATAACAATATTGATGATGATAATAATAATAATAATCAAAAACAAAACGATAATATTAATTAAAACGATAATTAATGACGAAATTAATGGAAGCAATTGAAAAAGAAATTTACTGGCACCAGTAAATTGATATCTGAATTAATGAATTACTGAAAATATTCTTGATATCAATTTAATAAATTGATATAAGACAAAAAAGAGAAACATAAAGTTAATATTGAACTCATAACATGTTTTAGCACATTCTTAAATTAATTGTGCGCGCACATCATCATTTGCATGGGCGCAATCTTAATTTACGCATAAATACCACTGACCTCGGGTCATTTGCTTTGTTTCAGGGCCAATGACCCGAGGTCAACTGTCTGCGCATGCGCACTGATACAACCGTAAACTGGTGTATTGATTTATTAAGTAAAAGTTCAAAGTCACTGAACTTTCCAGATTGAAATGAAGTATTTTTCTCCTGAAGAATAGCCCATTGATTCGAAGTGTTATATTCATAATAAAAACAAAAAAATATTGTAGTATCTTAAAATGTATGCAATGTTGTAAAGTGGAGTCATAATTTCAATTGCATACAATTGAATTGACTGTGTTTTTGTTGTTACTTTTATCTCATTGATTTTTCAATTAAAAGAATAATTGCAACTTGTGTACCACAGCCATGTAGGCGTTTAAAAAAAAAACTAAATCAAGTTAGACCTATTTGAAGTGAAATTGCGAGTAATAATTTCTCCATAGCAAAAGGTTGCCAAATGCATTGCCAAGTTAGCATTTGTTAAGTGTTTGATCTGTAACCTTTTGGCAAATGATAAACCACACTTTTAATATGTTATTCCATCAAATTGCACATTTTAATCCACCATTCTGCGGATGAGGATGTAACATTTGTTATCTGTAACTTTTTCCAAAATGGTAATTTAACATTTAATAAAAACACACAAAAGCTAAACCTTGGCACAAGGTAAATTAAATGTTTGGAATGTTATTTCAACATATTACAAATTGTATTTCAACATTTTCAAAATGTTACACTTTTTAACAATTTCCAAATGATACATTTAACACTTTCAATCTAACATTTTCTGAAATATTAAATTAACATTTAAAAGGTTGTCACTCCTCCAACCTTTGCTTAACGTTAAATCTAACATTTAAAATGTTGGATTTAACATTTCAAAAAAATATAAAAATAAAAATGAATAAATACATTTAAAAAATTACATTGCAACTATAATTATAGTTGCAATGATAATTTTTTTCTCGTTTTGTTATGCTGTATCTGTAGCATAGCATTGCTTGTTATTTGTGTTCAATGTCATTATATCACTTGTATCCATATTGTATGTTATCGATTTTTGTAACTGTATATTCACTTACAAACAAGAGCAATTTCCAATATGGACGATAAATCTGCATGAAGCCTCGTCACACACACACACACACACACGGGTGTGGCCACTAATTGCAGACGACAGGCCTGTAGGTTTAACATAAAAGCACGCGATGTGGCACTATGGGGCATGGGAACCTGGTTTAGATAGAAGGATGATGCGTTCAAAAAAAGGAGATGAAGGGAATCAAATATTAAAAAAAAGAAAATGAAGGAAAAGCAATCTTGACATAAACAAGGAGGATCAAAGACAAGGGGATAGAGAGAATACAGTCAAACCTGTCTATAACGACCGCCCAAGGGAAGCACAGAATGGTCTTTGTAGACAGGTTCCTTTAGTACATGTCTCGATGAGAAACCATTTTCAAGGGAAACAAGAAATATGGTCCTTTTAGACAGGTGGTCACTAACGCAGGTTTGACTGTATATAGAAATACGTATGATGGAGAGGCCGGGAGCAGGAAGGGAAGCAGAGGGAGAAATAAGATCGGCAAATGCAAAATAATAGCTTGGATACGAAGAATTTATAACGAATTTATTGACGGTATGTGTTTTAACTCTTTTCCGAGCTCTGTTCCATTCTCAGATTGTAATTTTTTCCTATACGGTTATAGTTATTTAGAAAAGTATATCGATTTGATAATGAATCCTTTTTGGAAGGATGTAGTTTCTTTGTGGTGTGTTTTTGGAAGAGGAAATAGATGCTCCAGCAAAAAAGAGTTCGGCTCTGAATTCTTTTGCCACAATAAAGACATTGTAATAAATAAAACCCTTGTTAATTGTAGACAATGGAACTAGAAGGGTGTATATTTGTAAATGACTTAATTGGAGTAGATGATCAGGTTTTAAGCAGACAAAAAAATTACTGAAACTTACAATATTTCTATTGACTACCTAACATATTTAATTATAAAAGGGGAGATTGATGAAAAGTTGGAAAAAATTTCACAACCATCAATGCGTTTATGAAGTTGACCAACCCACTTAGACCATTATATTCTTAGTATTTTGATGAAGCAAAGACAAGGATGTAAAAATATTTACGTTTCAATGGTAAAAGGAAGGGTATCAGCTAATGTAAAAAGGAAAGAAAGATGGAAAGAGAAAGTCGGCAACAAATCTCATTCAAGAAATGGCGATGTTTTAATTCTATACCATACCAAACAATACAAAACGTTTCACTCAGATGGTTCCAATATTGCTTGATTAATTAAATTACTCCAACAAACTCTTATCTGTGTAAAATACAGGTTAAATCAAGCAGCGCATGTACATTCCGTTTATTGCATGCATGAAGAAACCATTGAACACCTATTTTTTTAATGTCACATAGTGAGGAAAGTAAGGGAATATTTCGAAAAGAAATTGTAGGAAAGGTGTAAACTTGTGTTGAAATTAACAGTCGAAATGTTCTTTTTGGGAATCACACCCAATAAACTTAATAAAGCTTTAAATTCACTTCATTTGGTTAAATTGGTATTATCTATAATAATACAAATTGGCTGGAATTCGCCTTTTACCATAAAAAGTTTTAAACGAGCTATAGATTTATTTTGGTTTTGAAAAAACAAACAAAAACAAACAAAAAATCTTTTGTGAAAATATGAAATAAGATTCATTTGAAAGATGTTGGCCAGGTCTTTATGATTAATATGTTTAATCAATGGTATGTTATGCGATGGCAGTGGCTGCACTCATGCCGCGCTCGGCAGGGGAGAGCAGTGGATAGTTACCGAGCCTGAACATCTGGACCGGATCTATTGTTCTTGTTTTTTGGGTGTTTGGAGTGTGATTGGTGGGTAGTCTGCAAGCACAAACCCTGGTCAGTCGTAAAAGTGAGTCTGCACTAAAAGACTACCATAGGCCATGCACTATAGCTGCTTCTGATACAGCCAATAGGTAGCTGGGCTAGGCTTCTCTCAAGGCACAATGATTTTTGGATAAAGTGACAAATTAGGGTCTGTGCTTGCAGACTAGTCGGTGGGTGCTGGCTGGTACTGCATCTTAGGTCATCTTACAATCTGTTATGTGTCTTATTATTACGTGTTCAATGTTGTATCCAGTCAATGTATGCAACAACGTTTTTTTAATGATAGCTAGATTGTCTATAAAGCACATTTTCGTGGAGATTTGTTTAATGCCCCACAGACTTTTGCGCATGAACTTAAGAATAACGGGGTCTTGAAAATGTCTTTAAGTGGGAAAATAACGACTCTGTAAGTTGTCGAATCGACTTAGGAGCTATAGAGCTAATAAGTAATAGTCTTGATTTTCAGACCATTGTACCGAATGGTCGTACATTTTATGCTGCGCAAAGATTCAATCAATCTAATTTTGGTCATTACAAGAAGTGGATTAATGATGTAGACAAATGCTCATGTACCCTTTACAGCTCATTTATGTATGTTATTGCCAAAGAAGACAAAAGCCAGTCAGTCACTCAATAGTGTCTGACAGTAAGGTCTAGCAAGTAAACGGGTTTCCTTGCATATTTTGAATATTAGGACACTGCTGACGTTTAAATTTCACAGAGAGGACATAAATGACATAAGAAGATAGGTACCCCTATATAGGAAGTGTTAATTGGCATTTCCGGTTAATTAGTTAATCCTTCCGGTTAATTAGTTAATCCTTCCGGTGACTTCCGGTAAACAATAGGGGAGTGTTAATGAGTTAATTGGGGTGTCCTTCCGGCGGAAGTTACGTAATGAGGGTACATCCCCTGGAGGAAGTTCTTTTGTTTACATCATTCATTCATTCATGGAGAGGTGGAGGATGGACGTGTGTAGGGTACGAGGGACAAGGACCAAATGACCAAACAATGGGCCACCCGGCATGTATGTTGAATGTGTGTGTTACCGACCAATGAGAATGCGAGGATTTTTTTAGAAAGGAAGTGACCCAAAGTTGGTACTTGTTTGTGATTGGACGAGAGAAAATGGTGAACCTATGGGCAAGTATCATATGACATCTAACTGTCGTTGAGTCAACATCGCTTTGTTTTTGTTGTAATACTGGCCAGATTCTATAATGTACCATGATTTCTACATGTGATTTAATGCACAAGCTTCGGGCATGTACATGCCTGGAAGAAGTATCGAGTTTTCGTGAGGAATATTATGAAGACCTTGAACCAGAACAACATGCTTTGGTATTTGCAAGGTCATCCTACTTTTTGAGTTTGCAGGACTTGGAAGATGGTAAGTGCTAATCATATTTATTTATTTATTTTCATATTCATAATTGAATAATTTTGTAGTGTTACCATATCGGGTTTGCATCTGGAATTCAAGAAGGAGATTAAGCATCGAAAATCCATAATAGGCAACGATGTGACATAATGAGTGTTTTTTTTTGTTCAATGCAAATTAAATAATGATTGATATCTCCATTTGAAACATAAACTCACGTGTAAGCAACAAAAAAAAAAGATTTATAAAGTATTATAAAGTATACGTTCAAATTATAAATTTAATTAAATTATTCAATTATACTTGTAGGGATTACCGATGATGATTTAGTGGATGTGTTCGTCGAGAACCAACAGCCCCCTCTGCCCCTAGCAACGCAGCACCAGCAAGGTCTTCCACATGACGCAGCTACTCCATGGCAACCAAATTTGGATGACGGTTAGTGTATACTTCATTTATATATACATCAATGCAAAGGATCATTGGATGAATGTTCATTTTTTTTTTTTCATGTATGAAGACAACACAATACATTGTAGCGGTTGAATGAAACTTTTTATCCGTTCTTATATATTTTTTATTTTTTTTTTTTTTTTTTTTTTTTTTTTTTTTTTTTTTTTTTTTATCTCATAGGCATTTCCGATGACCATTTAATGGAGATGGACATCAATACAAATAAGCCATGTGACGCAACATCAGTACCTGGCCCCTCTAACCGCCAACCAGCAGCAACAGCAGTGGCTGGACCCTCCCGCCATCCAGCATCAGCAGTGGCCGGACCCTCCCGACAACCACCAGCAGTGGCTGGCCCTTCCCGTCAACCAAGAGCAGTGGCCGGACCCTCCCGACAACCACCATCAGTAGCCGGGCCCTCCCACAGTCAACCAAGAGCAGCAGCAGTAGCCGGACCCTCGTCTTTTCATGTTGGGGGATCTAAGAAACGTGTTGTAGATGCACCGCCTGCAAGAGAACCCAATCTCCCTACTCATCACGTGACCAAAGTGAGTCAAAAACATGTACGCAAATACAATGCTAATGTAACTGATTACACCGTTTCTTTCCAACCCATAGAAAATAACGGTCCCATGATAGAAATGATGCCACGCGTAAATGAGATGTTTGAAAATATCATTGAAGAGATGGTTGAGGGGGTAAATGATAGAGATTTTGTTAGGATTGTTTTCATTTCCCCACAATTAGATAGACCCGTTAGTATGCCATTTGTAAGGAGGGATCAAATGAATCACGAAGCATTTGCAACCAAACTTGAGAATACTATTCAATCGAATGATAAGGTAAGCTTGGACGAAACAGTCTCTTTCAACATATTACACATGGCTATGCCAAATGGTGGTGGTTCCAATGTGAAGTGCTTAACCATCGAAGAGACATTGTCCAGAAAAAGATGCATCATCAGGATGAAGAATAAAGATAACATGTGTTGTCCAAGGGCTATCGTAACTGGCATTGCCCGGATTGAAAAACACCCTAATTTTGAGTCGATCAAACGTGGTTACAAACAGCAAAGGGAATATGCCATTGAGCTGTATAAACAGGCCAAACTTCCAGAAAATACCAAATGTGGCATCGAAGAGATTAAACTCTTCGAAAAGACGGAATTCATGGCCGGTTTCAGGGTGGTGGTTGTTTCAAAAGAGCACTTAAACTTCATTACGTATGCTGGCCCCGAAGACAGGCAGCATACCATTTATCTGTATGTTCATGACAATCACTTTGATCTCATTACATCAATGGCCGCCTTCTACAACAAGTCATATTTTTGCCACGAGTGTTTGGTAGGATACGACAAGAAACTCAGACACGACTGCATTTTCCGCTGCAAACTTTGCAAGGGAGATGACTGCCCCGCCTCCAATGACCCCGATTCCTACAAATGCATTAGCACCTGACTTGATGTACAAAGAGCATTAGCGCCTTTACACCTTCTTATTTTGTTTTCTTTAAACAAAAAAACTTTTTTTATCATTACGTTTTTTCTTTTTTCTTTTAAAAGTTTCATAATATTATTATTTTTTTTTATTTTTTTATTTTTTTTTGGTAGATCATTTTGCACGAACCGATCATTTTTTTGTCCACTTTGAAGACTTGATTCTTTAAAGATGTCATTTCTTTTTCTTTAAAAAAGGTGTATAACATTTTCTTTATTAGATAATTTTGCACGAACCGATCTTTTTTGTTTCCACTTTGAAGACTTGATGCAAACAAAAAAGTGTTTACGCCTGTACGCTTTTTTTTCTTAATTTATATTAACATTTTTTTTTGTGTGTGTGTGTGTGTTAACTTTCTGTCAAGATGATATTTCTTTATCTTTAAAAAAGTTTTATAACTTTTTTCTTTACTGATAAGTTTGCACGAACCGATCTTTTTTTCCACTTTAAAGACTTGATGCAAAAAAGTCTTAACGCCTGTACGCTTTTTTAATTTGTTTTAACATTTGTTTTTTTGTTTTTTGTTTAAATTTCTGTCAAGGTGTTATTTCTTTATCTTTAAAAAAGTTTTAAAACTTTTTCTTTAAAAGATAATTTTGCACGAACCGATCTTTTTTTTTTTTCCACTTTGAAGACTTCATGCAAAAAGATGTTAACGCCTGTACGCTTTTTTAATTTGTTTTAACATTTCATTTTTTTTGTGGTTGGTCATTTTGCACGAACGGATCATTTTTTTTTCCACTTTGATTCTCTCAAGACATTATTTCTTTTTCTTTTAAATAAGTTTTATACTTTTTTTTTTTTTTTTAAAGATCATTGTTGCACGAACCAATCTTTTTTTTTCCTTCCACTTTGAAGATTAGATAGAAAAAAAAAGTGTTAACGCCTGTACGCTTTTTTACAAATTTGTTTTAAATTGTTTTGATTTAACTTTCTGTCAAGACGTTATTTCTTTTTTCTTTATAAGATTATTTTGCAAAACTCGATCATTCCCCCCCCCCCCCCACCCCTTTGAAGACTTGATGTACAAAAAAGCATCAACGTCTGTACACTTTCTTTATTCTTATTTTTATTTTTTTTAAACTTTCTGTCATTACGTTATTCTTTTCTTTAACATTTTGTATAATTTGTTGGATCATTTTGTACGAATCGATATGTTTAACCCTATTTAAAGACTTGATGCAAAAAAGTATTAATACCTGTACATTTTCTTACTTTATTTAATTTTTTTTTACTTTACGTCAAGGGCGTTATTCCTTGTTTCTATACAGACTCGACATGAATTTTTCTCTCGTAATAATGTACAAGTTCCGACAAGATTGAGAACAACTTTTATATGGTTGCATGTTTAAGAAACGATTTGTATATATATATTTTTTTTTTGTCAATTTTTTTTTTAATGCACTGGACGGCCCTTTCAATATCGAATAATGATCTTCCAAGGGGGCCCTGTCTTTATAGTTCAAATGCATTTATAATGAAAAAAACATATTATATAAATTATAATACAATAGAAACAAGAATAAAGTACAAAAACATTCAAAACTAAGATTTAGAACAATGACACAGCATAACTCCCCAAAAAAGGTTTACAAAATATGACAATACTGTCATACAATATCAATATAAATATGAATCAAAAGACAGAAATCGTTTCTCAGAGGGCATTCACAATACTTATCTGTTCATATTACATCTTCAATGATAATAAAGATAATTTACTTGTACGTAAATCAGGCGATAGGGTACTCCACATGAGTGAACCTTAGTAGTGAAGGGATCTTGTAAAACAATCAGTTGTAGGTCTTGTGATTAAGAGTAGGGAATGTTCCGCATGTCTCGTATAAATGAACACTGGTACAAAATTCTCGGAATAATAATTGTTTTCAGCTCCAAAGGTATACATTTTGTTGTGTGTGGATTATATGCATATTATAGACAAAATGTGGTACTCCATTCTCCGACAAACCGATTGCCAAGAATTTTCAGATAACATAAAAAAAACATGAGGTGTAGAAATCTGCGTTAAATACAAGTCTTGCATAGTTGGGGTTTGAAATGTTTGAACTCTTGTTATGTTACATATTGCACCCGGCACCTCGCCACAGTATTTTCACAGTAGTTAATGTACGATTTACAAAAGAAAAGAGAAGAATATTATTATAGGTCATTAATAAAACACGTTTGGGACAAGAGATATCGATTGTGTCTGATAAAACCAATAGTTATTGGCAATGCAGTACATGATCTATAAATGCGACATTTCCAAAGTAGGGAAGACTTAATGATCAATACAAGTCCTGATTTATATTCGTGTTTCACTTGTTCGAGAAATGATGATATTACTGCTTCAAAGGCTGTAAAATCAGATCAATGCAGATTGTTACTAATATTCGATATTCTAGCAAGTAGTAACTGTTTGCTTCGGCAGTTTAGATGACAAGGGGGGTGGGGGTATCAATGATGATGATTATTACAAGTGGAATCTCGAAGGATAATAACATTTGAAGTAGATTGTAAAGGGTTTTTTTTCTCCTTTAAATTGGAGTTCTGCTTTAGAATAGAAGTCAGTTGAAGAACTAGGTGTTCGATAAACAATAGCAATTAAACGAAATTGTGGATATTTAAATCTTCCTTCAAACCTTAACATTTCAAGGTTCTCATGTTTTAAATCATGTTTGCAGTTGTAAATCAAATTCTAATTTCTAGTTAATATAACAAGCAACAACACTACCTGATATATTGTTATCTTTTCTTACAAGATTGTAACTACTTAAATCAAGCTCAGAATCAAGGCTTCTTGCAAGTCAAGTTTATCAAAAGGATTGTTAAACAAATGGTTTATGTGGTTAAATTCCCATCTAGTGCTATGTATATGTAAGTGAGCTATTGTAAAAAAAAAAACCTTTCTATCAAAATCCAGATTTCCCGGCGAAACATTTTATTTTAGTTTGTTTAGTTTATCATTATCATAAAACAACAAGAATATCTACAGCATCATGTGAGTTAAAAGGCATATATTCCTTCACCATTAACCATACACTACTATCATCACGATCCGCGACATGAAGGTAGCCATGATTCATTGATAGTGTTGCGTTGATGAAACAAATGATCTAATTGACTGTTGCTTGTGGAATACCGTATTGTGATAATGTCAAAAACGTTGTGATTGGATAAGTATCTCGAGTCAAGTGATACAAATGTATTTATGTTTTTCTCCGTTTTTCAAATAATGCGCGAGTTTTGTGCTTGTACGACTTTCAGGGAACGTTATCAGATATATATTTTTTTTAAACAATATCATGTAAAAAACAACAACATGTAGTTCCTTGAGATGGGTCACGAAAGTAAACAAGTTTCGGCGAGTGGTCACATCTCGCACGTAGACTGCGGTTCGATGAGTCTACGATTCGCGAAAAGTGTCCACTCGCCGAAACTTGTTTACTTTCGTGACCCATCTCAAGGAACTACATGTTGTTGTTTTTTACATGATATTGTTTAAAAAAAATATATATCTGATAACGTTCCCTGAAAGTCGTACAAGCACAAAACTCGCGCATTATTTGAAAAACGGAGAAAAACATAAATACATTTGTATCACTTGACTCGAGATACTTATCCAATCACAACGTTTTTGACATTATCACAATACGGTATTCCACAAGCAACAGTCAATTAGATCATTTGTTTCATCAACGCAACACTATCAATGAATCATGGCTACCTTCATGTCGCGGATCGTGATGATAGTAGTGTATGGTTAATGGTGAAGGAATATATGCCTTTTAACTCACATGATGCTGTAGATATTCTTGTTGTTTTATGATAATGATAAACTAAACAAACTAAAATAAAATGTTTCGCCGGGAAATCTGGATTTTGATAGAAAGGTTTTTTTTTACAATAGCTCACTTACATATACATAGCACTAGATGGGAATTTAACCACATAAACCATTTGTTTAACAATCCTTTTGATAAACTTGACTTGCAAGAAGCCTTGATTCTGAGCTTGATTTAAGTAGTTACAATCTTGTAAGAAAAGATAACAATATATCAGGTAGTGTTGTTGCTTGTTATATTAACTAGAAATTAGAATTTGATTTACAACTGCAAACATGATTTAAAACATGAGAACCTTGAAATGTTAAGGTTTGAAGGAAGATTTAAATATCCACAATTTCGTTTAATTGCTATTGTTTATCGAACACCTAGTTCTTCAACTGACTTCTATTCTAAAGCAGAACTCCAATTTAAAGGAGAAAAAAAACCCTTTACAATCTACTTCAAATGTTATTATCCTTCGAGATTCCACTTGTAATAATCATCATCATTGATACCCCCACCCCCCTTGTCATCTAAACTGCCGAAGCAAACAGTTACTACTTGCTAGAATATCGAATATTAGTAACAATCTGCATTGATCTGATTTTACAGCCTTTGAAGCAGTAATATCATCATTTCTCGAACAAGTGAAACACGAATATAAATCAGGACTTGTATTGATCATTAAGTCTTCCCTACTTTGGAAATGTCGCATTTATAGATCATGTACTGCATTGCCAATAACTATTGGTTTTATCAGACACAATCGATATCTCTTGTCCCAAACGTGTTTTATTAATGACCTATAATAATATTCTTCTCTTTTCTTTTGTAAATCGTACATTAACTACTGTGAAAATACTGTGGCGAGGTGCCGGGTGCAATATGTAACATAACAAGAGTTCAAACATTTCAAACCCCAACTATGCAAGACTTGTATTTAACGCAGATTTCTACACCTCATGTTTTTTTTATGTTATCTGAAAATTCTTGGCAATCGGTTTGTCGGAGAATGGAGTACCACATTTTGTCTATAATATGCATATAATCCACACACAACAAAATGTATACCTTTGGAGCTGAAAACAATTATTATTCCGAGAATTTTGTACCAGTGTTCATTTATACGAGACATGCGGAACATTCCCTACTCTTAATCACAAGACCTACAACTGATTGTTTTACAAGATCCCTTCACTACTAAGGTTCACTCATGTGGAGTACCCTATCGCCTGATTTACGTACAAGTAAATTATCTTTATTATCATTGAAGATGTAATATGAACAGATAAGTATTGTGAATGCCCTCTGAGAAACGATTTCTGTCTTTTGATTCATATTTATATTGATATTGTATGACAGTATTGTCATATTTTGTAAACCTTTTTTGGGGAGTTATGCTGTGTCATTGTTCTAAATCTTAGTTTTGAATGTTTTTGTACTTTATTCTTGTTTCTATTGTATTATAATTTATATAATATGTTTTTTTCATTATAAATGCATTTGAACTATAAAGACAGGGCCCCCTTGGAAGATCATTATTCGATATTGAAAGGGCCGTCCAGTGCATTAAAAAAAAAATTGACAAAAAAAAAATATATATATACAAATCGTTTCTTAAACATGCAACCATATAAAAGTTGTTCTCAATCTTGTCGGAACTTGTACATTATTACGAGAGAAAAATTCATGTCGAGTCTGTATAGAAACAAGGAATAACGCCCTTGACGTAAAGTAAAAAAAAATTAAATAAAGTAAGAAAATGTACAGGTATTAATACTTTTTTGCATCAAGTCTTTAAATAGGGTTAAACATATCGATTCGTACAAAATGATCCAACAAATTATACAAAATGTTAAAGAAAAGAATAACGTAATGACAGAAAGTTTAAAAAAAATAAAAATAAGAATAAAGAAAGTGTACAGACGTTGATGCTTTTTTGTACATCAAGTCTTCAAAGGGGTGGGGGGGGGAATGATCGAGTTTTGCAAAATAATCTTATAAAGAAAAAAGAAATAACGTCTTGACAGAAAGTTAAATCAAAACAATTTAAAACAAATTTGTAAAAAAGCGTACAGGCGTTAACACTTTTTTTTTCTATCTAATCTTCAAAGTGGAAGGAAAAAAAAAGATTGGTTCGTGCAACAATGATCTTTAAAAAAAAAAAAAAAGTATAAAACTTATTTAAAAGAAAAAGAAATAATGTCTTGAGAGAATCAAAGTGGAAAAAAAAATGATCCGTTCGTGCAAAATGACCAACCACAAAAAAAATGAAATGTTAAAACAAATTAAAAAAGCGTACAGGCGTTAACATCTTTTTGCATGAAGTCTTCAAAGTGGAAAAAAAAAAAAGATCGGTTCGTGCAAAATTATCTTTTAAAGAAAAAGTTTTAAAACTTTTTTAAAGATAAAGAAATAACACCTTGACAGAAATTTAAACAAAAAACAAAAAAACAAATGTTAAAACAAATTAAAAAAGCGTACAGGCGTTAAGACTTTTTTGCATCAAGTCTTTAAAGTGGAAAAAAAGATCGGTTCGTGCAAACTTATCAGTAAAGAAAAAAGTTATAAAACTTTTTTAAAGATAAAGAAATATCATCTTGACAGAAAGTTAACACACACACACACAAAAAAAAAAATGTTAATATAAATTAAGAAAAAAAAGCGTACAGGCGTAAACACTTTTTTGTTTGCATCAAGTCTTCAAAGTGGAAACAAAAAAGATCGGTTCGTGCAAAATTATCTAATAAAGAAAATGTTATACACCTTTTTTAAAGAAAAAGAAATGACATCTTTAAAGAATCAAGTCTTCAAAGTGGACAAAAAAATGATCGGTTCGTGCAAAATGATCTACCAAAAAAAAATAAAAAAATAAAAAAAAATAATAATATTATGAAACTTTTAAAAGAAAAAAGAAAAAACGTAATGATAAAAAAAGTTTTTTTGTTTAAAGAAAACAAAATAAGAAGGTGTAAAGGCGCTAATGCTCTTTGTACATCAAGTCAGGTGCTAATGCATTTGTAGGAATCGGGGTCATTGGAGGCGGGGCAGTCATCTCCCTTGCAAAGTTTGCAGCGGAAAATGCAGTCGTGTCTGAGTTTCTTGTCGTATCCTACCAAACACTCGTGGCAAAAATATGACTTGTTGTAGAAGGCGGCCATTGATGTAATGAGATCAAAGTGATTGTCATGAACATACAGATAAATGGTATGCTGCCTGTCTTCGGGGCCAGCATACGTAATGAAGTTTAAGTGCTCTTTTGAAACAACCACCACCCTGAAACCGGCCATGAATTCCGTCTTTTCGAAGAGTTTAATCTCTTCGATGCCACATTTGGTATTTTCTGGAAGTTTGGCCTGTTTATACAGCTCAATGGCATATTCCCTTTGCTGTTTGTAACCACGTTTGATCGACTCAAAATTAGGGTGTTTTTCAATCCGGGCAATGCCAGTTACGATAGCCCTTGGACAACACATGTTATCTTTATTCTTCATCCTGATGATGCATCTTTTTCTGGACAATGTCTCTTCGATGGTTAAGCACTTCACATTGGAACCACCACCATTTGGCATAGCCATGTGTAATATGTTGAAAGAGACTGTTTCGTCCAAGCTTACCTTATCATTCGATTGAATAGTATTCTCAAGTTTGGTTGCAAATGCTTCGTGATTCATTTGATCCCTCCTTACAAATGGCATACTAACGGGTCTATCTAATTGTGGGGAAATGAAAACAATCCTAACAAAATCTCTATCATTTACCCCCTCAACCATCTCTTCAATGATATTTTCAAACATCTCATTTACGCGTGGCATCATTTCTATCATGGGACCGTTATTTTCTATGGGTTGGAAAGAAACGGTGTAATCAGTTACATTAGCATTGTATTTGCGTACATGTTTTTGACTCACTTTGGTCACGTGATGAGTAGGGAGATTGGGTTCTCTTGCAGGCGGTGCATCTACAACACGTTTCTTAGATCCCCCAACATGAAAAGACGAGGGTCCGGCTACTGCTGCTGCTCTTGGTTGACTGTGGGAGGGCCCGGCTACTGATGGTGGTTGTCGGGAGGGTCCGGCCACTGCTCTTGGTTGACGGGAAGGGCCAGCCACTGCTGGTGGTTGTCGGGAGGGTCCGGCCACTGCTGATGCTGGATGGCGGGAGGGTCCAGCCACTGCTGTTGCTGCTGGTTGGCGGTTAGAGGGGCCAGGTACTGATGTTGCGTCACATGGCTTATTTGTATTGATGTCCATCTCCATTAAATGGTCATCGGAAATGCCTATGAGATAAAAAAAAAAAAAAAAAAAAAAAAAAAAAAAAAAAAAAAAAAAAAAAAAAAATATATATATATATATAAGAACGGATAAAAAGTTTCATTCAACCGCTACAATGTATTGTGTTGTCTTCATACATGAAAAAAAAAAAATGAACATTCATCCAATGATCCTTTGCATTGATGTATATATAAATGAAGTATACACTAACCGTCATCCAAATTTGGTTGCCATGGAGTAGCTGCGTCATGTGGAAGACCTTGCTGGTGCTGCGTTGCTAGGGGCAGAGGGGGCTGTTGGTTCTCGACGAACACATCCACTAAATCATCATCGGTAATCCCTACAAGTATAATTGAATAATTTAATTAAATTTATAATTTGAACGTATACTTTATAATACTTTATAAATCTTTTTTTTTTGTTGCTTACACGTGAGTTTATGTTTCAAATGGAGATATCAATCATTATTTAATTTGCATTGAACAAAAAAAACACTCATTATGTCACATCGTTGCCTATTATGGATTTTCGATGCTTAATCTCCTTCTTGAATTCCAGATGCAAACCCGATATGGTAACACTACAAAATTATTCAATTATGAATATGAAAATAAATAAATAAATATGATTAGCACTTACCATCTTCCAAGTCCTGCAAACTCAAAAAGTAGGATGACCTTGCAAATACCAAAGCATGTTGTTCTGGTTCAAGGTCTTCATAATATTCCTCACGAAAACTCGATACTTCTTCCAGGCATGTACATGCCCGAAGCTTGTGCATTAAATCACATGTAGAAATCATGGTACATTATAGAATCTGGCCAGTATTACAACAAAAACAAAGCGATGTTGACTCAACGACAGTTAGATGTCATATGATACTTGCCCATAGGTTCACCATTTTCTCTCGTCCAATCACAAACAAGTACCAACTTTGGGTCACTTCCTTTCTAAAAAAATCCTCGCATTCTCATTGGTCGGTAACACACACATTCAACATACATGCCGGGTGGCCCATTGTTTGGTCATTTGGTCCTTGTCCCTCGTACCCTACACACGTCCATCCTCCACCTCTCCATGAATGAATGAATGATGTAAACAAAAGAACTTCCTCCAGGGGATGTACCCTCATTACGTAACTTCCGCCGGAAGGACACCCCAATTAACTCATTAACACTCCCCTATTGTTTACCGGAAGTCACCGGAAGGATTAACTAATTAACCGGAAGGATTAACTAATTAACCGGAAATGCCAATTAACACTTCCTATATAGGGGTACCTATCTTCTGACATATTCATAATTTCTGCAAATTTCTACAGAATTTGAGGATGGCTTCAATAGGGACAAAGTATCTTTGAATGGTGATAAATAAAATTAAGTTTTCACCTTGAAGAAACAAAGTATTGTGCATGACGATGATGACATTAACAGTGCGAAAATAAATAATCAAAATACGGATGATGACTGTGAAAATTATAATGGCAATGACGAAGAAAGAAATAATATTTATGTTTTCTGCGTACTACAGAAAACCTAAATGATACATTTCTTAATCAATATTTGTCTTCAAACACATTTTTTTTTTTTTTTTTTTTTTTGGGGGGGGGAATCTTTGTTGAAGTATGTCTCAAATGACATCCTCTTTCACATTATGATAGAATTGAAGTAAAATTTAGCCATCTAATTTATGGCAAATTTGGGGAATTGGAGAAATGCATTAAATGAATGAATTGAAGTAAAGGTTTAATTATCATTTCATTGCGTCCGGTGGCTAAATTGTGAAAGACTTACAATATTGATAAAAACATGCAAACCATTCAAAATGTACACACTTTAAAACGATTATAAAGACATAGCATAAATATGATAATAAATCTATAGTGTAATATCTTTTATTATCCTATAGGAAAAAGTATTATTCGCATTGAATATGGAGTTAATGAATCTTTTTATAAATGGAAATGTGGCATGAAACATAATTAAATGAGTTGATGACAAGATAAATTATAAACATTATGATTATTCATTTATAGACAAATTTAGGCTTTGATATACTACAGATAATCAAATATGGACTTTAAAGAAATCTTAGCATACTTTAGAACAAAAATGAAGATTGATATTAAATTGAAAACCTTTTACATAACACTTCATAGAATGTGTAAAATGAATTCAAAAGAATACTTTTAACCTTAAATTTAGTATTTTTCGTCTCAAAATTTCTTAATATTTCTGGATTGCGAAATATTTCATGTGCATGGAAAAAATGCAGTTTTATTAGTTCTGTTCAAGAAACACCATTACTTTACTTTATTACACAAATCTAAATGGACTTTTTTGAAAGCTTTTTCTGAAACCACACATCCACAGTGCCAGATAAAACAAAACCTAGCGGGAAAAAAGACCATCCAAAAGAATATCATATATATATATAACAGGCATCGAAGAGGAATAGGCATTACAATCAACTCCATATATGGTAGCGCTTCAGAAATCTGTATCGGTATACTAGGAAAGGGCGTTCCACATACACCATCATTTCTAGCTATATCAAAAAAGCAAACATGTGGATATTGGACAGCTTTATCCAATAAAAACAGGCATCGAAGAGGAATAGGCTTACAATAAACTCCATATTTGGTAGCGCTTTGCGCCAGAAAGTGCGCTTCAGAAATATGTATCGGTTTTATTTTGATTATTAACATTCGTAAGAGGCAATGATAAAAAATACACCATCATTTGCATATTTGACATTTGCATATTTGACAGCTTTGACAAATAAGAGCATTCATGACGTACGAAAGGGCGCTACCTTCATTTGCATATTAATCTAGTACAGCCGATTGTAGGTAGTAATGACGTCTTTGCTTTGATTGTATTTACATAATGTAAAATGATGCGAGAGAGGCTTTTAAGAGTTTGGAGGTTTTACTTTTCCGGCATATCTTCTTCGCCTTGGGTTGCGCTCATTCTTGGCTCACTCCCCATGTACCCACACCACACATGAAGGGATGATAATGGGGAATGTGTCTTTTTATCCATCCCTCAGCCTTTGTGGGACTCAATCCCTTTCTGTCTTCGTGAGACTACAATCTTGAACATGTCAAATAATCCTTAAACATATCTATTTCGTCAAGTGCGAAAAATACTGTCTTCATGGGTGGGGCCTGTGCCTTTGAATGTTCTTTAATCAGAAATCTGTCGCCATATAAACGGTGTAAATTGTCATTATCATCACTACCATCACCATCATCATCATCAACAACATCATCCCCCCTTTTTTTTTAATTTTTCTTTTCCCCAAGCTGATACGCATACAAGAAAACAAATGGACATAACCGGATAACACAAAATTAACATTTAAAAAAACCGGCGAGAATTCGACCTTATTATAAAACTTAAATGTTACCGATTGAGCTAACTTGATTAACAATCTATATCATGTCATTTCTTATCATATATATCATATCCAAATACTACATCATACATATTTTATATCATAGCACATATATCTAATATGTTATGACTGTTATCATAATATATCCATATCATATATTCTCATAGTAATTTATTGTTGCTATCATAATCATACCTTGTCACATCATTATTATATTACATCGTATCTTTTCATACTATATCATATAATAATAATTATTATATCATATTCATATCATTTGTTTTTCTTCATATAAAACATTATCATAGCATTCTTGCATCACATGCTATCGTATCTTATAATAAATATATTGTTATCATTTCGTGCAATGTTAGTCAGGTGATGTCACATGAATGCAATAACATAACGATATCGTATTTAGATCATGATCATAATCATTATGTAATTTATTATCAATCATGTCGATCATATGTATCTCCTTTCAATCATGATATTCATAACTCATACGATTGTAGGCCCACCGGTAAAGTATGTCTGTGTTGAGGGCTGGTGTTAAATGTCGTCTGCTGAATCGAGTATAGCTGTTGGTGTTGATGATTTACGTGTAATTTTCCCATTCACCAACACCAGCCCCTAGGGATTGGGAAATTCATGATTTCAAGTTCGGTGTTGGTGTTGGTGTTGCAGTATACCGCAGGTAACTAGATGCCGACATCTGGCACGAATGTCACGATCAAGCTAGGTAAAATCCATTTCCAGTCAAAACAACTGTAAATCATGGGAGCTATATATATTTTTCAAGAGAAATTATATTTTCTCTATTCATTTGCATATATGGCGTCAGATTTTATATTCTGTATGATGTAATTTATTGGAATTTCTGACTGGATTATGCTTTTATCGCAAGATTTTTCGCCTGTAGAGTAGCACGTCACTCGGTGTTGAGGCTGGTGTTGAGCCATCGATAACGCGCACGCGTGATCGGTATCGTCATTCTAAACTGACCGTCGGTGTTGGAGCTCGGTTCAGCAGCCTTTCTGCGCTCTCAACACCAACACCAACACCAATACCGAACACCATACTTGAAATCACTCATTGGCGTTCTTAGCCAGTGACCCTTGTTCGATTCCCAGGGGAGTCATTTTTTCCACATTAAATTTCGCAATTAATTCCGAAAAGGGATGACAGCAACTGGCGTGGGAAAGGATCATGTACCCTAGCTATTGTTCAGGGGAAAAACAAATCCAATATCCGTCAAATTATTGACGTTTGCACGTCAAAAACAGGGCATATTTCGATTAGAAGCCTTTCCATCATGATGAAGGGCAGTGCTTACGTAAATAGACAGTAAGGTGCCAATTTCCTATTGTCTGGTAGTACAAACTAAAAATTCACTAACCAACAGATGGAGCGTTCTCTTCAAACAAAAATGGTTTTGTTAAAGGAAACCAAAACCTTCATACTAAGTTACTTTTATTGTAAAGCTTAAAATATTTGAATAAAATCAGTGAAAATTTGAACAAAATCGGGCAAGGAATAAGAAAGTTAGAGTGTGTGTGTGTGTGTATTGGGTTTTTACAGACGTGTATCAATCAGATATGATTATTTACGTCTGGGACCGACCTTTAAACGTCACCATCCGAAAGACGTGACTCAGTTTCGAACCTGCGTCCTCGGCTGAATCAGTTTGTAACTTCCACTTTTTAGCTGGATTACAGGCGCACGCCACAACGCCTAGTTGTGGCGTTGTGAAATGACATTTTGAAATGACTAGTCACTAGAGGGCGGTATTCAATTTGATGACATCATCTGTGAACAACTCTCCATGCCTTTTGTACATAAAATTTCACAATTTTTTTGTTTTCTTCGTATTTATTTGTGTTCTTGATCCGACTTCATAACTTGTGAAGTAGAATATCATTTTGCATTCTATATCTTGCTTTCAGGGGAGTACATTATCTCAATCTCAAGAAAGAAGGAAAAACATGAAATTTGATGTACAAAAGGCATGGAGAGTTGTCCACAGATGATGTCATCAAATTGAATACCGCCCTCTAGTGACTAGTCATTTCAAAAAGCTCTTACTTCCTTATTCCTTGCCCGATTTTGTTCAAATTTTCACTGATATTTTTCAAATATCTTAAACTTTACAATAAAAGTAACTTAGTATGAAGGTTTTGGTTTCCTTTAACAATAAATACTGTCTGTGCAACCCTCTCACTCCCTTACTGCACCAGTAGCTGATCTGTGTATTTAAAAGGTCGTTGCAATTAAACAAACAAATATTTTCTAATTTCATATAGCCTTTCAGTATTTTCAAAGTGAAATATCAAACTAAAGTGAAATTCAACCTCTGTATAATTGAATATCATTCTATTGAGGCAAACAAATCGGAGATCAATGCCGGCTTTACAAATTTATATATACCATATTAAAAAAAAGTATTTAGATATAGGCCTAAGATATGTCACAATTATAATTAATAAATGACACATATTTGTAAAGCTTAGATCCTCTTCTTTCATTAAGATGCAACTCACTATGATGCATACTTCACGTATGAGTGATTAAAAACAATTTAAAGAGAGGGTACCAAAAAGTCATTTGGCGGGCGGTATCTGAATTTCAAAAAGAAAATCACATATCTAGAAAGTTCATTTTTTACCCTTTCACATGACACCACTTGAAGTAATGCTGGCATTTCCATAATTTGATTTAACGAATTCGTTTTCACTGGCTGTCTGTCGTAGCAACAAACAGAGTTGACAAAAGACTTAAAGGTAAAGACCAGTATTGGAAACGCCCCAATTTCAAAAAATGAAATGGAAGCTCTTATTACCAATCATGTGAAAGAATATGTTTTGAATATTACATGACGATAAAAATTTTGACGGGAAACCGCCTACTAATTGATTATTTGGTAAATTAGTATATCTATATACTGTTGAGAGATGCAAAAATGCACGTGTCGCGCACGTGTGTGTAGTCCCATCTTTCTGTGTACAGTGCTTCTAACTTTATGAAGACTTGGCCAAATTTCTTATAATTTTGATGATTCCAGAACCTTGCAGTACATCTATGCTAGATGATCAACCTTTTCTGATCGATTTCACAACGTTTCTTTCATTATGCAATTGCATGACCATAACTGGTCTTTAGCTTTAACTCCGTTTCTTGGACGCACTGTATCATACTTCTCCCATGCATTTGCTTGAGACTTGGACGCAGTAAAAAAAATGTAGTGCTCCACTACCCAAACCGCCTCCCCACCCCTACACTTTTATTCGGCTGGCTGGCTGTGTCGCCGCTAAATATCTTCTTACGAACAAAAAAGAAGAAGATACTGCCCCCCCCCCCCTCGGCCGGTCGGAAGAGTCGCAGTTAAATATTTTATCACGAATTGGGCCTCCTCCGTCACCGCCAGCTTGATCCGCCCCTACGGTGGCCTCTACACCCCCCCACTGAAGATATTCATTTCTGCTTCTTGTATTATGATTATGTACAGCTGCATTCAAAGTGAGCATTGATGATACTGATTCATGGAGCATATTCTGCTTATGTTTAAAAATTAATATTGCACAGTAGTAAGAGTTGAGTTGAAAAGCAGTACGAACATTAACATTTAACACATAAATCTTCAGTGTGGGCTTGTCCCCAAGAAAATGAACAGATACGATTAGCCCTTTTTTGCAATGTATACAATGGTTGCAATTTCGTTGGCGAAAAGTGATTTGAAAATTGGCGTCATAGCCAATTTGTGTTGGGCAAAAGGTCAAGCGAAATCTGTATTGTGACATTTTTTCAATTGGTTTGTGTAAACAAATATTATGTTTGGTATCATTCGAAAGAGCATTTCATTGAAGTCATTGCTATCTCCGCGTAATGAAATACATGTGCATAACACGCATATTTATGGAATGCATAGTAAATTCATCATGACATCCCCAAATTTTACCAAACCTGGCAGACAGGTGTCAAGTTCATACATGTAGATGCACATGTCTGCCAAGTTTCATAGACCTATGTATAAACTTAGTTATTTCAAAGGAAGATGAAGTTAATTCAGAATTTTCCTGAAAAGCATGATTTTCAACAGTATTTTCACAGTTGGTAAGTTGAAGGGTATATCCTTTTTAATTTGGCTGGAATTATCTACATCCAAAAAGGTACAGCTTAAGCCAGCCATATGGAGCTGTTTGTTTTCAATGATACTTTATACATAAAATAATCTGCATGCTAATATTATTATATAGAATATGATTTTTCATTCACATCTAAATAATACAAATGAACTTTTACTATTTACATCAAATAAAGCATGAAACATGCATGCTTGAAGAAGGCATGAACATAAAAAGACATTAGAAAAGAGAGAGAGAGAGAGAGAGAGAGAGAGAGACCTTTAGAACTTTAGAGGGCGATATTGATATCATGCGTCAGGGGGTCTCAACTCCGCTTCTGCATCTGTCTAGCCATGGGGAGATTTTGGAGGGTCAAAAGTGCGCGCTGCTTCCACTTATCGTGTATTAGCCTAAGAAGACGACACATTTTTAGTGCACCAACTAAATGGGGATTTTGGACTTGGAGGCCTTTCACCCATCCCCTCCCCCACATAGGGAGCGCACTTTGCGCGCTCTTTACGTGATTCGCTTGCTCAATACCGCCCCTCCCTAAAATAAGGTCCTAGCTACGCGCCTGGGTTAAAATATATAGCTATGATGCTTATTAAGTTGACGAAATAATTGTTATATTTATGTCGTCGACGAAAATGACCATTTGCGCATAACAATTTAGCCTTCGGCCCCGGGTTTATAGGGTTAAATATGTAGATATTGGGACATTTAATTTTGTCGGTAGTTGGTGGCTTGTTTTGTCGGTAATCGTTGGCCTCTATAACCCCCCCCCCCCGACCCCACTGAAAAAGGTCTAGCGACGCCCCTGACCATTATACATCATTTTCTAAGTAATGGGACTCAAAATAAAGAGTTCGCATCTTCCTGACGAAATACTCAATCTTTATGTTACTACTTGAAAGTGTGTCGTCTTATTTCGGAGTTCATTATAATAAAACACTACAGTTTGCAGCTGTCAGTATTTCGAAATATGTCCAATTCTTTTACTTTACGGTTGTCAAATTTGGCATGTGCGTGCATGCATGCATGTATAAATTTATGTACATATGTTTGGGTATGTGTGTGTTTGTTGTTTGTTCGTGGTGTGTGTGTGCGTGTGTGTGTGCGTGTGGTGTTTTTGTGTGTGTGTATTTGTTGTGTGTTTGTGCGTGCGCGATCGCGCGCGCTTGCGTAAATTAGTGTGGGCACGGTGTGCTCGTGCTCGTATATCGCCGATCATCCCCCCCCCCCCCCCATTTACGCCCCTGGACTTCATGCATGGCTGAGTGTCAACGAAACGGAGTTAAGTCTTTTGTCTATTCTGCTTTTTGCCACGACAGGCAGCCAGTGAAAACGAATTTGTTTGCTAAAATTATGAAAATGTAATGGCTACTTTAAACAAACAGAACTTTGTCATTCCTTGCTCATTTTTCCTGATTGAGGTGTCGTATGAAAGGGCAGAAACTCAACCTTCTTTGTAGGGGGGGGGGGGGGGGAGGGGGGGGGGTAAGGTCACCTTTTTTAGGTCAGCCATGGGCATATATATATTTTTTTTTTGTATAATTAAAAAAAAAAAATCAAAGGGGGGGGGGTTAGAGGGGGTTTACACACATAAAAATACCGAAGGGGGTTCAACCCCCAACCCCACCCCCTTTGGAGACGCCCCTGCCTGCACCAAAGAAAAAAAACGTGTTCACATTAACTCCAGACATGATATTGATAAACTATAGGAACTGTTCGAGGCGTAGAATAATTAAGTATCCAAGTATTATTTGCCGCAAAAATGTATATAACAACCAGAATGCACTCCTTTGTGTCGATTGTACCAACTGGTGTCACCTTATATGCTCTCATGAAAATATGGATGTATTTTTAAGTGCCGATGACTGGATGTTTAAAGTGTTACTTTAACGAACTCCCTGGAAACATTTTTACTGAAGAACAAAATTTGAAATCACAGGAAAAAAGCTCGGGTAGAAGTCACAGAGAAAAAAAATAATCAGCGATGATCAATTGGAATCATTTCACATTGAGAAGGGAATGAAAATAGCTTATTTGAATCGTATATCGTTAACAAAGAACTTCGATGAAATACGATTACTAATGAAGAAAACTGACATGGAATTAATGACTCTTAGTGAGACACATTTAAATGAGAATATTTGTGATACTGAAATCGGTATAGATGGATTCGATCTCATACGTAAAGATATAAATCTGACTGGTGACGGTATAGCTATCTACATAAAAATTGCAATAAACTACATAGTGCGGAGTGATATAGGTGAAGGCGATCTGAAACTGATTGTTTGGGAGATAAAAACCAGAGATAAAAACCAGAGCAATATAACACTGAGTTCCTATAGGAAATCGATTTATTTAGATGGTCATATCTCAGCCAATACTTAACATATTCAATTGGTTTTGACATTTGGACATTATTTTTGTTGCCCTTTCGGAAAACGAAGAGAAAATGAAGAAATTCCAAAAATAGATTTTTATGATGTCACAGCTTCGGTACTCTATAGAAGGTAATAGGACAGTAAAGAATATGTATTTTGTTCAAAGTTTGGCAAGTCCAGATGTATGTAAGTCCACCAGTGTCCACTTCTTTAATCATCAATCTAATATCACACAAATTGTCATAATTTGGGGTTCAATGCTTCTCTAACTGGTCTTAAATCAGGATATTTTCCTGAAACTACACTCTGAGCCCTGGCCCAGCGAAAAGAATCTGAGGAAATGTAAAAAGGTTCCTTTGTCTGTGATGATTCGTGATTACATAATCAACATTGTCGCGTGACATGAATGTCCTCATCATCAGGTTGCGGTGGACATGATGTGATCAACGAAAGACTCTCAATATTAGTCCATCTGTAGTAGGGTCCATGCTTATATCATCGTTTTTTTTTAGAACAACTAATGATTTGCTGCCAAAAAATTTTAAGACTATGTTTTTAAAAAATCGCTCTTTTCATCAACATTCAACTAGACAATCGGAAGAGTACCATTTGCCATTACTTCGAACTTCCTTCGCTAAAAACACTTTTATCTATGATGGCCCAAATTTGTGGAATTCCTTTACTGATTCCTTGAAAAATGCCCCTTCATTATATACATTTAAGAAAAGATTAAAAATATTTTTGTTCTTAAAGTATAAAGTAAATTAGTTTGATTTACCCTCCCCCCCCCCCTGACACCCACACACACACACTAATACTTACACATTATACACGATGCATCATTGTCTTGGTCATTTTGAGGAGAATACGCGCATACTTTCCCCTTATTTTCTCTTTAATAATTATATGCGCAGTTATCGATTTATACGGTCTTACTTTTTACTGATAATCTGATTTGTATTGACAATAGTATACGGAATGTAGAATAACTGATTTGTTGTTTTGGAAATGTTACGTCCACGTCTGTGCTGTATATTCGTGTTTTTTTTGTTATTGAATGTCTTTCTCTGTCTTACATTGTCTCTACTTGTTACTGTTCTGTCTTCGCGGGCTTGTCATTGTCTTTACTTTATTATTATTATTTTTTTTTTTTTTAAAACAAAGAGCAAACTTTCATATTAATATATTTGTGTTTTTTGTTCTGTATAAGCTAATTTGTGTAATGCTACTTTGTCATTTTGAGGGACCCATAATCTACAAGTATCCACTTTTTAATGGGTCCCTCCATTTCCATAGAAAATATCAATTTTTGTTTGTATTATGTTATTCAAATTTTGTTTATATGCAGTTTAAGTATTTGTAAATGATATTATTCACATGTTATCTTGTTCAATTTTTTGTTTTGTTTTAATGAAATATTGTTCTGATTTCTGTGGAAATGAAAAATAAACTTGAATTGAATTGAATTGAATTAGCGAGTAAACTTGGTTAAGATTCAGAAATATAAAAATAAATGTATTATCATACACGTGTATATCTACTTCAGTGGGATTTCTTCGTTCCATTAGGGCTTCGCGTATTCGGGTTACACGAATTTCCGTAAATTATCAAGCCCTAATTCCAGAAAATTACGGATGTAACGTTTGTGAAATCCCCCCCCCCCCCCCCCCCCCCCTTATCGCCAAAGTCTCGGGTCCAGCTAAACTGACACTTTCTATTTAAAAAAAACCTAAAGCAAATCTACGAAAACTCGCGTATCCGCGATCCAATACTTTTATTCGAGATAAATAATCACAAGAGTTCATTAAAAGGCCAGCGATCGACACTTTGTTATTTTCAGATTGCATGGGCATTTTTCCACAAAAATGTGCATGTAAAATATTTGCTTTCCTTCAAGGACCCTCTATGAAAAATATGTGATTATTTGCGTTCAGTATACCTGACTTTTCGTGAATATAGGGGCATGTTTTCACGAAAGATAGTGTAACGCGACAACCCGACCCGACTCCAAGAACTGATGGAACGAACTAAGCCATTTCAATGTTTTAAAACAAAATCAAATGATGACTACATTGCAGTATATCCTTTCGAGTCTGAAAACAAATAACAATGGCGGATTCAGGATTCTCCGGCTGGGTTTTGAAGTATAAGCAAAAAGGAAAGGGTTTCAGGGACCAACTAAATTTACTCCAAAATTCTCAGACAAAAAGGTAAATCGATAATGTTAACAATAAACAATCAAATTAAAATTTACCGATCTTAATTTGTTAAGTTTAGCGGAAACGGTTACAAATAAAAGTTGTGAATGCATTTGATTGCTGATTTGATGACTTTGACCGGGACAAAGGAAAGTTAGCAGTATATAAAGTGAGAAAAGCAACAAATCACTTACTTTTCGATATTTATACGAAGAAACGACGACGGATCGGCAAAGTCTCAGTGGGTCTTAATGTCGATACAGATCTTTCGCGTTAAACTTACTCGAATGACAAATAATCTTTGCGATTGCCTATTATACATCAGCGGATGAAGCTGATATCAATTCCAAAGCCAGACAAAAGTGAAACTACTATCTGTCATTAAAAAATAAATTAGTAATAAAGGAATTTTCAATCACATATCTAATCATACCATGCACCCTCTCATAACTAATGTATTTGCTTATAAATGATTCAACAATTATTTATAAATGAAAGTAAAAAGCGCATTATGTATAATTGTGTGAAATTTCCAATTACATAAAATATATATGACTGGAATAAGAAATATATATGTAGTCGATATCGTGTTATCATTATAATGGTCCATTACTGACAAAGAGCACCACTTAAGAATAGGAAGGTTTCTGTTCAAAAGGAAATTAAAAGAGCACTAGTTGAAAGCAGGCGCGGATCCAGGATTTCTTAGGGTTTGTGACACTGACTGGCGTGGGCGGGGGGCTAGGGGCGAAGCCCCTGCGGGGGTTCAGGGGTAGAGCCCCCAGAACCTCAATAGGTATAAGCATTTAATTACGGTCAGATGAGCATATTTTGATACTTATTTGTGACACTGACAGGACAAAAATTGGTGTGGGGTCCAGGGGGCGGAGCCCCGGAAGCTCAGGGGTTTTGGGCAATAATTACGGTCAGATGACCATATTTTTATACCTTATTTGTGACACTGGCACAAATAAGCATTTTGAAGTGCAAAATCTACAGGGCTATCGTCCTATCCACTCTCTCTTATACGGTGCGGAAAGCTGGACTCTCTACACAAGTCAAGTAAAGAAACTTCACGCGTTCATGATGAGACACCTTCGAGCAATCATGAGAATCAGTTGGAAGGACAAGGTGACCAACAAAGAGGTACTAGAGCGAGCAAACCAGTCCTTCCTTCTATGGAGGACCTGCTCATCAGGAAGAACCTACGATGGACAGGCCATGTCATCAGGATGCCCTCTGAGAGGTTACCAAAGCAAGTACTATTCTCGCAACTACCCGCTAGCGAAAGAGGGATTGGTCGTCCACGGCTTCGCTACAAGGACACGATCAAGAGGAACCTTAAGCGGAGGCAAATTGAAACCAAGACTTGGACAACTGCTGCAGGTCAGCGAGCTGTATGGAGAACAGCTGTAAAGTGAAAATGAAGGCGGTCATTGTCGCTTCGCGACAGACAGCTACTACTACTACTGTGACACTGGCAGGTCACGAATTGGCATTGGGTCAAGGGGGCGGAGCACCCGGAAGCTCGGGGTTTTTAGGCATTTCATTACAGTCAGATGAGCATCCCTGATAGCAGAGACTGGTAAATATCACGTCATATTTACGTCTTGTACTACGTCTTTAAGACGACATAACACGACGTCAAAAAGACATGATTTTGCACCCGCGCACGTCGTCACGAGGACGTCATATTTTGACGTGATTTTTACGTCTTATTAGTCAAAGAAAGACGTCTTTAAGACGTCAACTTGTACTATAGGAAGACGTCATATGGACGTCATATTTACGTCTTTTAGTTAAAGAAAGACGTCTTTAAGACGACATAACACGACGTCAAAAAGACTTGATTTTGCACCCGCGCACGTCGTCACGAGGACGTCATATTTTGACGTGATTTTTACGTCTTATTAGTCAAAGAAAGACGTCTTTAAGACGTCAAGTTGTACTATAGGAAGACGTCATATGGACGTCATATTTACGTCTTTTAGTTAAAGAAAGACGTCTTTAAGACGACATAACACGACGTCAAAAAGACTTGATTTTGCACCCGCGCACGTCGTCACGAGGACGTCATATTTTGACGTGATTTTTACGTCTTATTAGTTAAAGAAAGACGTCTTTAAGACGTCAACTTGTGCCATATAAAGACGTTGTATGGACGTCATATTTACGTCTTTTAGTCAAAGAAAGACGTCTGTAAGACGTCAACTTGTACCATAGGAAGACGTCGTATGGACGTCATATTTTGTCGTGATTTTAACGTCTTATTAGTCAAAGAAAGACGTCTTTAAGACGTCAACTTGTACCATATAAAGACGTTGTATGGACGTCATATTTTCTTTTTAGGTCTTATTGGTTAAATAAAGACGTCTTTAAGACGTCAACTTTCACCCAAGAAAGACCTGTATACGTTGTATGGACATCAAATTTTGACGTGATATTTACACCTTACTGGTCATTTCGATGTACCTTTTATCCTTACATGATCTTTACGTCTTTGTTGTCCTCTAAATAACATCTATACGACCACCTGATCAAGGAAGAAAGTGTAAAAGTCACTTCATGTACACATTCTGAACAATCACACAGTAAAATCAAAGCAACAAATATTGCATCACATAATATATATATACATGCCAAACAGAAAGTAATTTTCATATTTTTAATGTACACGTATATGGTATGAAAACGGATAACAAAAATATAAAATACGTATTTCTATACCTTCTTATTCTATCTAACTTTGTTTTCCATTGGTACAAAATCTTTTCATCACTATCCTGACACTTCTTCCAAAACATGCTGTATAAATACCTAGTGTATTTCTGTCAGTCTCATAATTTATTTTAAGAAAGTTAACAGGCCATCACAAAGATATCTGTTTCGTTATAAATTGTGCTACAAGAAACTATGACATATTGGCTAAACTTATAAGTCTTACGGTTGTGGGAAGCAGGTTAGCAGCATAGAGACTAGGTAAAGCTATACTGATACCCGCAGTATTTTAGTAGACAAGCAAACAGCACACTGGGGAAGTTCCTCATATTCAGCAAAACAGCATAGTGGAAAGCTAGGCATTCATCAGTGCAGCTCTACCTCGTCTCCATGCTGCAAAACCGCTCCTGACAACCCCAAGACTTTAATGCAGATAAAGACTATCACATAAAACAAAAGGTTGTTGGAAAGAATTTCTGAGCATGAAAGATCAATTCTTGTTACATACAAGGGGAATATCTAAGTTCATGGCAAGAATTCAGTATAAAGTATAAAACTATACAATCTAAATCACACACAGGAGAAAAATGGCACAAATGATAAACACATGGCTTAGCTAAGTTATTTCTTACACTCAAAAGGAACAAGTTGGCAGCAAGGGGAACAGGGAGAGCTTCACTGATACCTGCAGAGTTTTCTGATGATGGTTGCTTGCCCGTCAAAACCATGATGTTCACATTTGGCGATACACCATATTAGAAAACTGTGCAGAAATCAGCTCAACTGTACCTATTCTCTGTGCTAGAAACCTGCTTCTTACGGGCACATGACTTAAATATAAGAAAAGGCATTAGTGGCAACATTCATCTTTATAAATATCAAAAAATTAGTTTTGTTGCAAATACAGAAGCTGAAGTTCCAGTATAAAATACAATTTATATCAGATAACATTCCCGCCAGTACGATTGGCTCAGTTGGGCAATTCCAAGGTGACGGTGGAATAATTATTCAGAAGATATTTCCCAGTTTAAGATAAAATAGCAAACATGCTGAAAAAGTTTAGCACAAAGAGATATATTCCATTGCTAATGTCACAACATTCATTTGGCAAGTCCCAGGAGTTTCACAAAAGAATTAAAATTTAACTTAAATTTTAACAGCAAATTCAATATACATGTAGGTAAGCCATATTGTGCTTTCAAAATCACAGATACAATCCAAGAATTTTATACTTTTAACTACCAATTTTTTTTCAAACCACAAGGTTTTTATGGTTTTCATTGAAGGCGCTACTGTGTGTCACTCTTTAATAACAGTTAATTCTCCCAACAAAATTTTCAATTTTCCCCAACCGTTTTTCCATGAAAATAAGATATAAAACAGGCCTTTAAAAATCTTTCAACGCCTAAATTTGGAAAAGGTATTGGAGCTAATTCGTTGCTTTGTGATGATTAACACTCACTTCAATTTAATCAAATTATAAAAATATAGTTGGGAGAATTAAGGAATGGATTAGATCAGTTTTCCCAATTTTAATCATCAATAGTGGTCTATTTTTAACTCAAATGTTCAGATTATCTTTAAGTGTACATACAGTATAGCATTGAAGTCAATACCTTAGCATCATTTTCTCTCATATGAACAATGTTACCAAGTCCCTTTAAGGCTCGTTCAGATATGATGCTGCAAAACAAAATCTCAGAGTTTTTTTTAATGTTGACATAGAGTTCAATATGCTTTACATTTCTGTATATTATTTTAAAAAAAGAGCTCACTGAATATGCGCAGTCCAAAACATACAAAGACTTGTTGCCATTCGCTTTACACATAAAACCAAACTGCATCATTTTCGAAAATTGTTGGCGGTTCACGTTCCGTATCTGAACAAGTCTTAGTTGCTTAATAATGGAATCGATTTGTATTGTACACTGTTGGTCATAATGGTGGAATATTTATTTTTACCCCAGTTTAGGGAAGGATTTTTAAAAATTATTTATTTCTAATAGATCTAGATAATGGCATACATTCTCAGATTTTATTGAATATTAATTCGCGAGTGTTTGTTTTGCGTGACTGCTTAATCATATGTGTGCTACTATGCTAATCAGCTAAGGGACCTACGTCCTTAAGTCATAATTGACAGTAATGAGGATTAATGCCTCACAAAAGGGCACTAATATATAGCTGATCGACACGATTTTTATCCTGGGGCCTCACAGTAACGAGGCCATTGCTTAGCCCCTGAATCATGACTGTACGCAGTGTTTGCTAAGGTACGCGGCCCCTTCCACAAATCCCCCAAAACGAAGAAAATGCAATAAATTGTCGAAAATTCATTGCATTTCCCCCCGGCCCCCAACAGGAAAAATTCCTCTGTAGGGCCATGCATTATGGTTCAAGGCATGGCCACACAGAGGAATTTTTCCTGTAGGGGGTCGGGGGAAAATGCAATGAATTTTTGACAATTTATTGCATTTTCTTTGTTTTGGGGAATTTGTGGGGGCGGCCGCGTACCCTAGCAAACACTGCGTACAGTCATGATTCAGGGGCTAAGCAATGGCCTCGTACTGTGAGGCCCCAGGATAAAAATCGTGCTGAACAGCTATATTAGTGCCCTTTTGTGAGGCATTAATCCTCATTACTGTCAATTATGATTTAAGGACGTAGGTTCCCTAGCTGATTAGCATAGTAGCACACATATGATTTAGCAGTCACGCAAAACAAACACTCGCAAATTAACATTCAATAAAATCTGAGAATGTATGCCATTATCTAGATCTATTAGAAATAAATAATTTTTAAAAATCCTTCCCTAAACTGGGGTAAAAATAAATATTCCACCATTATGACCAACAGTGTATTTAACTCACTCAATTTTTCTCTATTACCAACTTAATTTGCAACAGGTTTTAAGAACTGATAAGAAGCGGATGGGGGTGGGGGTGAGCATGAGACTGAGCATATCAAGTCTACTACATTTAAGCATTATGAAACAGGTCAACCTCATAAATAGTAATTACAAATATATGCAAAATACTGGAATCTTTTACTCAAACTGTTATTATGTCAGTTCGTACACCCTGTAATTCATTAAAATTGTAAGTGACATGAATGGGAATTTCAGTTCCACAGCTTAGCCATTCAGGTTTGTGGCTACACCTCACCTCTCCCCCAATCTCTCTCTATAAATTATAATGAAGTGAAAAAAAAACCTTTTTTCTAGCAGTTTAACTATCGGGTGAGTGTAGATCTACATGTAATTTTGGACATATTCCTCTTCAGCTTGGACTCATGGGTTAGCTTTTGGGTGGAATCTCTGGCATTATGCACTGCTTTCAGATCCAGGGAACATAGACGCAAGGAATTCTAGTGCATGAATAAAGCAAAAAGAAAGGAATACAATTTGAGACAAACTTTTATATATTTTAAAACTGGAACGTAAACAATGAATTAAATAATGAATTATGTCAGAAAAGTACTGCTTGGTAAGATTTATCAGAAATAATTTCTTATTGCTCACAAACATAAAGTCAACACACCTTTGGATTTTAAACATTTGTGGGCAATGCAAAACGTGATTCAGGATTTCGTTTGGTAAATTATCAATACAATTGTAGTTTGCTGATGAGGGCCATGACTCACCGATCGGATTAGTGGAGCCATCGATTTGGAAATATTCCTCTTCAGCTTGGACTCATGGGTTAGCTTTTGGGTGGAATCTCTGGCATTATGCTTTGCTTTCAGATCCAGAAAACATAGACGCAAGGAATTCTAGTGCATAAATAAAGCAAAAAGAAAGGAATACAATTTAAGACAAACTTTTATATATTTTAAAACTGGAACGTAAACAATGAATTAAATAATGAATTATGTCAGAAAAGTACTGCTTGGTAAGATTTATCAGAAATAATTTCTCATTGCTCACAAACATAAAGTCAACACACCTTTGGATTTTAAACATTTGTGGGCAATGCAAAACGTGATTCAGGATTTTGTTTGGTAAATTATCAATACAATTGTAGTTTCAGGGATGCCAGTTAGAATTGATCAGAGGGCCTGAAAAATCACCTAGAATGTGCTAGCTTGTACACAAAAAACCTAAACTATGGTATGAAAATAACTCGCCAGGGCCTGAATTCAGGCTATTGCCTGAAAACTGGCATTCCTGTAGTTTGCTGATGAGGGTAGAATGAAAGCTCCTTGACCTATGCTGAAGGGTAAAAAAACACTGTTTGAAACTCACATAATATTGTCGGTTATTGCAACATACCTGCAGGTTTTAGTGATCTAAAATTAATTGAATTATAAATATATTTGAAACTCATGACAAATAACTGAAATAAGCCTTTCAAATGAAATGAACCATTATGTAGTGTCTAATTGGTCAGTGTCTCAGTGATCATGCACAATATGACAAATAAATGTACAGAAATAATACAAGTACATGTACACATTTACCGATAATGGCTTCAACTGTTTCAAGAGGCTGCTGATCCTTAGGGAAGTAGGGAACATCCACAAGGTTGAGAGAGAGTAGCATTTTCTGCATGGTTTCACATCAATATACTGAGGCCACAATGTGCTTTGAATCCACTTCTTTGACGAAAGATGTTAAAAAAGGATGCCTACAAATAAATGAGAAAATGAATAAAGAACAAAATGAATGGTTGATAATGTATGCATGTGCAACACATATACTACAAACTTCTTTGAACAGCCTGTGGGGAAAGAATTTTGTTTACCATTTACAGGTCTAACCGATTATTTCCAGATAAAGATTTCTGTATACGCGGTAGCCTATAAGATAAATTTGCTGTCTAAAGACTATAGAAACGACTTGTTTAAGGTTACATGTTTGTGACACAAGTCACTGCTTTATTCCTCTACGTATCGACACGTAATGCTCAATTTCCAGACATCTGGGCCCGGGCCGGTAGTACACTTTCTCACAGGTTTCACTTTCACTGCAAACCGCTGCACATTACAAGTGCATACCGATGGTGGTTGCGGGCGGGCGCACGCCTGTGTGAAGTTATCTACCGTACAATGAGGAGGTAGATCACTTCACGCAGACTTACGTGCCCCCGCAACCCTCCATCTGTATGCACTTGTATTGTGCAGCGGTTTGCCATGCAACCTGTGAGAAAGTGTATACTACTATCAATGTTTTTCCGAAAAAATACTCCCCCCAAAATAAGAAAATTGACCAGAAACAGGTTAGAAACATAACGACTTTTAAATCATGACCGGCATTATTTGAACATTTCATGAATATTTGCTTGATTTGGGGTAGGCCTAGACCGAATTTTCCGTCTCTTTCGTTCGTTAGCCTCTTATTGGGGTAGGGTCGGCCGACTCTCTCTTTAGAGACGGAAACCGTCTATACACATTCCCTTGATAACGCCACGGCCATTTCAGGTCGTAGGGTTATGCCCCCAAAATCCCCCAAAATGTCATTTTACCTCGTCCATATCCAATTGTAAATTAGGCCTAGGCTATAATACATCGGTTCCACTTACTAACTTGATTGAAATAATCCGTTTAATGGTCCCTTTTAAGGAAATTATGGGTCAAAATCGACATCCATGTTGAAAATCTTGCAAGCCGTGTTAAACTCTCGCTGCCGGAGTCATCTAAATCAATCTCATCCTTTCTAGTCTACGCCGAAGGCAAAATGATTATGAAGGAAAAACTGTGCGCCATCTAGACGTTCGTAATGGCGTTAATTTACATCTGATTTAGAAATCAGGAAATTAGATCTAAGTTAAACAAAGAAAATCGGGGAGAAAATGTCGTGGACGAAAATATGTACATAGCCACCCCCACGGTACGAGATCTCTGGGTTGCCATCTGTATTGGGGAATGACAACAAATGTCAGTTTTATTAAAGAAATGACCCAAATCAGATGGTTATTGCTGTCTAATCTAGACGAGTCTACCTAGATCTAGTGCCAAAGCTTTCATCAGTTTGCTTCTCTTATTTTTCTGCTTTCTTTTAGTTTTAGTCTTTTAGAGCAGTTGTATATTCGAGTTAGATTTCCCTTTAAAGCCATGCAGCCCATGTGTAGGCAAATGAGTAAACTGTTTTGCTTTAAATGATGCCCCATGCCATGCATACCTTCAATCAAGACCCTACATAAAAATACATATATGGGATCATACATTCCAAATCTTGTCACCAAGTGTTGAAAGTCCGAGCTCACTATCACTGACATTATAGTGACATAAGATCATACATTGAGTCTACATATCAACTTTTCAGAACAAAAAACAGTAACTATAGATTCATGTACTTTTTGTAAATAAATTAGGTAATTCTAGGACTTACCCATACTGTAAATTTGCAGGAGAAAACGAGAGTATTCAGGAGGATGATACTTGATGCAACGGCTTTTTTACTCTGAATTCAAATACATTACATACACATCGCATAGTGCATGTAGTCCTATACGCCTTGCATGCCTTGAGTACTATGCATCTGTACACACACGTACACACTCCCGTTTGAACTAGATGCGAGCATGTTTAGTCTTGATCGATATTGCAGACCTTGGTGCGTGTTAAGATGTTGCACAATCTATAATGACTAATGACATTTGAGGGGGGGGGGGGGGGGGGGGGGGGGAGTTGTTCCCTAATTTCAATTCTGATAATTGCCCTATTTACTTTGACTTATGCTCATATTAGATGTTGTAGTCTTTACCCGATTATTATCTTGGAAATGATTAGGCTATTAGAGACGTCATAATGACGTCGTTTTAACGTCGTCCTTACGACAAAAAATATCTTGGAAAAATAGTCTTTAAAAGAGGTCATAATGACGTCGTAATGACGTCGTCAATACGACAAAAAATATATTGGAAAAAATAGTCTTTTAAAGACGTCGTAATGACGTCGTCGATACGACAACAAGTATCTTGGAAAAAATAGTATTTTAAAGAGGTCATAATGACGTCGTAATGACGTCGTCAATACGACAAAAATTACATTGGAAAAAATTAGTCTTTTAAAGACGTCATAATGACGTCGTTAGCACGTCGTCAATACGACAACATTACATTGGAAAAATAAGTCTTTTAAAGTCGTCATAATGACGTCGTTAGCACGTCGTCAATACGACAACATTACATTGGAAAAATAAGTCTTTTAAAGTCGTCATAATGACGTCGTTAGCACGTCGTCAATACGACAACATTACATTGGAAAAATTAGTCTTTTAAAGACGTCATAATGACGTCGTCGATACGACAAAAATTAGCTTGGAAAAAATAGTCTTTTAAAGACGTCAAAATGACGTCTTTATGACGTCGTTAATACGACAAAAATTATCTTGGAAAAAATAGTCTTTTAAAGACGTCATAATGACGTCGTCGAGAAGACAAAAAATATCTTGAAAAAATTAGTCCTTTAAAGACGTCATTATGAAGTCGTTATCACGTCGTCAGTACGGCAAAAATTAGCTTGGAAAAATAGTCTTTTAAAGACGTCAAAATGACGTCTTTATGACGTCGTTAATACGACAAAAATTATCTTGGAAAAAAGAGTCTTTTGAAGACGTCATTATGACGTCGTCGAGAAGACAAAAAATATCTTGAAAAAATTAGTCCTTTAAAGACGTCATTATGACGTCGTTATGACTTCGTCAATGCGACAAAAATTATCTTGGAAAAAATAGTCTTTTGAAGACGTCATAATGACGTCATAATTACGTCGTCCATACGACGTACGACGTGTTTACCACTTTACGACCAATTTATGACGTCTTTAAGACGTCAGTCTGCTATCAGGGATAATGATACCTTATTTGTGACACTGGCAGGTCACTAATTGGCTTGGGGTCCACGGGGAGAAGCCCCAAGGATTTCATACATTATACTCAGATATAAATTATAGTTTATTTGTGACACTGGCAGGTCACGAATTGGCGTGAGGTCAAGGGGGCGGAACTCCCGGAAGCTCAGGGGTTTTGGGCAATAAATTCGGTCAGATGAGCATATTTTGATACCTTATTTGTGACACGTACTGGCAGGACACAAATTGGTGTGGGGTCCACGGGGCGGAGTCCCCAGAAGCTCAGGGGTTTGGTACGCAATGGTGACACCGACAGTGGCGAAATGAGCAAAAACGTTTGGGGACGGGCGGGTGGGGGGGGGGGGGGGGGTGGGGGGGGGGGGGGGGTAAACAAAAAAATCCGTACCACCCCACTCTTCGTTAGCCCCGGATATCGTGAATGTTATGATTGGACAGTGGGCTCCTTACTTCGCATCTGGCCAGCTGCGATACGCTCCATTGCGTAGCAATGGAATGATCAATTATAATTGATCATAGTGCAGCTGGGAAAGGATGACACACGCGAAAGTAGTGACAAGAAGTCTTAAAAGTTTGATATGAGAAAGAGATAGAGAGAGGGAGAGAGAAAATTGAGAGAGAGGGGCCGAGCAGCTATAGGTCATTACAGTCATGATCGGAGCTACGGTACTATACATGCGGCGCGCTATATGTAGAATATATAAATTGTATTTCTGGTGTAATTATTTCAAATATTAATTGGCTGTATAAGGCGGCGGGGGGGGGGGGGGGAGGTGTCTTCGAGTTAATTTAGCAATTCAGAATCTTGAAGATATATCATATAGCCGCGTATATATAGGGATATAGGAATTAATTGAAATAGCTGCCCCTATCCGTTGGAATTCTCTCTCTGTTTTGACCAGCATGCACGCACACACAATATCTCCCTAAGCCTATAAGGACACTATCATTTTTTTAAAGGTTTTTCAGTGAGGAATTACCCGTATTTCTTTCTCATTTTCGACGGCCGCGCGGCCGATATTCGGGCCCCACCTGGATCCGCTTATAAGTGTATAATTACTCTCAAGTAACTTTCTATTTTTATTTATCATCTATTGATTTAACGGGGTAAGCTTAATTCTTTTATACAATTTGCAGCCAAAATTAGTACATGAATTGGACGGTCACACATTTATGTGCGGGATGGAGGTAGTTTATCGAGGAGGCCGCGCCAAGGGCGGTAATTATGCCGGGATCATTGATGCGTACAGATAAAACTGGAGAAGAGGTTAACATTTAAAAATGAAAATGTAAACAGACGCGCACGGACTTCTACTGGCGAATAAAAAAATAATCAAGAATTTGCGTTTTGGGTCTTCTGTGGTAAGTTTACAGTTAAAGATGAGTATTTAATGAAGTCTTATGCCGAATTCTATCATTTTGTGCCGTTTGTTGTTGTAATTTAACTCTTCGTCTGCCCTCGAAAATCCTGGATTTTTTTTGAACGTGTGGGACTGGAGCTAGCTAGCTAACCAACCGGCCAAAGCCAAACGTCATTTCAGAATCTGATTTCGAAGAAATTCGATATTGGACAAGTGTCATTGCTTTGTATTGATGTGTAAGCATATGAGTGAATCAGTATATGCATCTTACGCTAATGTAATAGCTGAATCCCCTTCATTACATTTTTAAGGTTTTTTCCCTTCATTTTTTGTCTTTGTTTTTTAATTTGATTTTGAATTTTGTTTGTTGATATTAAGTTAGATCTAGGAATAACTGTTAGATTTAGTCTTCTGGCCTAGTAAATTCTATTCCTAATCCTATTCTAGACCGAATTTTCCGTCTCTTTCGTTTGTTAGCCTCTTATTGGGGTAGGGTCGGCCGGCTCTCTCTTTAGAGACGGAAACCGTCTATAGATCTAGATCTAAGTTACACATTCCCTTGATAACGCCACGGCCGGCCATTTCAGGTCGTAGCGTTTTGCCCCAAAAATCCCCCAAAATGTCATTTTACCTCGTGTATATCCAAATGTAAATTAGGCCTAGGCTATAATACATCGGTTCCACTAACTAACTTGATTGAAATAATCCGTTTAATGGTCCCTTTTAAGGAAATTATGGGTCAAAATCGACATCCATGTTGAAAATCTTGCAAGCCGTGTTAAACTCTTGCTGCCGGAGTCATCTAAATCAATCTCATCCCTTCTAGTCTACGCCGAAGGCAAAAATGATTATGAAGGAAAAACTGTGATAACGCCATTACGAACGTGTAGATGGCGCACAGTTTTTCGGGGAACCCTACACCTGCAGAATGTCTAAGAAAAAAGAGTTCCACAAAAATCTGTGGATGGTCCTTATTTTTTAGGACGTGTTTTGTCTGAGTATACAAGGAAATCCTTGTTTATGCAGACGATCCAAACTGTAGAACTTTCCGCATTGAGTGCTGCACAGTGAGTTTAGGCTCTCCCCATTGGTTGATCCGCTCAAGCGGCTTTGAATTTAATTGAGAGAGGGCCCGCTTCAGCAGAGAGCGCAATGGCAATGCCAATAAAAAAATGAACGTAATGAGCATGCGCTAAATGTAAGCTAAAGTTCTATGTGCGATCCTCATTATCGTACTAGCGACCCTACTGATCAACTAGCCTTAACTTTAAATCGGCACCCATGTGGAATATACCCCTTGCCCTGGGTAAAGAGGTAGGGTAAACAAAACCTAAAATGCCTTTGTAATCGCCCCTTCCCGCACCTGATGAACATTGCACACGGGCTTCGAAACTCGCGAGTGAACTCTTCTTTCTTCTTATACAAAGCACTTTGAAATAGGTCAAGAATTTAACAAAATTGAGAGATTTTAATACCGCTGTGATAGCGATTTGCTTACCTTCTAGTTCTATGTGTTCCCGATGAATAGTAGATGTATTATTATGTGGTTTACATTCCAAAAACGTTGCCCTCTTACGAGCGGTCGCTTTGTTGGTTCTGGCTGCAATGCAAAGACACCCGTTGTAGTTTGTACACAGGAAAAATATGTTTTTGCGTTGCCAATTTGGTACTTTTACGATAATAGCGATTATCGGTAGTGTAAAAATGCCTGTGCGCAGGGAGCACGCTGAATTCAGCAAACTCTATCCATCGCCGTTATACGTAACTGATCGATATCATTGTCATGTAGTAAACTTGTACCAAATTGGCAGCGCAAACATTTGTTTTTTGTGTGTACACTGCATGTCTTTACATTTCACAGCGGGACCAAAAAAATCAAACTCATGAAATAGGCCAGCATGTTAGCAATGTAAATTATCTAATTTCAGTTACTGGTAATTCATCTCCTAGCTGGGTCCTAGAAATAATACTCTTTTTTTGTCAGTAAACATCACATGCTTTTTGAAGTTTCAAAGGAAACCACCTACAAATTAACATATTTTCCATGTGCCTTTTCTTCTCTTCTGTAGATGGAGTGACCAAAGGCAGGTGGTCAAGATGATGGGAGATCAACTAATCCTAGAAGAGGATTATGATGAGAATTATAACCCCACAGAAGGAGGTAATTCATCTCAAATGTGATCAATGCTCTGAATATCCAATAAACTGGTAGTTACTAACGGATTCATAATTTACGCATATTGTTTAAAGAAAGGTTAATCTTGGCAATCTGTAAGCTTGCCCAATGCTTGCCCGACATGGCAACAAGTAATGTATGCAGACTGGATTCCAAGTATTGTACTTTATTTATTAATAACAGGTTAACTCGTCACTAGGTCCCCAGGAAAGAAGAAACAGCCGTAAATTTGAATATATGTTAGGAAAGCGGTCTAAGGGTACATAAGAACTTAACCTTTCTTTACTGATTCTGAACCTCGGGGAGTTACAAGTAATATTTTGGTTTTTCTCAAAATGGTACTCAAAAAGTGGTTAGAATATTAGAATCCTACTTCAATTATCCATATGATAATGAGATCTGTTCATCAGAGGTAATGGATGAACACTTTAAGGCAATTTAATCATTAAAGGGAAGGTCAACCTAGGTAGCAAACTACTCTAGAGGAAAGCAGAAAAACCAGAGAAGTAGACTGGTGAAAGTTTGAAGAGAATCGGACAAAAAGAGAGACAGTTTTGAATTTTTGAAAAATGTACATGGGTTCTTCAAATTGGCTGAATCAGTAATGTCCTTGTGATGTAGTGGTGGACAACTTTCCCATTTGTTCTAAAATTCAAGTTACAAAAATATCAATTTTTCAAATATGTATGACTCAGGATTGTCTATTCTCTTTAGGAGACCTAGAATAATATGCTATCCATAATATATTTTGAGTAGTGCCCCCAGGCCAAAGAAAAAGGCATCTAGGAGAAAAACAGAAGTTAATTATATTCTTGTACACGATTTGTACACTATATCTCAAGAACAACTTGAGGTATGAGCTTCAAACATTGTTATACATGTAGTTTGTATCATCATAGCATAAGAAGATGACCTAGTTAGATTTTAGGGTAAGTAGAACAAAGGTCATAGAGGTCAATTTGTTAAATTATAGGTATTACCCTTGTTATTCACAATATGTCAGCAACTTATTTAGGTGTGAGCTTCAAGCATGGTGATGGTATTATTATAGGAAGATGATCCAATTACATTTTTGGGCTTGTAAGTCAAGATCATCATCGTCGTCAGTTGACTTTTGATTATAGGCTTTTTGTTTTAATCGTAATATGTCACCAATAATAATAATAATAATGATAATAATAAGTCCATCCATTTCCTATACTACCTTTAGAGAGGCGACATAAAGGAGATGCTATTAGGTTTGTTTTGTTTAGCGAGATGTCATCATTTTGATCATTAAAAAAATATCAGATATTGTGATGGAATTTATTTATGTTCCAATTGCAGAGATTGTTGAATATGCCACCACAGTGATAGGCATAGACCCAGACACAGAACCTCATTTGATGTGGATTGCTAGGGAAGGCATCAGTGCACCACTACCAGCTGATTGGAAACCATGGTAACAACAACATCAATGCTTCCAGTTAAAAGGGGAAATGAAGAGTAGACAAAATGAGAGAAACAGATTCATGAAAGTTTTGGGAAATCTGAAAATAGATATTGAAGTTAAAGAATTGATTAGTCCAACACAAATTTGTCAACTCCATTACTCCATTACTGCTCTTGCAAGCAGTTTTTTTTTTATTTCTTGTCTACAGGTAATTTCATTTTTTTTTTAAAGAAATGTATGACCATTCATGTACCCAACAAATATAGTTGGTCACTTATTTTCATTACAGCTCCGTTTTGTAGCTTATCAAAAGTGAACCTGAACAAATTTTCCCATTTCAGATTATTATTGTGGACTGCTGCAAGACGGGGGGGGGGGGGGGGGGGGGGGGGGGGGGTCCGGACATTGCAATGATTTCAACCCTGAAACAATGCTTGTCCATTATCTTTTTTATCAATATTTTTGGACAATATTTAGGCAATAAATATGGGCCCTTATAAATTAATTGTGTTATTTAATCAAGATATTATAGAAATTGGTATTTATTTTGATAATGTATTTGTATTGCAGTCAAGACACATCTGGAGGGGACATCTACTATTTCAACTTCACCAGCGGTGAGAGTACCTGGGACCACCCTTGTGATGAGTTCTACCGGAAGATGGTCCAGGAGGAGAGGGATAAACCCAAAGCCACAGGAGGGGCGTCGACTGGAAAGAAGGAGGGGAAAAAGAAGAAGGAAAAGAAGGAGAAGAAAGATGGAGGAAAGAAGAATCAAGGCCTATCTTCCGTAAGTAGTGAATTCTTCTTGATATAAAGGGATGAATCTGACAAACGATGCTTTGGCATCATGCAGATGATAGTCTCTTTTCAGTTCACAGTTAAAGCCTATTCAGGAAGGCTGCGAGGAGTGCTCGCACTGTTGACAACTACTCGAGTATGAGCTTTTTAATGCGACTTCCCAGACACAATTTTATTGTATATTATATCTTTGTATTTGATGTAGTTAATGAATTGAACTGCAATTGAATGTCAGTTCTTCTCTTTTTGCTTTGCTTGACAGTCTCTTGGTCCCCTAAAGGACAGTGCTTTAGGATCCCCCCTTGGCAGTCTGAAAGGCACAGGTCATCTTAGTACTCTAGGGATAGGGACACTCCAAGATCCAGGAAGCACACTAGGTTCTACAGCAGGGGTAAGTCTGAAAGGCACAGGTCATCTTAGTACTCTAGGGATAGGGACACTCCAAGATCCAGGAAGCACACTAGGTTCTACAGCAGGGGTAAGTGGGAAAGGCACAGGTCATCTTAGTACTCTAGGCATAGGGACAGTCCAAGATCCAGGAAGCACACTAGGTTCTACAGCAGGGGTAAGTGGGAAAGGCACAGGTCATCTTAGTACTCTAGGGATAGGGACAGTCCAAGATCCAGGAAGCACACTAGGTTCTACAGCAGGGTAAGTCTGAAAGGCACAGGTCATCTTAGTACACTAGGGATAGGGACACTCCAAGATCCAGGAAGCACACTAGGTTCTACAGCAGGGGTAAGTCTGAAAGACACAGGTCATCTTAGTACTCTAGGGATAGGGACAATCCAGTAAACCCTTTCAGGACAGGATTATATTTCTATGGCTCAATGGATCACATATTCTTCTTCAAATTGACGACAATGATATTTTCTCTTTTATTGCTACAATTATAGAATAAAATGCAATGTCTCTGAAAACGATATTAATATCGTCGCTGTTTTCACGAAGTGACGGTAGTGAAAAAAAATTGCATTCACTTTGCGTGACGATTTTCCTCACTACCGTCACTTTGTGAAAACAAGGACGATATGCTAGAATTTTGTCAAAATGTCTTTAAAATTGCGCATCTTTACGCGTTGCCAATTCAAGGATTTTAGAACTTCATATATTCATGGAACATATTAAATGGATGCAGTGTGTGGAGAAATATTTCCCTTTCTTCTCCTGTATCTGGTATATTTTGTAGGGCTCTGAATAAAAAGTTATTGAGCCAAACCATAAATTGTGGAATGATTGTTGTGAAAAAACTATTACTATCAAAAGTGTCCCATCCCTGTTGATTTACACTACAAAAATAGCTGTTTGACATTTCAATACTTCTCACAAGAATTCATGGTTCTGTATTTGAAGACTTTTTATTTTGATTCGGAGAATGCAAATATGTGTTTGATTGAAAGTACATGTGTATCATTTTTTTTTTTTTTTTCAGATGAAAGACAAAGGATTTCTCAAGAAGTCATTGGATAGCAAGCCATTGTCTATAGCCGGTAACAGGGAAGAGAACATACAGATGTTACCAGACTTCTCAGAAGATGTAAGTTAATATGAATATTTTCAGGGCCCTCTTTCACAAAAACTTGTTACCGATAAAAAATACTGAATTTCTATGACGAATATGCTCTCGGCCACTCAAATGCCACGATTTCATATGACAGTTACCGGTATTGCAACTTGTTACCAAGAACAAATGCTGAATTTCTATGACAAAGTTGCTCTCGGCCTATCAAATGCCACAGTTTCAGTAGCTTGTGACAGTTATTGTAACTTGTTATTGATAACAAATTTCATGGAATAGCCACAGGGCCCTGGTTCATTTATGTTTGAGACATTTATTTCAGCCTTTATTTTGTCAAAAGTGTAGAGTTAGAGTTAGTGTTGCAATAAAGTTTTTTTTTTTCTAATGTAAGATGGAATATAGTTTTTTGGTCTGAAGTTGAAGTTAGGAATTACATTTTTTGTAATAATCGGGGCAGCGCCAGGAGCGTCACAATGTGACGGACATGTACGCTATATAAGAAGCCACCATTATTATTATTATTATTATATTTGTATGCTCCATATATGAGTTGAACTTTAACATATGACAGGCACCATTGGTTTGAATAAGTTGAAAATTACACAATTTTCAGGATACACTACATGTATGTCATTTAACCGTTTGAAAATTGAAGATATTTTCATCACAGCATTCTTAAGTTGGTGGAATGATTCCTATTTTCAGGCCTTGAAATTTAGTTTCGTCTTTTCAAAAAAACATTGTAAAAAGTATACAAAAGAAACTGTATTCCTAATTTTTGCTGTGAAAGTAAGGCAAGTGTGTATTTTTTAAGCTAGAAAGGTATAATCGTATACAGTAACTGCTTATCCGTACATGTGTATGTTCAGTGGAGGAAAGTTTGACTAAAAAACAAAATAAAATTCATGCATTATTCATGAGAAATTTCCCCCACTTGTCTACATATCTACAGTTATTATCACATTTATTTATGTTGCTTTGTCAAACAGGAGCCGACGCCAAGACTAAATCTCTCTCTTGACCTTCAAGATATTGGTCAGCTTGGTTATGAGGTAGGAATGACCTAATTTGTTTTCTTTCTATGTCTGTCTCCTCTTTTTTATTGCTGTATATAGAGCCGTTAAAGTAAAATACGTTAACAGGGCTCGACAATATGATACACAGGTGCCTAGGTGCCTGAAATCTTAATCTGGGCCTGTCTAATAAAGAGATGATATTAATCGCAACTATGTAAATGAGAGATAGGAGACTGTAAACTTGCAATTGATATCAATTGCAACTATGTACATGTACATAATAATAATAATAGTGGTTTCTTGTATAGCGCTCATGTCTGTCATACATGACACTCCTGGCGCTCCCAATTATTACCCTGGCTTTAGCTCGGCTGCCATACGGCGCTCTAGCATTTCAAGGAATTACTTCCTGCCAGGTACCCATTTACATCACCTGGGTTGAGTGTGGCAAATGTAGTTCAATGTCTTGCCAAAGGACATAGTGCCGAAGCGGGACTCGAACAGCGGACCTTGTGATCGACAGTCCGGTGACATATCCACTCGACCACAACACCTCTACATGAGAGATAGGAGACTGTAAACTAGCAAATGATTGGAGGACATGTGAAAGATTTGATTCAATCGCGACTAAGACGACTCTTAAAATTTCAGAATTTGTAACATATGGTTCATGAACACAGATCATAAAACACTCACTTTGGACTCCCTGCAGGGTGCAGGCAAGCTTAGTGTGGGGTCCTTGAGTAATTAAAATTACATATCAATGTTGGGGAGTTCATGTTATTCTTTCTCATCTGTTTTATTGCCTTAAAGGTAATACAAAGTTTTGGTATGGGGTCATGAATTCGGTTCAAATGAACAAATTGGAAGCATATGCGATCCTACAATATTCAGCGATCGTTGTCGCGGTTGAAATCGAGTCTAAAGTTATAAATTGTAAATTATAAACTCTTTGTGTTGTATAGCTCCCTCTCAAGGTCAAGATATTAATTAAGCTATAAAACTATGTTTTTTGACTAAAATTGACCGATTAGCTATTCCCGTTGGGATATTATACATCACAACTACATATTCTGAGATTGTCATGGTTGCAGCTACCATTGTACGGCCGTAGGCACTATTTGAAATTTATCAAAATTTACCGGGAGCACCGTTTTTTATATTAAATTTTTCTCGAAAGCAGAAGTGTTTTAGAGGCTAAATTTTCTAGTGCTTATAATACATCCACAGGTGCATCCAAATATATCAAAATTGTAAAGAATCACTGTCCACCCAATTTTCAAAATTTCCCAAAACTTTGTATTACAGGTGTAAACCTTTTAAAAAAGCGGGTCAAGTACAATTTTGCTTTAAAACATAAACTGATAATGTGGACTATTTTTAAAAGGTTTAGTGCAACAACAAAAAACTGTCAGATTCAATATGTCACAGTCATTTTATGTGACAAGTACTTACATGTACTCAATTGCATACATATCTTTTGATGAGAAGAATTCCCTTAGTCCCAGGAAAATTGATGCTGATTTTGGGGTGCTCTTGTTTTATAGCATTAATGTGGTGCTTGTGTTTTTTTTTTTAATTACATATCAATATATCAATTGGCTGTTTGTTTTGTTGCTAGGAATCGGAAGCAAGTGAGCCAGCATTGAAGCATCTGCAGCCCTCCGATGATGACAGTGATGAAGATGATGTCAATGTGGTAAGAATTATCCCTTTTAATTCTACTCACTCATAGCTCATAGTCAAAGTATTGCCTAGCTGCCAACCATTCCTAATTGTTGGTCTTTAAAGATAAAGTTGAGTTCTGGTCATGCGATTGCATTGTTTAAGAAACAGTGTGGAAATTGATGAGAAAAGGTTGATCATCTAGCATATAAGTATTGGTGTGTACTGCAAGGTTCTGGAATCATCAAAATGATAAGAAATTTGGCCCAGTCTTGGACTACACTAACATGTGGCGTAAAAATCTGTCCTGATTTTTATGTTTTTACATGCCATATTTTGAATATGAAAGCATTTGAAGAGCCATGCCTTTCAGGGAACATATCTGATGTTCTTCCACACTTTCATAATAACAATGATAACGCTCACAAATTATTTTTCACCTCTCCCCAGAACTCAACCTCCTCTTTAAGCTCCTGTTTTGAACTCTAAATTTCTCTCTTTTTCTCCTTGAGATATTCCTAATTTTGCTTTGAAAGATTGGCAGGTATCAGATTGGTTAAATGCAGTCGTGTCTGATTCATTTATGAAGATTATCAAGATTATGTAGCAAGACTCATTGTTGTTACTATCTTCATTCTTTCTATATATGTATTTGCTATTGTTGAGCCTGTGCACATATCTCACTGATAGATAAGTACAGTGAAACCTGCTTAAGCAACCACCTTTATATAAAGACCACATTTTAAAGGTAAAGACCAGTATTGGAAATGCCCCAATTTCAAAAAATGAAATGGAAGCTCTCATTACCAATCATGTGAAAGAATATGTTTTGACTAATACATGATGATAAAAAATTTGCTGGGAAACCGCCTACTAATTCATATATTTGGTAAATTTGTTTCTCTCATGGTCTGTGAGAGATATAGGGTAGATACATCTTTCTGTGTATAGTGCTTGTAACTTAAAGAAGAATGGGCCAAATTTCTTATCATTTTGATGATTCCAGAACCTTGCAGATGCTAGATGCTAGATGATCAACCTTTTCTGATCGATTCCACAACGTTTCTTTCACAATGCAATCGCATGACCATAACTGGTCTTTACCTTTAATATCTCCCTTGACAATTATTTCTCACACAAACTTGTACTAAAGGAACCTGTTCATAAAAAAACTCTGCCAATAAAGACCACTTTTCTTGTCACCCTTGAGTGGTCTTTATGTAGCTGTACAGGTTTCACTGTACAGGCATTGCAAGCTTTTGTGTCCTTTTTTGACCCTGTCTCTCAGGACTTTGGTATTGATGCTAACCTGTCCAAACGTCTTGGTCTAATGGATGCTGACAGCCTGATGCCTTCTACCAGTCCAGATCCCCCCAAATCAATGGTAAGTGTATGCTCTTCGGTTCTGAGTACAGTTCTGTATAGCCACAATGTATTTACATCTAATCAGGGGGGTGTTTCATAAAGAGTTTGTAAAGTTACGCATGACTTTAGGAACGACTTGTATATGAAAAGCCAAACGGGATGCTCAATCATTCTTGATTATTATTTATTAACTTGAACTGTGCAGATGTAGATTAACATTCTTATTATAACAAACATTTTTAATGCAAAGTATATTTTTTGCCATAATTTAATTGAGGTTATTGGAAATATCAGAAAAAACTTTGGGCATCCTCTCTGGCACTTCATATACAAGTCGTTCGTAAAGTCATGCATAACTTTACAAACTCTTTATGAAACACCCCCCGGGTTGGTTATCTAGGCAGGGATCCATTGCATAAAACTTTCAATTGATGGTAACTTTGCCATCAATGGCAACTACCATGGTAATAGGGCTCAAAAGCCAATCAAAATCAAGGTTTCCATCTGATGGTAGTTACCATCAATGGTAAGTTTTGTGCAACAGGGCCCAGATCATTTCAAACTGTATGTAACCAAGTGTACATGCAAGTTGTCTTGGACATTCCTATTGTATTGGGTCTGTGAGGTCGAAGGTCACAGGATCATGTAGGCAGAGGTAATAGGGCTCAACAGGCAATCAAAATCAAGGTTTCCATGGCAGAGGCATACTAGAGACGCAGTCTTATTCATCTTGTCCTGATTTTGCATGAAATTGATTGTAAAGAAAACTTTTGATATATTATTTTGTTTTATACAACACCTACGTGGATCCTTGTCATTTGATTGGAGGATTGTTGGTCACATGATATTCAATAGATGTTATATTGCACGGTCGTGCATTTTTGGTTATATGCGGCGTGCATTTTTGGTTATATGCAGACTGCGTACCTCTCAGCCGTGCGCGCGCGTATCCCTGCGTGTATCTGACGCGAAGGCAATCTGAATGTAATTGAGAAGGCTTGACTCCAACTTTAATTTATCTTTAATATAAGGAGTAAAGCATAATTTGTGGATTAACGTTCTATTAGATCTTCTTCGATGTTGTATAAAACAAATAATGAATGTTTTTCATTCGTCCAATGGTGCGAATATTTTCATTCGTTGAAAGATTAACGTTAATTTTATTCAACTCGGCTGACGCCTCGTTGAATAAAATGTTAATCTTTCAACTCATGAAAATATTCGCACTATTGAACTCATTCATTATTTTTGTATTAATCACTGATGATCCCCATTTGTTGTTGTTATGAAATGTTAGCAGATTTTGCCTCACACAATCACCCAACATCTGGGCCCTATTTCATAAAAATTATTACCAATAACAAATTACTATAACTGTTATAAGCTACTGAAATCGTGGCATTTGATTGGCTGAGAGCAAATTTGCCATAGAAATTGAGCAATTTCTATTGAAAAAGTTTTATGAAACAGGCCCCTGGATACAGATGATTCACTATAATTATATAAAACATTCTTTGTTAGATATGAGTTATTAGATTTCATACACACTTCCTAATAAAGATGGAAATGTTATTTTCATAACTCTTTTAATAGTAAGAGATTGAATAATATTTGTTGAATTTCTCCCTCTCCAGTATTTAAAGAGTTCAAAGAAAGGAGCTGAGAAAGGACCGTCGTCTAGACCTCCTCTATCCCTGGACTCCTCCTTAGACAGCCCTCGAGTACCAGACCTAGGCTACTCAGGATTAAAGGTAAATGACACAGTTCATTGCCGTTTGGTCCACACCCAGCCTGTCTGCTAGCCACATGGTCTAATAATCATTTGGTCTAATGACTATTATTACTTATGATTAAATGATTATTAGTCCATATTGATAGAAGACAAAATGGTAATTAGACTGACTGGATTGGATGTTGGACTAAATGAGCATAGACCAAATAGGTTGTAGGCTTTTTGGAGATTGGACCAAATAGTGATTATACCTTATTTGTTTCTTTCGTTGTAAATATTGTAATATTTTAATTTACCATGTCTAGGAGAATTTCAAATTTTGTTTTTCGGTTTATTGTGTTTTTTCTTTTTTATGTCTGTTACATGTCCTTTACTCTAAGTGCCATGAGCACCGAAAAGTGGACCTGTGCGCTATACAAGTAGCCACTATTATTATTATTATTAGCCTTAATGGTCCAATTAGACCAAGTAATAAGTAGTCAAAATGATTATCAGCAATGTTGATAGTTGATGGGCTGGATGTAGACCATATAGGAGTAGACGAACTGTATGTAGACCGAACGGCAATTCCAGACAAGTCACAAGTTTAATAAATCTTTACACTCACTAAATGAACAAATATTTCATGCACATAGGAGTTACTGGTTTTAGACCGACTTCAATCATTCTTTTTTTTTAATTTCCATCAGATGGGTGCAGTGCCATTCGGATCCTCGGCCCCGTCATCATCCGCTCTCCTTCCTAAACTTGACACTGTGAAACTGCATAGAGAAGCTAAGGAGGAAGAAGAGAAACTCAAGGCTGGCATGGAGGAGAATTTAGAGTCAAAGTAAGCATAGTGTCCTGTCAATGGGATGGAAGTCAAAACTCTATGTAGTTAATGGAGGCTTTACTTTTTCTCTCCTTTTTTTAAACAATGTCTTGAGTTTGATGTTGAGCTGTACTTTCCATGAAGTGATTATCACGAAAGTATTTTATAGCTGCCAACCATTCCTATCCTTAAAGGTAATACAAAGTTTTGGTATGGGGTCATGAATTTGGTTCAAATGAACATATTGGGAGCATATGCATTCCTACAATAATCAATGATCGTTGTCATGGTTGAAATCGAGTCTAAAGTTATAAAATTGTAAATAATAGACTCTTTATAATGTATAGCTCCCTCTCAAGGTCAAGATATTAATTAAGCTACAAAACAATGTTTCTTGAATAAAATCGACCGATTAGCTGTTCCCGTTTGGAAATTATATATCACAAGTACATATTCTGAGATTTTCATGGTCGCAGCTATCATTGTACGGCTGTAGGCGCTATTTTAAATATATCAAAATTTACCGGGAGCACCGGTAAATTTTTATATTCAATTTATCTCAAAAGCAGAAGTGTTTTAGGGGCTAAATTTTCTAGTGCTTATAATGCATCCACATGGGCATCCAAATATATCAAAATTGTAAAGAATCACTATTCACCCAATTTTCAAATTTCCCAAAACTTTGCATTACCTTTAAGAATGATTCCTATTTACTATTACTGTTTGGAACCCCAGATTCCTCTCTTTATCTGAAATATTCTGTGTGAAAAGTATATAAAATAGGCTGTATTCCTACTTTTGCTTAGAGAGGTTCCTAATTTTTGCTGTGAAAGGTTGTCAGGGAAAGTTGAAGCGGTTGCTGTACAGGAGATAGGAGATGAAGAAGGAAGAGATCGTGATGGATCTGGAGGTATAGGAGATGAAGAAGGAAGAGATCGTGATGGATCTGGAGGTATAGGAGAACAAAGTAACAGAAGAGCAGAACTGGTTCAGACCAATGAGGGAGGTCTAGAGGTCCAAGGAGCTTGAAGTTCATTGTTTCTTTGTTTATTCCCTTCATTACAGTGGCCTCTACACCACTTTAGATTGATTTTCGCATCATGTATTATTTTTTTTCAGGAGTAAGGAGATAAGGAAGAAAAATTGAGAAAAGGTTGAGAAGACAAAGTTAAGGAAGGAGCAGGAGAATGAGTGTATCTGTAAAATGTTTGTTTTCTTCTTGAATACTTTTACACTTTAGACTGATGTTTGCATCATATCTCTTTTTTCCTGGAGAGAGGAGATGTAGAAAGAGATCAAGAAAAAGTTAAGGAAGGAGCAGAAAAAGTCCCTAAAACTGATGAGTGAACTTAAAGGGGAAGTCCACCCTGAAATTAAGTTAGTTTTAATAGGAGTAGAAAAATGAGAGAAACAAGGCAGTGAAAGTTTGAGCAAATTCCGATTAAAAATAAGGAAGTTAGGATTTTTGAAGTTGTGATCAATCAAACACAAATTGGCAACTCTATGACGTATCATGCGAGCTCAACTTCCATTTGCTCAGTACTAAAAAAATCTAAAATTTTCATTTTCCCTCAAGAAAAATTTCAACCATACATGCACCCTAAATATAATAATTGCAAATATGTTTCTATACTCCCCCTGCAAGGAACAAATATATATTCCGTCATCAATAACGAAGAAAACATGATTTTATGGAATATTATGCACAAAGCAAATGAAGGAGAGCTCGTATAATAAGTCACAGAGTTGCCAATTTGTATTTGATTGATCACAACTTCAATAATTCATAACTTTCTTATTTTCATTCAGAATTTGCTCAAACTTTCACTCACCTGATTTTCTTATTATTCTGCCTCTATCGAAACAAACTTATTTTGGGGGTGGACTTTCCCTTTAAAGATGTCAATATTGGTTTTATTCTTAATACCTGCTTAACTACGTTTTGCATCATGTCATTATTTTTTCAGGAGAGAAGAGATGAAGGAAGAGTTGGAGAGGGAGCTCGAAGAGGAGGAGACAAAGTTAAGGAAGGAGCAGGAGAAATCTCTCAAACTGATGAGGGAGCGTTTGGAGAAGGAGCTTGAGGATGCTAAGCTGGAGCTCCTTGAAGACAAAGAGGATAATCTAAGACAGCTCAAGGAGGACGCTCATAAGGAGGAGGAGAGAGAAGAGGAGGCACTCAACAAAGAGAAACAGAAGAGCATCAGGTTTGTAAATAATAATAATAATAACATTTAATTTTTATCAAGCGCTTAATACAAATGTCTCTAAGCGCTTTACAAATAAACTATTACCCCGGTCATTGGATTCAGTGCTTGCCCGAACACAATGTGTGCACAATCTCCACTCCCTGGGGAGCATTCCAGCCAGGCGTTACATGACGCTCAAAAACTGTTTGACCAACAATGACGGTCGCATCCTACTGGGTACCCAATTAACACCTGGGTGGAGAGTAGCAATTGCAGGTTAATATCTTGCCAAAGGATATTAGTGCCATGTCGGGATTCGAACCCTCGACCTTCGCATCTCCAAGTCAAGCGCTCACGACCACGACACTCCCGATGAACAAATAAAAAAATTAAAGACCATAGTAGTGGGCTCTCATGGGAAATTTAACACCATTCAGGTGTTTATCCAATAACAGGTGTTGTCCATCACCAGGATTAGCCTATAGTTTCATGACGAACAAGCCTTATGTAATCCTCTGCATTTTCTAGGTCTACTTTCTAGGTCTCCTGTAGAAACACACTGATTCTTTTGTTCAAGGTCTGGATTTAAGGTGGCCTCAATCCATGTTCTCTCTCTCTCTCTCTCTCTCTGTCTGGAACATATGTCATAACAAGTAACTAGTGAATCATGAAGATAACTTTATAACTGTATGAATCTTGTGTTTGATAGTGACTTGAGGAAGAGCGTAAAGGAGGACACAGAGGAGGAGGAGGCCATGTTGATGGAAGGAAAGTCAGATGCAATCAGGAAACTTAAAGAAAAGATCAAGAAAGAACAACAGGTTGCAGAAGACAAAATCAGGTCAGTTGTAGCCTAGGCGAAATAAATTGATTTCTGGCTTCCTGTGCTTTCTTTTGTATGAAGAGGAAGGTTTTTTTATTTTAGTTAACATTGACATTTTTCTTTCACATACAAATGAAACCATGTCAAGGTAAAATTGCAGTAAATTATTTTATGGATCCTCCTTTAATATACTTCAAAACAAAAAAAATTGTTTATTCAAAAGTAAAAAAGAAAGAACTTTGAATGACCTTTACTTGGCTTTATGGCTCATTTCAATTGCTTTCTTTTCACAGTTTTTTTGCTGCCATAGTTGCTTTTATCTCCCTTGATGAATATTGACTGAGATAATGGTATCAGGCCTTAAATTTCGTCATTTTTAGGGCAAGGCCAGTTTGGCCTCGAGTACCTCATATTTTTAAGGGCACCAAGGCCAAAATATTTTTACAAAAAGGGCATCGAGGCCAAAATATTTTACAAAAAGGGCATCGAGTATGAGGCCAAAAAAATTGATTCTATTTTTGTTAGATGTCATGTGTATTTTATGAAACTTGTGCAGGATCAATTTCCCATGACTTTTAGCACCAGCTTCTTCACAGAATGTATAGAGGTCTACGGTACATACAAACAAGCAGGCGCGTAGCCACGGGGGGGGGGGGGGGGGGGGGGGGGGGCACGGGGGGCACATGCCCCCCCCCCTAAAATTTCCAGGATCGGTTGAAATTTTGTAGACCCCTTTTTTTGACCTCGATCAATTACATGTATGTGCCCCCCCCCCCCCCCAAACACCAAACTCTGGCTACGCGCCTGCAAACAAGGCGGCGGCCCGCAAGCCTTAGATTTAGCAGCCAGGAGCAAGGGGCAATTTTTTTTTTAAGTTGCCCTTTGCCACGGGAATTTACCAGAGCAAGGGGCAATTTTCCAAAAACAGATAGGCCGCTTATCTAATCATAAGTTCAAAGAGAGTCTACAAATGTTAATTTCATAATGTGAATAGATCGAACGATCAATTTAATAACTTTTTAATCTTAACAATATGAACAGGAAAGATTGATTAAGAACATCAAACTTGCACATTAAACAGTAGATCTATTTAAAGTAACTAAAAATATTGATGAGCAAATGAATAAATAAATTGTCAATTTCACAAACATCGAAAGTCAGAAGGACTTAATTGGCAAGTTTACCGGGCCGGGTATTCCAAATCAAAATCGCACCTCACACACAAACCTTCCGCCACTCTCTCGGTAGTAGGAGCAAATTTGAAGAAATTATCTTTTTAACTGTTGTATAGAAAGGTCTACATAGGCCTAACTAATGAAATAAGATGTAAAAATGTCCTTATAGACATTCGACAGCTGAAAGTGACACGCTCAGCTCAGTTGCGTAACGTGCATTCACGAAACCAAAATCGTTCCTCGCACACACACTCTCGCCACTTTTGGTGGGAAGCTGTCGGGCTGGAAGTTTGCCAGCGAAACCGATGCACCCTCGGAATTTTACCGGGACTCGAAACGTTCGTCTTGGGAAGCTGGCTTGGTAGCTTTTTGAAGCGAGGTCGGCTGGTGGCAAAATGAGAGTAACTACGATCGAGAACATCGTAGGTGTTCTTAACTTATTAATAAGATAATTCTAAATTCTATTTGAGATAAAATAATAAACTAGGCCTACAAACAAACCTCGACAGATCTCTAATGACTATTTGAATGCTTGTTTATTTCTCCATTTGACGATTTGTTTTCTTGATCCTGGCCTTCGATTTGTACGTACGTGCGTGCGTCAAGAGCATGCACCATATGCATATCATGCGATCGCATGAACGTACGTACGTACGTGCGCTAGCGCATTGCCTATATAATAACAAAGGGCGCATTTTCACGGCACTTGCGCCTTATTAAAGCACTAAATACGAAGCTAGAAGAGAGCTCGTGGGCGGCAAACTGTTCGTGATTCGTGTATTTTTACTGTTCGTGATTCGTGTATTTTTACTGTTCTAATAATTTATGGGCGCATTTTCACGGAAAACACTTGCGCCTTGCCGTCTAGTTTTAGATGATTATGGGCGCAATTGGTGGTTTTATGTGCGCAAATTTAAAATAAAAAGGGCACGTCCAGTTGGAAAAAAAGGCACGTCGGCCAGTTGGAAAAAAAGGGCACGGCCTTTTTGGCCGTGAATATATCTTTTTTTGGGAGGGCACCGCGGCCAGTCATAGGGGCATCGACGGCCTGGCCGTCGATGGCCGTCGATTAATTTAAGGCCTGTGGTATCATATTATAATTGAACTTGAAATAGGATTCATTTTTTACTTATTAAGCATCTGTTGTGCAAAAACACGCTTTCTGTACTTGGGGCGATGCTTAATAGCATATAACCCTTTATCTTATTCCCGAACTTGTGCCTAATATGAGTGATGCTTATTGAAAATGATATAATCTGAATTAATATAGCGCTTAATATGAAGAAAAAAATGTGCACCGTCTCCACTCCCTGGGGAGTATACCTACCATATGGTCACCATGAGTGCATATTGCAATTACTAACACAAAAGGCTTTGGTCATCCTACCGGGTCCCCATTTCTCTGCTAGCTATGGAGTGGCAAATATAGATTAATACCTTACCACAAGACATTAGTGCTGTGTCGAACCCACAGCCTTTGCATTTCAAACTACAAAACCTCTAAATAGTGGATATATAGTGTTAATTTAATTGACTGGCTCAATTTAGTATCTTTTTCCTTATCATTATTGGTGATGATAATATTGACTATTTCCTTATATGTTGTACCATCATCTATCAGGGAAGACAAGGATAAAGCACTAAAGACTCTGAGAGATGAGGTTAGAGAGCTAAGAGAGAAAGAAGAAGAGAAACTGGAAGAAGAGAAGAGGAAAGCAATGGATAAAATCAAGAAGGAAGTGGCATCCTACCAGGAGGAAAAGATGGCTGATTTGAAGAAGGATCATGAAAAGGTACATGTAATAATAATAATAATATTTAGATTTTATATAGCGCTTAATACAATGTCTCTAAGCGCTTTACAAATATACTATTACCTCAGTCATTGGATTCAGTGCTTGCCCGCATACACTGTGTGCACAATCTCCACTCCCTGGGGAGCATTCCAGCCAAGCGTTACTTGACGCTCATAAACTGTTTGACCAACCATGACGGTCGCATCCTACCGGGTACCCATTTAACACCTGGGTGGAGAGTAGCCAGTACAGGTTAATATCTTGCCAAAGGATATTAACATTCATGCCAGTATTCAGAAAAGCATATGAACCAGTGTGTGTGTATATTGGGTTTTTACAGACGTGTATCAATCAGATTTGATTATTTACGTCTGGGGACCGACCTTTAAACGTCACCATCCGAAAGACGTGACTCAGCTTCGAACCTGCGTCCTTGGCTGAATCCGTTTGTAACTTCCACTGTTCCACTAGTTAAACCACATCATGACCCCATCTTATAAAGATTTGTGATTGATCCTGATCGATTAAAGTCTTAAATTCAATTGTAAACCTTCAAAATCCTCTCTCTTTAGTACAGAGTTGCAAATGAGAGATTGATGAAAGTTCTAAATTCAATTGTAAACACCTAAAATCCTATCTTTTTAGTACAGAGTTGTGATAGATTGATGAAAGTCCTACAATCAACTATTAACTCACAAAACCCTGTTTCTTTAGTACAGAGTTGGGATTGATTAGATTCAATCGTAGCTCTTTAAAATAGGGGGCCCGGGCCGGACCAATAATCAATTACAGTATGTAGGGTCCAGTAATTCAAGAAGCATGAAATACCAGTGTCATCCTCGTCATCCCATGAAACTACTTGATTAGGTAACTACATGTAAATCAATATTAAAGGTATATATTAAAGAAGAAAAAAATATTAAAGACCAGTTTTGGAAATGCTCCCCTTTCAAAAAATGAAATGTAAGCTGTTATTACCATTCATGTGAAAGAATATGTTTTTGACTAATACGTGGTGATACAAATTTTGCCGGGAAACCGCCTACTTATTGATATATTTGGTAAATTATCATATCGATCCCATATACATCTTTCTGTGTACAGTGCTTGTAACTTTACCAAGACTGGGCCAAATTTCTTATCATTTTGATGATTCCAGAACCTTGCAGTACACACCAAAACTTATATGCTAGATGATCAACCTTTTCTGATCGATTCCACAACGTTTCTTTCACAATTCAATCGCATCACCAGAACTGGTGTTCATTCAATTTCAAAATGGTCTTTCCTTTTAATTCAGAATTTAGTTTACCATGCGCTCCACTCTCCAACTCTAATTTCATTTTGGAAGACATAATTGTGCAATATCATGAGATTAGAAAATATGATTATAGGCTACATGTATTTCCTAGGTTGAGGGTTTAGAAACATCTGTTAGAAAATGCTATTTTTATAATTTTATATGGCAGCCAGTTCATTTTTTATTATGTGTGTGTACCTATAAATGGGAATTACTGAAATGTTAAGCCAATCAATTCGTACATGAACATGTATTGGTAAAAAAATAGGGAGTAAAGATTCATGCTAAAACAATAAATGTGCTTTAAATTTCTCTTGTCGTGCAGTATATTAATACATGTTAAAAAGCAGGAAATGTCCATAGGGATTCATACTTGTATTGCAACTGTACATTTTATGATTTGTTTTTTCCTTTAGGATTTAGATAAGCTGAAAGAAAAGCTCCAATCTGAGCAGCAGGCTTCACTAGACGACTTGAAGAAGACGTTTGATGAGGAGATAGAGAAGAAGAAGACTGAAGCTAGTCAAAGACACAAACGGGTTTGTTCCAAAACAAATGCTTTTTTAAAAATTATGTTGACAATAATTGTTGTTGTTATCGTTTTTTATGATTGAGACAAATAAAATCACCCCCACAAAGTTATCTCTTTAGAATCTACTTGCAAAGTTATACTGTGGAACATTGGCCCTGTTTTATAAAACTTGTTATCAATAAGAAATGCTAAAAATTCTATGACAAATTTGCTTTCGGCCAATCAAATGCCACGATTTCAGTAGCTTATAATGGTTATTGTAACTTGTTATTGATAACAAGTTTTATGAAACAGGGACCTTGTTTTACCTGCAAACTTTGCACTATAGATTTTAATTTGTTACATCAGGCCCCATCTTATAAAGACATCCTCCAATCAGTTGCAAGTTTACAGTCTCCTATCTCTTGTGTACATAGTTGGGATTGATATCAATCAGATAGGCCCTTGGAATATAGAATTCTACCACAGTTGCATCAGGGAGGGGGGTGTTCAATCAAGAAGTTATTTTTGCATCAATCTTTTTATCTTGCCTCCACACTGACACATTATCTAGTACTGCTAATTAATCATTTTATTAGGCAGGACCTGGTGTCCTTTTTCTATCAGAGTTAACACAGATAATAATAATCGTTTTTAAAAACATGCAATATAAAGAGTGGAGAGCAGCGAAAGTACCTTCTTTTAATAGGATTTGTTATAATAATAATAATAATAACAAAATCCTATTAAAAGAAGGAACTTTTGCTGCTCTCCACTCTTTATATTGCATGTGAAACCTGCATATAAAGACCACCCAAGGGAAACAATAAAAGTGGTCTTTACAGGCAGGTGGTCTCTTTGTACAGGTTCCGTTAGTTTATGTGTAAATGAGAAATCACTTTCAATGGAGACAAAAATGTGGTCTTTATAGATGGGTGGTCGCTAAAGCCGGTGAGAGTTCTTTGTAATGAGGTTTCACTGTATTATTTATTTGTATGTGTAGGAGATGGATGATATTTTATCTGCTCTGCGTGAGAATCAGGATGAGGAGAAAAGGAGAGAGGAAGAGAAGCTGAGATTGAGTCGTGATAATCAGGCTGCTATTAGAGACATGGAAACAGGGGTAAGATTCATCATTCTCTACTACATTTAGTATTTCATTGTAATATAAATGATTTGGTTCTTGTATAGTGCATATTGTTTGTTTGTTTGTTTGTTTATTTTATTTTAGCACAGTGGCATACTTCAGCTAATGGCTGCCTTCAGCCTGGCCGTGCATATAAAAAGCAATCGCAATTTCACAAAGTAACATACATTATAGATCAACATGATTTACATACAAAGTTAAATAAGCATACACATATATATAAACAAATAGGTTAGAAGGCGAGAAATCCAAACAAGCCCTAATTAAGAAAAATAATATGAACAGAAAAAAAACTATATAAAAGAAAACATTTTTGATAAATATAGAAGAAAAACAAATCAGTTATTTTTGTTTGCTATTAAAAGTCAAACATGATATGACAAATATTATAAACTGCTTTTGAAAGTATAGTAAGTTGGTTTATATTTAGTTTCTACCGGCATATACATTATAACGTCTCTATGCGCTTCCAAAGAGCATTGGGAATTATTACCCTGGCTTTAGCATGGCTGTCATTACGGCACTTAAGCATTTCAAGAAATTAATTCCTACCAGATACCCATTTACCTCACCTGGGTGGAGTGTGGCAAATGTAGATCAATGTCTTGCCAAAGGACATTAGTGCTGCGGCGGGACTCGAACCGCAGACCTTGTGATCCACAGTCCGGTGACATATCCACTCTACCATGACACCTCTATTATCTATTATATGTTAATGATAATAATAATGGTAATAGTATGTCTTGTTTATGTCTTGTTGCTGCCCCACCCCCCCCCCCCCCCCCCCCCAGGGCGCTGCAATCATATGAATAACCATGCTTTTGCCGAGCTGCCATGAAAAGGCGCTCAAGCATTAAAGGAATTTCTTGCTACTGAGTACCCAATTACCTCACCTCGGGGGAGTGTGGCAAATGTAGATTAATGTCTTGCCAAAAGACATTAGGGCGGTGGCGGGACTTGAACCGTTGGTTCAGTACACTTCAGACATTAATTGATGTCAATGATTGTCTTTTTCTTATTCTCTGAGACAAAAATTGATGGGCATTTCATTCACTTTCATATTTAATAGTCATCGCTGTATGGGCTGTGATCATGTTCCCCTTTGTGTTTTGAATGCGTAGATGGATAGCGTTCTTCAGGAACGTAGACAAGCAATGAAGGAGGAGCATCAGAAGGAGATGGAGAAGATGAAGAAGGAGCATGAGAAGAAGATCAGAGATATGACCAGAGAGCTCCAAGATGCAGTAAGTTTAAAGGCCATCTGTACTAGTTCGGCCAGAAGGGATTAGACCACCCAGCAAGGTCACTGACATGTGACTATCTCATCAATTCAGCTCTCAACGAACATAAGAAAAAGAGGATCATGGGGGACTAACAGGCACCGATTGGGGAATTTTTTTATATACAGGGAGCAATTAGCTTCAAGTAGTACAGTGGGGCGTTAGTATACATGTACTTTGATTTAGGCCCTGTTCACAATTGGATAAACACCTAAAATACAGCTTTAGCAAAGTAAAAACTGTTTGATGTGTGAATGAATCCCAAGGAAAGTGAAACAGCTTTCTAAGCATACTACCCTTCTATGTGTAAATACATAAGAAATTTGTTCTAAGTTTAGTTACATTTTTGCCATTTTAGTTCAATTTTCTTCTTCCTTCTTTTTTTTAAATTCTTTTTTTTTATTGTTGGTTATTTAGCCTATGATAATGATAACAAGACTTTAGAAATTAGTAGTTTTTAGCATTGTGAAATATTGAAACGATCTCTTATATTGATCATTGTATGTCTTATTGTTTTCACCTGAGCTTAATTTTAGTTTATAGCCAAGGTACTTTTATTTTTTCATGTATGGGTAGTAATATAGCTATATTTCATTTCACAAAAGAGATAGTACGATAGGAATATGTTAAGTTAGATTTTTCAGTCTAAAAGCGGCCTTGTCCAATAATTTGTTTTAAAATGTAACATTTTGTTAGACAAGGAAAGACTTTTGATTATAAGTATTGGTAAGAATTTTTTTTAAAGAGCATATATCGTCGGTGGGTGACAAAACCATCTCAAAAATCATGAATTTTCAGGAGAGAGAAAAAACTTTCCTGTCTCAACAAATTAAGTGCTGTGACACAGTCCTTTCTTTTTAAAACTGGGATATTTATACAATTTTTAATGTCATTGTTGAAATACAGTAAAATAATTGTTTTTATATTTGAAAGTGAGTTACAAGGTTTTTGCGTTTATCTACATTGAGATACAAGTTTTCAGTTTTATTCAAATTGAGATATGAGTTCTTACTTTCAACTCTGAATGAGTTACGAGGATTTGGTTGAATAAGTTACAAAGATTTGAATACACTAACTTCGGTACTGTTAGGCCGACGCCGTGTGTGAGTTACGAGGAAAAGGAATTACGTATCTTATGTTACGAGGTTTTGTCAGTGCAGCTTCAAAGGGGGTTAAACTAATGAGGTTTAGTTTAAGGGTGTTTGTGTGGAATTTGTGAAAAAACCTAGAAGGAGGCATTCCATGGATTTATCAGGTGGTGTCGTAGGCCATTGGGTTAAAAATTATGCAAAAAAATCGAAATCTCAAAAAATTGAGATACAAGGTTTTGTCACCCCACCGACGATATCTTTATAGTGATTATTGATTTTCTGCTATTTGTTTCACTCTCACTCTCTCTCTCTCTCTCTCTCCATCTCTCTCTCTCTTCCTCTCTCTCTCTCTCACCGTCTCGTCATTTTAGGAACAAGATGAGAAGAAAGCCTTGCAGAAGCAGCATGAGGCAGAGAAGGAGAAACTGGTGAAAATACATAAATCAGGATTCAAAGTGCTGAAAGAGGAGTTTGAACAGAAGAAAGAAGTGTTTCATACCAGTCATGAAGATGAGGAGAGGGCTTTGAAAGAGGTAAGAAAGAGGTTTACATACCTTCCAACTCTTCCAAATAATCCAGAATATTCTGATTTCCCAAATTTGGAATATTCTGATTTTTCCAAATTCCTTTTTTTTTGTTTTTGTTTTTGTTGCTAACGCCTAATTAAGCTTCTTTAATCCTGTGCCGCGATTTGAGAGTTCACGTATTGCGTGCCTTGAATGGCTGCATGAACGAGCAGCAAATTTGTATTTGCTTTTTATGCCTCCATTACGAAGTAGCCGGAGGCATTATGTTTTCAGGTTGTCCGTCTGTCCGTACGTCCCGATCATCATTTTTGACTGCGCGCAGTCAAAGTTCCATCTAGTTTGTACAGATTTACCGCGTGTTGCCAGTTACACTGCAGCTTCATGTGTTAACGTCTATTAAGGATACAGATTTCTTATTTTCGAAATTCCTAATTCTTATTTTCAAATGTTGGCAGGTATGGATTTATGCAATATCTTATATTAATAATTATATCAATTTATGTAGCTCAGCTAGTACATAAATATACTTTACTGCACTGTAATGAAAACAAAACTTCTAACAGTGCTACTTTACGGACACACAATATCAAATATAAACAATCCATTCAAAAGCTCCTGAAAACAGGTACGTCTTCAACAAAACTTTGAAGACTGCATTAGATGTCGTGGCACTCCCAACATTATAACCCAAGTCATAGCCAAACGGCCAAATATGAAGTTCTCTTGCTTTGGGTACCCATATTTAACCTGGAGAGTAGCAAATGTGGATTAATGTCTTTTCAAAGGATGTTGGTGCAAGGTTAGGATTCAAACCCTCAACCCTTTGACTGAGATCCAAATCCTTGGCAGTATTATGAATCAATGAGTCTGTCATAAAGAGACTTGCCAACCGTTCCGTTTCTAACGGAACTGTTACGTTTTTGAAGTTTTTAGAGCCATGAAAAACGGAACGTTCCGATTTGGGGGAATTATACATGTAGTATAAATACCAGTTGGCTTTCCATAGTTTCGATCCGATGAGTGCTGGAAGGATTGTATTGCACAAGATGCGTGCAGCGTGCTTGTTGCGCGCCACGCTGATCTCTATTTGCCACGTGTAATAAGGAGCCCGCGTGTCTAGTGCCCATAGAGTGCCATGCACAATCCCTCAGTCATAGGCACCGCACAGCGTGCACGCGTCGCGCTAGCACTATCGCTCATGATCACCGCATGACTCCGGCCGTATATGCGAGATACATATTTCACATGTAGTGCACAGTGCAGTCGCAGCGTACGGCACATGATTTGCGATGTGCGTTCCGTTTTCTGAATTTCAAATGTTGGCAAGTATGCATATATACTGTATATGGATTTGTTGGTTCATAATAATGCCGACGAAGTAAATAAACCACTACATGTACACCAAGTCACCTCCAGTGGATAATGAAGAGAGTTCATCTTTCTTCCTTGTAATTTAAGAAATAAGTCGAGAAATCAAGTACCCATTCATTGTAGGCTATGTGATTGAATGGAAATTTGAACGTCTACTTATTTTTGTAGAGGTATCATGGTCCAGTGGATACGTCACCGGAGTGTGAATCACATGGTTCATGGTTCGAGTCCCGGTTCAGCACTAATGTCCTTTGTCAAGACATTTATCTACATTTGCCACTCACTACCCAGGATGTGAAAGTTGATGTGGCATGTGTACGTTCGTGAAATGGCGCCTGGCTGGAATACTCCCCAGGGAGAGGAGCATGAGTACTTTTAGTTGCAGATCAGCAACTGAATCCAATGACCGGGGCTATCAAGATTACAATGAAAAACTAAAACGCTTTAAACGCAATAGAAATGTTGTATTAAGCACTATACAGATGTGACTGTTATCATCATTTTACTTATTCTACAGGTAAGTGAGTCCCTGAGTGGGAGAAAGAAGGTCCTAGAGAAACAAAGCAAGGAGCTTGAAAGAGAGGAAGAGAAGATCGCTAGAAGGAGAAGCAAACTGGAGGAAGAGAAAGAGAAGCTGCAGCACGATCAGGAGGTAACTTCATACAGTTGACAACTTAATTTTGTTTTCACCCTTAAAGGTAATACAAAGTTTTGGGAAATTTTGAAAATTGGTTGGATAGGATTCTTTACAATTTTGATATATTTGGATGCCCATGTGGATGTATTATAATCACTAGAAAATTTAGCCCCTAAAACACTTCTACTTTCGAGAAAGATTGAATATAAAAATTTACCGGTGCCGCACAGTGGTAGCTGCGACCATGAAAATCTCAGAATCTAGTTGTCAAGAAACATTGTTTTATAGCTTAATAAATACCTTGACCTTGAGAGGGAGCTATACAACATAAAGAGTTTATTATTGACAATTTCATAACTTTAGACTCGATTCCAACCGCGTCAACAATCACTGAATATTGTAGGATTGCATATGCTTCCAATATGTTCATTTGAACCAAATTCATGACCCCATACCAAAACTTTGTATTACCTTTAAAGGGCCACCAAAACGGGCTATAAAATGAAAAAAAGTCATGTAGAACAATTTTTGACAGAGATTCCGAACATGACAATGATTTTTCTTAGAAATCATTAATAATTCTGGAATCTAGCTTTAAAAATGACGACTCAGAACGCGCAGAAAAAAGCCCAGTTTCAGGGATGACGCATTTGACGCCACTGCAGGCGCCTCTCCGGTGAAAAGGAGGGTGATTTAGGCATTAAAATGTCTTTAAAAAGGCAAACTATGATATTAAATGTGAAAAAAAGACATTTATCCGAAAAATAATATGCAATTGATAATCCCAGTATGTTTCTGGCAATTTCGTCATTCCTAATTATGAAATTATCAAATCGGACATGCCCGCAATGCAACAAATGAGTCATCAAGCCACATGACCGTATTACCTTTTTTCGAGGGGCGTAGCCCAGCAAGCGTGAGAACTGTGAAAAATAGATGGCTGTTATCATTTTTTTTGGTCAATTTAGAGATTTTCTGAAAAATCAGAGGCTGGAATATTAATAAGTAGAGGTGTATTCATGTTTTGAAAGGCTATGTTAGTTGGGTTAGAGTGGCCCTGTAACAAGTTTTTTAATTTTTGAAGTATGTGAAAAGTATTAAAGCTTACATTATTCAACGGAGGCCCTAATTCAACCAGTCTACCTTTCATTCTTGAGTTATGAAAAACACAAAAAACATAAGATTTACAAGTAGTATGAATGATTTAGTTGTTAATTGGATGTACTGAGCATATGGACAAACATGAGCTACATATATGCTGTAGATACAATAACATTTGACAACCGATTAAAAATATGAAAGTTATGAATTGTTGAAGGTGCAATCAATTAAAAACAAATTGTCAGCTCTCTGAAGTATCTTGCGATGTCTCCTCCCATATGCCCTGTACGAAGAAAATTCAAAAATCTCACTTCTTGTTAAAAGAAATTTTTCAGTCATACATTTACCCTAAATACAATTTTTACAAACATGTTTTTGTCACCCCTGTATGAAAAAAAATTATGTCATCAATAAGGAAGACAAAGAAACTTTATGAAACTTTTTGTAAGAACGAATTGGAAAGGAGCTCGCCAGATACACAACAGTGTTTTTATAACATTACAGTCTATTGGGGAAAATGAGTATAATAAAACCGATCACTCAAAGATTTTAACTTTTTCGAGACACTTCATGATCATTTTGAAGCGCAATTCTGTTAGGGCTTCAATATTACACCATATCACAGACACTGATGACACGTGGGGCCATGCATCTCTGATTTAACATTGTTAAAACATGCCTTTGAGTTAAAAACCGATAGTGTATGAAACTGACCATGGAGCCATCATCGCCATTTTTTCATTGAACCTGTTCTTGATATATTGTATTCTGGTGGGCGTTTCACAAAACTTGTCATCAGTTACAAATGACAGTTTTTCTTATAAGCTACTGAAATCCTTGCTTCTGATTGGTTATCAGCAGATTTGTCACTGATTTTCGTCATTAGTCATTGAAAAAAGGCTTTGTGAAACTTGCCCCTGATTGTTTGTTTGCATTGTCTGGCTACAGGAGGTTCTTGAGATGAAAGGAAGGAGTGGAGACGTATCTTACATGGAGGATATGCAGAAGGAGAGAGCCGACCTGGTTGCAGCTATCAAGAAGGAGAGAAGGATGCTACAAGAACTGGAGATGGAGAAGAAAGAGACGGAGGGAAAAGTGAAAAGTCTGCATGCACAGTCCAGGTTGGTAACAACCAACATATTTGAGAGAAAGAGAGAGAGAGTGAGAAGGAAGGAGAGAGAGAGAGAAAGATAGAGAAAGGGAGTGAGAGAGAAAAAGAAAAGGATTTTACAAGAACTGGAGGAGTTGAAGAAACAGACGGAGGGAAAAGTGGACAGTCTGCATGCACAGTCTAGGTTGAGAATCTTATATTTTTGTATTGCCTGTGATGTTGGGTATTCTTCCATATTGTTTGACTGTTCTGCTCTTCTATGTATTTCTAACTTAACTGAAATCCAATTCATTTTGTATGATTGCAATGAATCCCCAAGTGTAGTATGTGTATCTTTATCTTTATGACAGACATTTGAATTCAGGACTTGACCGAGAGATGACCAACGGTTACCATGACAACCCCTCCACACCGCACCATGCCCGCTCCAGGAGGAAGGCAGACGTTCCTGACACACCCGATGTGGATGTATTAGACCTGAATGAGCTTGACCCACTCACGCCCTCTCCTACCAAACATGTTCGTCAGATGGTACATCCCAGAGACCTGCCAAAGTCACCCGCTGCAGAACGCAATGCTCCATTCTCAAGAGGTCAACATTTATTCTTCTTCTTTTGTATGCCTCCGCTACAAAGTAGCCGGAGGCATTATGTGTTAGGGTTGTCCGTCCCTCCGTACGTGCGTGTGTATGCCATACTTGGGTCATGTATGTATCTTGCAGAGCCAAGTAACTCTTTCTCCCTTCCTTTCTCCCTCTATCATGCTTATCTCTCTCTCTATCACCTTTGCGAGGTCTAGGCAGGGTAAATTAGATTGCATAGCGCTAAGGTTTACTTCAGGCTTACTGCAATCTCAGCTCTTGAAGTGGTGAAAGTCTAATGGGGGTTTCAATTTTAAACGACAAGTTTTGATTGTGGATTCCTTTAATTTTCATTGAAAACAGACATCAAGTTTTTCCTATTGCTAACATTTGTTAAGGATGTTTGTTTTGAGGATTGCTTTACTTGACTGCTAAGAAAGCATGGATATGCTTGTAAGTAAACAACCTGGGGACCGACAGCTTTAAGTCCTCTCCGAGGGACTTGGCAATGCAGATTAATGCCTTACCAAAAGGCACAAGTGCATCGACTTGATTTCAAACTTGGGGCTTCCCGATTATGAGACCACTGTTCTACCACTGAGCCATAGCGCCTCCTCTTTAATCATTTTCTCAAAAGTTTCAGGGTTATATCTTTCTTGCTTTCTAAGACAAATCAATTAACAGTTGAAATATTTTTAATTTTGTCTAGATGTTAAATAGTACAAAGAAAATGATCAAGAAGAAGGTGAATGAAAGAACACAAGCCTGGAATTGTCTTGTTTTATATGAAAATAGCTTAAAGCCCCTCTAAAGGGTTGGGAGCCCAAAAATTTGATAGAAAATTTACTAAAATGATATCTTTATTCTACATATATTCTTTTGTCATGTGTAAATTTGCAATATTTGTTTGTTATATATTTATAAAAATGCAAAAGAAAAAGAAAATCACACAGAAATAAATAAATCAAATCAAATCAAATCAAATCAAATAGGATTTAGTATTAAGACACATTTCTACAAGGATGAAAGAATACAAAATTCAAAATGACGTCCTCTTTCACATTATGATACAATTTAAAGGGATCATTTAACAATGTTAAATCTGAGATACACTGTCCTACATTTTACCAATGTCTGTGATATGGTGTAATATTGAAGCCCTAAAAAAAAAAAAATCGCGCATCAAAATGATCAAGAAGTGCCTCAAAAAAGTAAAAGTAAGTGACCGGTTTTACCATACTCGTTTTCCCCTAATAGACTGTAGTGTTATGAAAACCGTCAGGTGAACGGTTTTCAAAATTTGTAATTTCAATCATAAATATCTTGATAATCAGACAGGCGATCGGCTTGTAAAAGTCATGGAGTTCCTGACTGACCTAAAGGTTTATAATTATCATTGCATCATGAGCTAAATCCAGAATTTTGTTTCAGAATCTGAGACAAAGTTACCGGATCCCTTTAAGTGAAATTTGCCATCAAATTTTTGGCGAATTTGGGGCTTCCAACACTTTAGAGGGGCTTGACTGGTGATGTTATTAATATGTTCAGAGATGCCAGTCTGCAGGCTTTTGCCTGATTTTAGGCCCTGACAACTTCCCATTTCAGACTTTTTCAGGTTTTATATTGAACACCGGAGTGTTGGCTCAGTCAGTAGAGCGTCAGTAGAGCGTCCGCCTCACAACCGGGAGGTCGTGGGTTCGAATCCTGGCCACGTCATACCAAAAGACGTTAAAAGATGGGAGTTGTTGCTACCTTGTTTGGCGTTCAACAATAAGGGGATAGAGCAACGTCGATCTGGCGCTGCTCAGTGGCTGCCGGGCTCACGATCTATTGGGAAAAAAGAATTTCTGTTTCGGTTTAATAAAATTTGGAGTGGACTATTAGGCTATTATTATTTATTATTAACAGTACATATGGGGCTTTAACGTGTTCTGGCTTCTTATCAGGCCCAGTGAGTAAAACTGACCGGCATCCCGTATGTTATTGATGACTACAATTTTCTTAAAGCCCCACTGTCCTATTTGTAGCTACTTGCTCCCTCTATATAGAAGACTTCCCCAATCGGTGCCTGTTGGTCCCCCATGATCCTCTTTTTCTTATGTTAGTTGAGAGCTGAGTTGATGAGATAGCCACCTGTCAGTGACCTGGCTGGGTGGTCTAATGCCTTCTGACCCAGTAGTATTGACGGTCTTTAATGTCATGCTTTCTTACAGAGCTTGATGATGAGGATGACTATGATAAGGTGCTTGGAGGGAGGAGACACACTACTCACCGGTCAAGAGGAAAGAGAGCTACTTATAATGAGGATGATCAGAAGTATAATCCCCCGCTCCCATCCAGACATAGAGGGCGCCAGGCATGGCAGTATCTGGATTCGGACGCATCAGAGGAGTTCGATGAAACAACAGCCAGGCATCAGATGGTCCAAAGGTTAGTACATGTAGATAGGATGGTATCATTCCATTTTATGTAGAATCTGAGCAATCAGATTGGTCAATTGACATCACTTGGGCGTGTATTAGTTTTTCCCACTGTGCAAAAAAGCTCCCATCAAAAATTGATAACAGGCTTGATACCTGCGGATATCGCTTTCACGTAACTCAATCTTTTTCTTTTGCAGATTAGCCTAATGTATCTAGATCTAAAGCTAGAATATTCTAGGCCTAGATCTAATATGTATCTACACTCTAAATCTGGACTATAATGCACTGTTGCGAGTGTGTTAGGGCACGGCCAGTGCACTCAGTTTAGTCAGTGCGATATCGATAACACACTTGCCCTGCGGGCGCGTGCATTATTACCCATGTGCACTGACTAAACTTTGTGCACTGGCCCGCCCTAACTCACTCGCAACAGTGCATTATTTGTATACTATTATTCCCAACTTGATATAGGTAGCTTAGTGAAATTTCATTGCACAAAAACACAAAAAAGGCATAATATTTGTTGATGTTTGTTAATTAAGGGTTCTTTTTTTATGCCTCACAAAGGAATTCACAAAGGAGGTATAATTTTAACCCATGGTTTAAACCATCATTAACATAACCCACGGTCTAAAATTAGCGCTAAATAAGCGTACCTTGCCTTGCGCAGGTCTAATATTGGACATCTGACTGTTTTGTGCTTATCTTGCGCCAATTTTAGACCATGGGTTAAATTGAAACCTCCTTTGTGAATTGGGGCCATTATGTTTTCTGGTTGTTTGCCCTTCCGCACCTCTGTGCGTTTTCTTTTTTTCTCTTTTTTTTACATACGGCTTGTCAAACAACTGACCTAAAATGTTGATTTGATCACAAATTCAATAGAAAACTGAGGTTAAAACATACTTGAAGAAAAAAATATTCTCAAAAGAATGAAACGCTGATAATACAAAAATAACAACAAAAAATACCTAATTGTAAATAAACTATACATTATTGGCAAGACTTCATTGCCAATACAGAACTCCTAAATTAATAATTAGGTCGTGCGTGAAAAAAAATAATCTTAGAACTATTTCATCATAAAGTTAGACTTTTCCGAAGATTAGTTTTCATTTTAGGACTAAAATCATGAACAATTTCAAACCTAAAAGAAGAAAATTGAAAAAGCAGGCATGCATGATCCAGATAATCTTCAAAAAGGGAAAACAATCAACGTATTAATGAGGAAAACAAAATAGTAATGGGAGAGTCATTTTTAAAACATACCCGCTTTTTACTGGCGTTTTGAACGGAATTGAGCGCTGTTGTAATACTGCCGTACAGAATATCGCGCCTCTTTTCTGCCGTAGAGGACAGTATGCGCATTATTATGATCAACAGTGATAACACATTACAAGAGCTCGTGATCGCGCTCATAGTCACGCATTTTGAGCGCGATCAAGTGCGTGCGATCAGTGTGACGTTGATCGCAGGCGAAACTGTAGGTCCTAATATTTTTAAAAAAACAGCATGAGGAATGGACATTTCTGCATTGGAAGTGTGTCGTGCGTGGTTGTAAGTTTCATTAAAATGAATTCATCTTGAATTTCTTTTGTTTTTGCCATCATGGTTCCTTTTTCTGGTCGCACAAGGTTGGCAGCTCTGTGTATTCAAAAATAGCTCGTTATCGCAAGGACCGATTGATGGATTACCGCCAAACTCGGGTCATGTATGTATCTTGTAGAGCCAATGAACTGATTAGATTTTAGGGTCATGAGGTCAAAGTTCAAAGGGTCATACATGTATATGAGAAATAGCTTGTAATCATGATATTCTAAGAACCTGTAAATGGATTACAATCAAACTTGAATTTTTAAAATTGCTTCTGTTTTGGTTTATAAAATCACTCTATGGCGGAGGCATCATTTTTGACTGTGTGCAGTCGAACATCCATCTAGTTTATATATCTCAATGAAAATTCAGCTTACATAAAGCCTAATGTAGATAGTACATGTTTCTAACAGCTCTATATCTTAACAGTGTCGTCTTACTTCTATTTGATAAAAATTGTGATTTACAAAATATTTGAATTTTGCGTACCGGATGTGTCTTTTTGGGCCAGCGTATTTTGCTAAGCTAAGTCCAATCAGGGCTTGTAATAAATGGATTCCGCATCTTAGAGGGCCCTTTGAAGCAGTCCGTTGCACCGAGAGTCTTTTTTCCCCCTATCATAATCCCGTTAATCCCCCACCCGGACCGCACAGCTCGTAAATCTCACTCCCGAAACTGAGTGACATAGGGCTCGCGAAATGCATTGTTGGAAATACACATCGGCTGCTATCGACAAAAATGGCGGCGTACAGTAGGGAAGAGTATTTGGTAGGCGACGATTTAGACTTTCTGACTGATTTTGAGGAAGATTTTCTTGAGCCTGGTGTATGGGAAGTTGGAGACCAATACAAGTTATGCACGTGTGAAATTCCATCAACGGAAAATCTTATTCGTTGCAGCGAACCAGAATGTACGGTTAAATGGTTTCATCGTGAATGCGTAGGCCGCTCCATGTAAATAGGCAGCATTTGAATACATGAATAGTCAATACACTCACAACATACAGTACAAATGCACATAATCATCCCGATGCGGTTGATCGGCAAGTTTGACAGTAGACTCACAATTTTAATTTTTAAATTATTCTTTCTAACATCAGAAAGTTGAACAAATTGTATTTTAATGCTCTTTAGGTGTCATCAATCGTCACTATAGTACTGCCTTTGAATGAAATCAGTTGAGTTTTGTACAGTGGTGTTTGAAATGTTGAGAATCAATAGCACAACTTTCAATACACGGCCAGGGTAGAAATGCAGCTATGTGTGTTTCCACCAACAACATCCAGCATGTACAGCCCAGCGAGCACGGCGGCTTTCGCGTCGCCGGCCCGTACTCGGGGTGAAAAGTGGTGATGAATTGACAACTTCTAACCCTCATTAAACCAAATGCGCAATTATACAACACAGTTTCATTTAGTTATTTTAAGAGATAAACTTATGGACTACCTTCCTAGCTATGTAAAAATTTCGGAAACTTTCGGAAAATGTCAATAATTAGAAGAGAACGTGATGATGATGAGAAACTTGCATTCACTCTAACTCACGATTTCCTTGGTCGATTTCGCTGGTTCAGATGGCTACGTCTTCAGAAGAGTTATCCGAGCACAGCGAAAGCATTTGATAACCAATAGCAGGTTGCCTTGTGCCATAAGTTGTCGATTTTGTATTTTTGTCTGTTATAGCTATATACATCTTCAATGAGTATGACGTCATTTTCTCGGTGACTCGCATGGCTTCAAAGCCTTTTTTTTACGACCAAGTGTTTGGAGAGCTTAGGGAAGCAGGCCGCGTTGCGTAACACTTCGTAACATTTGGATCGCCAGAGGGCATCTGTGGTCTGATAAGGGCGGCTGTTGATGGATTTGATGGCTGAAGAGGGTTACATTACTTGTTGTTAAGCCAAGTTAATCTTGAATATCTTTCCCTCGGGAAATTCTTTCGAGACGGAATCTCCATTTAAAGTCTCACCTCCCTGGTCCAATCTAAAAATACTACATTGTTATAAGTTAAAGGGCAAGTCCACCCTAAAAATAATATAGAAGCAGAAAAATCAAACAAATCGATCAAAAAAAGTTTGAACGAAATCGGATAACTACTAATAAGAAAGTCATGAATTTTTAATGACATGAAAAACTTTGAAAATCACAAGACAAATTGGCAACTCAATCAAGAGTCTGTGACGCATTGCCTCACTTCCCTATCCAGTAATTGTTTTCTTTATATTGATAATATAAATTTCCAATTTTCCCCCTAAAAATCTTATTTCCCCTCACACCAGCATCCAAGTTATATTGATAGTAATCCGTTTTGTGTGGATGCACTAATATAGAGTAAATATTTTTGCAATATTTAGTGATGATCGTTAGTCAATATTTTAACTTATGTAACTTATTTATGTAATAGTTACTGCTATTTTATTATGTATACTTGATTTAATTTTTATATTGTACCCAAGACAGGTTTCAGTCTTTGGACCGTTTGTTCTTGGTTTTTGATATAATTTGATTTCAATAAATCCTAAATATATTTTCCTTGTGAGACAATCATTAGAAAGATGTAGACTTGAATCGACCTCAGAAATATGATGCTCATGAATGCAGTGAGAATGATGAGGACTTAACCATTCTTTGTGTATACCTGTAGTTTCAAGTTGATGTTCATTTAATATGTTTATTTCCTATTCATTCAATTTGTTTCAAATTTATTAAAAAATTACTAGTGGTTTTTATATTTTAATGACAATATTTGATCTGCTTCAGTGATCTTCGTCTACGCCTAACGGAAGAGAATGGTGCCATTCGACGGGCGAAAGATTTCTTGAAGCGTCAGAAGAGACAGCTTAACCAGCAGAAGTCTGCTTTGGAGGATGCTAAAACGGAATGGAGGAGGGACCTGAGACATGGATACGAGGAGAATGGAGATCCTGGGAAGGGTTCGACAATGATCTATGAGGATGTGAGGCTTGGATTAGAGAGGGTAAGAATGAAGGAAGGAATGGATGGAGGGATGGGAGGAGAGAGGATGGAGGAGGTATCTGAGACATGGATACAAAGAGAATAGAGATCCTTGGAAGGGATCGACAATGATCTATGAGGATGTGAGGCTTGGATTAGAGAGGGTAAGAATGAAAAAAGGAATGGATGGAGGGAGCAATGGAGGGATGGATAGAAAGAAGAAAGAAAAGAAAATGAAGGAGGGATCTGAGGAGGGATACAAAGAAAACAGAGCTTCCAGGTTAGGGAGCATTTACCGATCTATAATGATGTGAAGCAGGATTTGAGAGAGTAAGATTTAGAGGATAAAATGGATTGATAGATAGATATTGAGTGATAGATTATTGAATGGATGGAAGGATTATTGATTGAAAGGAGAGATAGGAAGGAGGAGAGACAAACACTGATCCTAGAACGGGAGCAACATTGATCTGTGAAGATTTGAGGCTGGGCGAGTGTAAGAGAAAAGGCTAATAGAACAGGAGCAACATTGATCTGTGAAGATTTGAGGCTGGGCGAGTGTAAGAGAAAAGGCTAATAGACAAACGATGCCTGGTAATTTAGTTGTGGCTATTTCACCTGACTGCTAGGTAAGCATAAATGCTTGTAAGTAAGCTACCAGGGGATTGACATCTCTATGTCCACTCCGAGGGACCTGGTAATGAGGATTAATGCCTTACTAAAGGGCACTAGCGCATCAACTTGGTTTCGAACCAGAGTCACTGGATTACAAGACCACTGCTCTACCAACTAAGCTACCACGCCTCCATTCAATGTACAATTTATCAGCACTTGAGTGGAGGCTGTTTGCCTCTATCGTCCAAAGCCAAATACCCATCACGCTGGAAGATGTTATCAGTCAAATTTATGATTCATACAATTAAGCCAAAAAGAAAATCTCATAATAATTTTGATTAATCGTCTGTTCCTCATTTTTCCCTGAACAGGAAGCACTGGAGATTGACAAAGCCCTGGTGAATTATACAACAGGAAGTCGTCTTGTGAGAGAGAAGGAACATAAGCTGAAGAAACTAGAAGAGTCTCTGAATGATAAGGTAGGTCCTTCCTATACATCATACTTTCCTATGTCTGCGTGTAAATCCATATCTTTCTATGTTCATGATGATAATATGCTGTGTATGATTGTCACATTATGATATCACACATCTAGCTTCAAGTTTCTTAAAGATTTAATTCATACGAGGTACACACATAGTAGACCTGGGTTGAGTGTGGCTAATGTAGATAAATGTCTTGCCAAAGCTTATGTAAGCCATTTCCAGTTCAAGGTTAATCCTTCTACCAATTGGTACCTATTGTTTTGTGCAAAACTTTACGTTTGGAAAACAAGCGACCTTGCAGAGAGGCAAAGAAGACAACTGAAGTGTTAAAAAGTGTGAATTTGATTCAAAGGTCATTGTGTATAAAATTATCATTCTCAGGATATGTACCGGGGTAGAGACCTAGGTCAGCATTCGGAGGCAAACCAAGACACCATGTTTCTTCTGAGTGATTCCTCAGGGAGCAGTGCTAGGACCAATACTAGCATCAGTGGTGATGAGTCTTATAAACCAGGTAGATTTTCCATTCTTCCATTGACAGACATTATGCTAACCAATTTTGTTTGGGTTGTTACAATATCTCACTTACATGTAGCTGTTTGAATATGTACATATTGTGCATTAATTGTAAACTGATTGTACAGTAGGGGGAACGTGCTGTTTTCATAGAAACAACAGTAAGTCTGATTTGATACGGATGGTGGATAATAACGCTCATACTGACCATAACAGGTGTGACATGTAGGTGCACCCAATATTAGCCCAACTCTAGCTTACTGCATTCAAGGAATTCATTCCTACCAGTTACCAATACCAATGCAACACCTGGGTAAAGAGTGGCAAATTTAAATGAATGTCTCGTGAATAGACATTTTCATTCGTGCTACATTGGGGCTTGAACCTAGGACCGCATATATATTTCACTTCATTAATTAATTTCCACATTCAAAGATAAAAACATGAAAATGCAATATAACTCATAAAAATACCTGATAAACAAATTACAGAAAAACAAATATGTACTTTTAAAAATTAAAAAAATTAATCTATAAAAGTATATACGAACGGGAGAAGGTAAGAACTACCTGTACACTTGGATATTTGCATGTGGGGCAGGGAATAATTTTCCTGGTATCGCATCGCAATTTGCTATGCATTTTTGCATGACTGCTATACAAAATATCTTTTGTGTAGCAGTTTTCTTCCATAGAAATGTACAGAATTTCATTTGAAATATTTATCCATTGGCTGAAATTGCTAATCAAAAAATTTGAGGAAAATTATTCCCTGTGGGGGATCACCAAAAGCCAAATAAAGGCTTATCTTGGGCAATCCCACTGTCAAATGATATTAGGTAAATCATGGAGGAGAGAGAGAGAAAGATACATAACAATAGAAAGAAAGTTTACATGCATGACCTGGGTTTTTAAGTGCCATTGCAAAGCAGATAAGATTTCTATTTCTATTTTAAATTTAAAGTTGTTTGACACAACTTCAAATCATTTGGGACAGTATTCCAGCATTTTGTTCCAATGGATGTTATATAGTGCTTCTTGAAAAAAAACTGTTTATTGTGTATAAATCTTTGTCAATCAGATACCGGAGGTCACAAGTCTAAGAAGAAAGTGAAAGGGATGAAGCAAGATGAATCATCTAAAATCTTCTTATCTCTCAACAATCTAAACACTCAGTTACAGAATGTTATGACTGTGCTCAATCAGCGTGAGCAACTCTCAGATGCACCAGGTAACTAATGTTTAAATTTCTTTTTAAACATTTAAAAAAAAACAAGGGAACGCTCTCGGCGGTCTCGCCTACATAACGCAATTCAATATGATAAACCAGAACGTCAATGACGTAGCGCTCATCCGCATCTTGCAACAACAAATATCGTAAATTTTATGTGGTACACTTTTGAACTGGTCAAAAAATAAAAATTTGATGCCCTGGAAGGGACATAATTTCATTTCATTTGCATAAAGTACCATAAATAATCAATGGAGCAAAATCTCACAATTCTGTGTAGAAGTTTAGTGTTCCAAATTTAGCTCTACCAGATAAGGCAAACCAAATCAAAATCGTTCAAGAAATGAGGGAAAAGAAGCAATTTTTTGTTATTTTTGGAATAAATTTGCATAAATTACCATAATTAATTAATGGAGAACAATTTCAAAATTCTGTGTAGAAGTTTAGTGTACCAAAGTTAGCTCTACGATGTAAAGCAAACCAAATCAAAATCGATCAAGAAATGAAGGAGAAGAAGCCTTTTTTGTGATTTCAAATAAATTTGCAAAAATTAGCATAGATAATGAATTTCACGATTCTGTGTAGAAATTTTAAATCCCCCTCCTAGCCCTATCATATGAAACAATCAGAATCAAAATCGGTTGAAAAATAACGAAGGAGCATTTTGAAAATCTGGATGTTGATGCCACAACAAAGTCTAAGTTTTCTAAACTTAAATGACCTTTGACCTTAACTTAGTGACCTGAAATTCTACTCACATGATTAGGGAGACTTGATAACCCTATAGTCCAAGTTTCATTGACTAAGAACGTATACATTCAAAATTATATCAAAATTTCAAAAACTTAACCTTAGGTAAGTTTTCGATGATGATGCTACAACATAGTCCAAGTCTGTTGACCTGAAATGACCTTTGACCTTGACTTTGTGATCTGAAATTCTCCCCACATGATTGGGGATACTTGATTACCCTATAGTCAAAGTTTCATTGACTAAGAACTTATACTTTAAAAATTATATCAAAAATTAAAAAACTTAACCTTAGGTTAAGTTTTTGATGTTGACGCCACCGTCGTCGCCGTCACCGGAAAAGCGGCGCCTATGTCTCGCTTTTTGCTACGCAGGCGAGACAAAAATTAATTGGGTGTATGAATTATTTGCAAATTTTTTGAGGGACCCTGTCTCATAAAAACTTGTTATCAATAACAAATGCAAAATGTCTATGATAAATTTGCTCTCTTCCAATCAGATGGCATGATTTCAGTAGCTTATAACATTTAATGACTTGTTATTTATAACAAGTTTTATGAAACAGAGCCCAGATTTGCGGATGTTAAAATGCCTTGAAATGTTTCGGTTTAATGCGTTGGATGTCAGTCCAATATTTTACACCGTCAAGTAAATTTCCTTGCACCGGTACATGTACGTATGTATAGATCTAGCGCACGGTCACTGATAACCGCAAATGCACGTCCAAATTTAATGAAGCCTGTTTGATTTTGTAAAACTCCCACAAATGTTGATATTCGAGTACCTTTCAAGAGCTGCTTACTGAGGACCTAATTCCTTGAATTCATATCGCAGTCATTACTTGTACGGAGGAGAGCAAGTATTGGCCATGGCCAAAGTTTTAATTTAACAGTATTACATCAGTGAGTAAAGCTTTAGGCTTGGTGGAGAAAAAGAATGTTTTACAGGGATTGCTGGGAAATTTGAAGAAAAAAAAGATTTTATTTGTTGTTGCTTTGTATCATTTATTGAATAGAAGTGATATACAGAAGGAGACAAATTGCAAAGAGGAAGATAGATACTGGACTACCTGCAAATCACAAAAAGAGCAAGGTCACTAGTCTTCATGAATAATGTGATTTAGATCCATATTCTGAGTAGTGATACATTTGTGTGAACTTACTGACATGGTTAGGTTAAGATATGATGTAACCCGTTATATTTTTTTTTCTTCAATACAGCTGGTCCCACACAAAGTTCTTACCCACTCTCCACTCCTCGGGGAATCCCCCTTCAGAACGGTACCCATGTACCCTACTCCCACCCTCCTCATGAATATGCAAACCCTCATACATTATATGCACCAGCCCCACAGTCAGCATTACCTCGTACCTCATATTCAGTGCCTTCCACTGGCTCTAGACCCGCCCACTATGGCCAGCCAAGCCCGTACCATGGTCCTGGACAGGGCTATGAATATTCATCAGCTGGTAGGCGTGGCCTTGGAGGGGGTGGTGCTGAGAGGCCGTATACAGCAGGAGGGGGTGTGTTTGATCCAGTCAATCCACGATATGGGGCGGAGTCTGCCGAACAAGCCATGGGCAGAAAGTGGAGGAACTATTTTGGAGGTAAGACACAGATAAATAGTATACAAATAATGAATGGTTATGAGTTCAATAGTGCGAATGTTGTCATGAATTGAAAGATTAACATTCTATTCAACTAGGCGTCAGCCGAGTTGAATAGAATTAACGTTAATCTTTCAACGAATGAAAATATTTGCACTATTAAACGAATGAAAAACATCCATTATTTGTTTTATACAACATCGAAGAAGATCTAATAGAACGTTAATCAACAAATTATGCTTTACTTCTTATATTAAAGATAAATTAAAGTTGGAGTCAAGCCTTCTTGATTACATTCAGATTGCCTTCCCGTCAGATACACGCAGGGATACGCGCACGGCAGAGAGGTACGCAGTCTGCATATAACCAAAAATGCACGGCGCATATAACCCAAAATGCACGCCCGTGCAATAGAACATCTATTGAATATCATGTGACCAACAATCCTCCAATCAAATGACAAGGATCCACGTAGGTGTTGTATAAATAATAATAATGATAATAATTATGATTAAATAACAACAACAGCAACAACAATAATATGTCTTTTTTACGCAGTATTAATACTGTTCTCCCTGAGGGCTGAGGACGTGCAATCATATTATTATCCCAGCTTTAGCCGAGCTACCCGGCATGATAAGGCGCTCAATTGAATTCATGTTTTGTCAATGACAGCCTGATATACCTTTGTATCTGTGGTTGACTTCATTATCTTGAGAAATGTGAGATACATTCCCTTTGAATTTACCCCATGCAGTTGCACATATAGACCATATAGCCTCCAATCATTTGATTACATGTTTTTGAATGGTCTTTTGATGTCTTAAAAGTTTGTAAACTGTATTCTTCTACTTCATTTTGAGACACTGTGTGTTCCCCAGGTGTTCCCAGTATGCCTTTAAATGTAATATGTTGAGGTGTCGTGGCCGCGAGTGGTTGTGGGTTGTGGGTTCAATCCCTGATACAGCACTAGTGTCTTTTGGCAAGGCATTAATCTACATTCGCCACTCCATACCCAGGAGAGAAATGGGGAACTGGTAGGATGATGAGAGCCTTTGTGTTAGTAATTGCCATATACCCTCACGGTGACCATATGGTAGGAATACTCCCCAGGGAATGGAGAGCACATTGTGGGTGAATGAAACCGATAACCGAGGTAATAATGTATATTAATGCGTTTAGAGAAGTTATTTCGTATTAAGCATCATATAAATCCAGATTATTATGACTATTATTATTTCATATTCATTAGATGAGAGAAGAACAGGTGCTCCCGGATTTCCCGTGACAGGCAATGAAAAACCAAGCTTTGGAGGCTACGTCTCAGCTAGGTATTCTAATCTATTTATTCTTGTGTAATGAAAACCACAGACACCAGAAGTACATTTCATTTTTGGTTTAGTTGCATTTTTTTGTAAATTTCGTTTTTTACAGTGTTTTTACAACTCACTGAATTGTTAACGGTAGTAGGATTTCAAGGATCTTTTGTATATTATTTATCTAGCATTTAATACATACAAAGAAAATTAAAAAGTTGGCCAAAGTTTTTGTACATGTAAGGACCCAGGCTCCTAAAAAGCATACCTTTTTAATAAAGTACATTGCAGGGATTTGCATGGTGAAAATTTCCAAAACTTCTTAAAGTGCTAAAATGTTGTAAAACATCATCATTGAAAACTTTCCTAAAAGAATGGTGGCAAAATATTCATTATTAGAAAAAATTTAAGTCATTTTTCTTTTTCAAATTTGAATTTTGCAACTGGCAAGGTTTTATTTACCACATTTGTTGTGTACAAAATGAAAAATTATCCCAGATTTCCCTCAGGCAACTGCCTGTACCTAAGGGGTACTTTAAAGTTAATACAAAGTTTTGGGAAATTTTGAAAATTGAGTGGCAGTGATTCTTTACAATTTTGATATATTTGGATGCCCCTGTGGATGTGATAAAAGCACTAGAAAATTTAGCCCCTAAAGTACTGCTTTCGAGAAAAATTGAATTAAAAAAATTACCGGTGCTCCCGGTAAATTTTGATAAATTTCAAATAGCGCCTACGGCCGTACAATGGTAGCTGCGACCATGAAAATCTCAGAATATGTAGCTGTGATATTTAATTTCCAAACGGGAATGGCTAATCTGTCGATTTTAGTCAAGAAACATTGTTTATAACTTAATTAATATCTTGACCTTGAGAGGGAGCTATACAACATAAAGAGTTCATTATTTACAATTTCACAACTTTATATTCGATTTCAACCGCTACAACGACCACTGAAGATTGTAGGATTGCATTATGCTTCCAATATGTTCAATTGAACCAAATTCATGACCTAATACCAAAACTTTGTATTACCTTTAACTCTGCTGGCGATTTTCCTCTTGGGATCGCTTTAGGGGTAGTTTCCTAGAATCAAATCTGAACAGCTCTTGAACATTTCATGACCTTGAAAGTTTCGTGTTTGACAGTAATGAGTACCGTATGTTTATTATTCAGGGACCAACTGAAAAGTTTCAGGACGCAAGGACCAATCACCTCCAGACCAGTTCCCACATCGACAAACCAAAGTTCTGAAACTCACAACAGAATGGTAGAACTCAATGAATGGTTGAAAAAACATCGGATGAGTGGGGCATTGAACCTAGCTGACCTAGACCCTACCTTGTATCCTTTTGTAATCAAATTAATTTCATGGCCATGGTTTTTAATGGAAGTCCAACATTGGAGGTGTGGTGGTCTGGTAGACACCTCATCAGACTGTGGATCACTAATGTCCTTCAGCAAGACATTAATCTACGTTTGCAGGGAATAATTTTCCTCAAATTTTTTGATTAGCAATTTCAGCCGATGGATAAATATTTCAAATGAAATTCTGTACATTTCTATGGAAGAAAACTGCTACACAAAAGATATTTTGTATAGCAGTCATGCAAAAATGCATAGCAAATTGCGATGCGATACCAGGAAAATTATTCCCTGGTTTGCAATACTCCATCCAGGTGAGGTAAATGGGTACCTGGCAGGAATTAGTTTCTTGAAATGTTAGAGCGCCACTATGGCAGCCATGCTTAATAAGCCAGCGTAATAATTGTGGAGCGTCAGGAGTGTAAAATCTGACAGACATGAGCCCTTTACAAGAACAGACTATTATTATTATTATCATTATTAGCATTAACATTATCATTATTATTATTATTATTATAATCATTATTATCATTATTATTATTATTATTATTATTATTATTATTATTATAATCATTATTATCATTATTATTATTATTATTTTATTATCATTATTATTATTAGTAGTAGTAGTAGTAGTAATAGTAGTAGTAGTAGTATTATTATTATTATTATAGTAGAGGAAGATCAAGAGTAAAATGGTTGGATAGTCTGCAGAGATGGCTCGAGGAGAGAGGAGTGAAAGATCAGAGTTTAGAGCTAACTGTGAATTAAACAGAGAGTTGTAGAATAACATGATCGTCAAAATCAATAGATACAGCACATAGAGAGAGGAATAAAGTAGGATTTCAAATTCACTAGTAAATAAACTCACTGTGATATCATGCCAGACAACTCACCCATTTGTTCAAACCCATAAAATGACTAATAATGTAATATAGTTCATTAAATTAATAACTATTTGGTATGCCTTTTTATGTCTCTGTTACGAAGTAGCAGTTGCCATTTTGTTTTTGGGTTGTCCGTACGTCCAGTTCTCGTGATCTCAAGAATCGATTGATGGATTCCTGCCAAACTTGGGTCATGTACAGTATGTATCTTGCAGAGCCGATGAACTGATTAGAATTTTGGTTCATGTGGTCAAAGGTCACAGGGCTCATGTATTCAAAAATAGCTTGTGATCGCGTTATTGATCGATGGATTCCTGCAAAACTTATGTCATGTATTTAGTTTGCAGAGCCGATGAACTGATAAGATTTTGGGGTCAAAGGTCACAGGGCTCATTATGTATGCCAGGGGTGGTATTCTGAACATTGTTGTAAGTTTTGTGTTATCTTTTGTTGTATCTTCCAGAGATAACACAGCGCTAATATTGTTGTAAGTTGGTATTCTGAACATTGTTTTATCCCTGTGTTATCTCTTGAAGGACCGCCTCTATCTTATCTTTGACCATTGATGACACGCCCATTTTTTGTGGACCCTACCAATCAAAATCTATTTTATATAAGCATGATAAGTAGGTCAACCAATAGGAATACTTTATGCCATATCTGAAGATGCGTCTAGCGCATACTAATCTTGGGCGTAATTAGTTATTTGAGCACTTATTACGCGCGTCATCATTATGCGCTGTTGAATGTGGATCATGAAGACAAATCACACTTTCACTATATTGGTTAAGATGAGAGCATTAAAATCGTCATATCCTAGCATGTAATATCTTAGAAAGTTCTCATCTGTGATGTTTCCGGTCAACACACAATCTTCTTCTAACTCGTCTATTGGCACGAAGTTGGTTCTGGGCAAAAAATATTGCCGCCATTATATCACCACGAAAGATACAACAACCCCCTACCTGTTGTAAATATTGTTGTAAATACCATGCGAGATAAGATAAGATAAAAGATACAACAACTTTCAGAATACCAATTATCTCGACATATTATCTCCCGTGCGCATATGCAAATGAGGATTAAATGCCACTTTATTAATAATATGCACAATTACAAGCGCACCAAAGTATGAGCGCAGGCGCGGCCAATAAGCTGAGAGAAAAGATACAACAAAAGATAACACAAAAGTTACAACAATGTTCAGAATACCAACTTTATCTTATCTTCAAAGATACAACAATATTATAGATAACACAGGGTTCAGAATACCGCCCCAGGCCTGTTATTTACCCCGATTTAAATCAGTTTCCTGATTATTATTTTTTCCAGATATTTTTTCTTCTCCATATTTTCTTTTTTCTTCCCGATTTTACACCTATTGTTCCAATTTTTCCCTTATTTGCATATTTTTCTCTATTTACCATATTTTCCCTATTTTTTCCCCAAGATTCTTTACCCAAAGGGGCGGAATGTTGTAAGATGCCATTTTTATGCCTCCGTTACGAAGTAGCCGGAGGCATTCTCGTGATCACGTTATCTCAAGAACCGACTGATGGATTCCTACCAAAATTTGGTCATGTATGTAACTTGCAGAGCCAATGAATTGATTAGATTTTGGGGTCACAAGGTCAAAGGTCACAGGGCTCATTATGAATGCAAAAATAGCTTGTGATCACATTATCATTAGAACAGATGGACAGATTACCATGAAACTCAGGACATGTAAAAGCGCTATATAAGAACTAGCTATTATTATTATTATTATTATGTATGTATCTTGCTGAGACAATGAACTGATTAGATTTTGGGGTCATGAGGTCAAGGTCAAAGGTCATGGGGCTCATTATGTATGCAAAAATAGCTTGTGATTGCATTATCATTAGAATCGATGGATGGATTACCATCACACTCAAGACATGTATGTATCTTGCACTTGGGGTCATGAGGTCACAGATCAAAGGGTCATACATGTATACTGGTAGGGGAAAAAGCTTGTAATCACGATATTCTGAGGACCTGTTAATGGATTACAACCGAACTTGAATTTGACAAATTTCTTCCGTTTTGGTTTGTAAAATTGCTCTATGACGGAGGAATCACTTTCGACTACGCGCAGTCGAAGTTCCATCTAGTTTTCCCCCCGAATCCCCTTTTGTTTTTTTCAAGGGGGGAGGGGGGTGGAAAAAAACACCCATTTTTTTTTGTAGTAAGCAAATAACTACCGTTGGTGAAAGTGATGGGACAAACTATCACTTCCGAGGCTATCTGGATGTAGCTATTCGCTTCGGAAAGATAGCGTATACATTCAGATCGCCGAGGAAGTGATAGTTTCCCCTCGCCTGAATCCAAAACGTTTCACTTCTTCCGTTATTTTAGAGCAACAAGTCATCAATTAACAGCTAGCAAACGATGTACGATCCGTACAGTGCATGCAATATGGCGGTGTGACCATATAGTTCGCGCGTGACCAAAGTTTGCGTAATGACACTTAAAGCGCTTAAAGAGGAGAGCAATACGCAGTGTAAACAATTAAAGTGCGTTGCACTGTGTAGATAGGACTTCTATCTTCAGTGAATGTGCATTGCACTGTGTAGATAGTAGCCTATCTACACAGTGTAACAAACTTTTTGCTTCTCCCAGCAATGATGAGCCAACTATCTTTCCTCACATGATTTACTTTTGACCAATTGTAGAGCAAGATTCTTAGTGTGTGGAATATAATGCCCACTATCACCCCTGGTATGCAAAAATAGCTTGTGATCACATTATCATTAGAACCTATGGTCAGATGACTATCAAACTCAGGAAATGTACCGTATGTATCTTGCAGAGCCAAATGAACTGATTAGATTTTAGGGTCATGTGGTCAAAGATCAAAGGGTCATTCATGAATATGAAAAATAGTTTGTACTGACGATATTCTGAAAACCTGTCAAACTTGAATTTTTATAAAATTGCTTCTGTTTTGGTTTGTAAAATCCCTCTATGGCGGAGGCATCATTTTCAACCTGTTGAAGGTCCATCTAGTAATCAATCCATAATGTATTCTTCATACAACTCTAAATGAAAAGGTATTCAAAAGAGACCCCGGAATTACTCTTGTTTTTGTATACAACAAACAGATCCTTCATATTCGTTCATGAACAAATCTCCACCTTCTGTATTGTGTTGAGAAGATAGATCACTCTGATAAATCGTGCTGCAGTATTTATCATTTGTTTTCCTTAATACTGGCAATGTTTAGATCAGGGAGCGAGAGTCGGCGGTCAGCAAACCATACCAACACAGGGACCAGCACCTTGCCCGGTCAGAAACCAGCTGCACAGACAAGGCTAGAGCTGGACTCTAATAACCAGATCAGAGTCAGAGAGGTCAGGTGATTCATATACCACCTGATATTTCATCTTGTGATGGATCATGTGACCACGCCATGCCAGGTCAGAGGCTAGATCACACCAGACTAGATTTCAGCATTCAAATGAGAGTCAGAGTGGTCAGGTGATTCATATACCACCTGATATTTCATCTTGTGATGGATCATGTGACCACGCCATGCCAGGTGAGAGGCTAGATCACACCAGACTAGATTTCAGCATTCAAATGAGAGTCAGAGAGGTCAGGTGATTCATAACCCACCTGATGTCCAAGTCATGTGATAGATCACATGATCAAGCCAACCATTCCTGTGATTTCAGTGCCATTCTCTAATATAGACCAGCCTTCAGATGAAACCAAATTGTTTGAGCTACCTGTGCATGTGCATTTTTGTATGCTGTTTGTTATCCAATATTGCTAATGGTGTGCTTTGATTTATTCATATATACATACAGACATACTTCACATAAATCATCAATTACATTAAAATTACACATGAATGGATTGTTGTAAGCTTGATAGAGATGCCAACAACAACTAAAGAAAGTTATACATTGACAGTATATGATATCAGAGGAACTCCACTATCATATTGGTCAATGGATTGCATTGTCAAATTATTAAAATCGTCTGTTTTAGATGGGTCAGCTGTTAGAAAGTATGTTGCTCATGCACAATTTATAAGGGGAAAATTCTTCATGACAAAATTAATATAACTAATGATGAAAAGGTGATCCCTTTGCCAAAGGAAATTAGCATCGTACACGCGGCATGATGGTATTCATGATGAAAATCATTCTCATGAAGTTATATACTGGGAAACCTGTATATAAACACCACTCAAGGGAAACATAAAAATGTAGTCTAAACAGGTGGTCGCTTAGGCAGGTTTGACTGTAGAGTTACAATTTTTGCAGGACCTGTGGTAGTCATTTGCACAGTGCATTGATTTCTTGTTTACATCCATTAACCCTGTATGGCCTGGGGGAAGGCTTCAGAATCCCCCCCCCCCCCCCCTCTACATTTTCCACAATAATTTTTTTTAACTCAAAAGAATCTTGCTCTGAAATTTGTTGACTTTTTTTCTTTCAAGTCTTGCGCATCTTTTGATACAAATTTTTGCGAAAAATCGGACCTACCATTACAAAGTCACATGACTTTTTGTCATTGCATGTCAGCCCGAAAATCGCTCATTTTCGTGATTGTGTACAAAACATATGGAAATATAATTTTTCCAACAAAAATTGGTCTTTGTTTATAGTCTAAGTGTTTGTTTTGGGGTCAGAATAGCTGAATTATAGTTAGAAATGAAACAAAAAAACAAAAACAAAAAATTACATAGGTTAAGAAAACAATGAAATACATAAAAAATTATCAAAATAAATAACATAAGGAATAACCTGGCTCTTCCAAATGAGTAAATTTTTGTATACACTTTACTTGACATGCCCCCCCCCCCCAGGCTATATAGGGTTAAAGAGATTGGGTATTTTTGTCTTTCATTCTGAAACAAAATCCTGGATTTTGCTCATGCTGCAACGATAATCATTAACCTTTAGGTCATGGTCAGGAACCCCATAACTTTTAACAAGCCAATCGCCTATCTGATTATCAAGATATTTATGATTGGAAATTTTTGTTGGACTTCAATATTACACCATATCACAAACACTGATAACACGTAGGGCCATGCATCTCAGATTAAACATTGTTAAACGATGCCTTTAATGCTTTTCACAGGATACAATTTAATCTGCTATTCTAATTTACCTTTGAAAATTCAAATTGCATCCAAATATTTGATGAACTAAGCTGTAGACAAATTTACATGATCAAAAGTTCCTTTTTTGTTGTTGCAATTGTGCAGTTTGGCATCTTAAAAAATGAATAGATAAATAAATAAGATAAAAAGAATGCTACTGGGGCTCATTCATGCACCATGCAGAAAACTGCCTCAAACAAACCTCACATGGCAATATGAAACTATTTTGTGTGTAAAAGATCGGCAAGAGGGTTTGTAAAAAGAGTAATCACTTAATCTGTAACGGCCCATAAGTGATATTGATCGGTGTAATGAGATACAGGCCGACAAGGGCGGGCTCCATTCTAAATTGCGAGTAACTTTGTTTCATGCAGCATTCAAAGTGCATGTGTCAATACGATGTGAACGCGTAGCGCAGGCAGTGACGCAATAATACATGCACTTCTGAAAATATTAATGACGCAATGTTAAGTTTCAAATTAAAATTGGGGCCTTAACCGTGAATACTTTAGGTGTATGCATTTTTTTTTCATAGGTTCCTGTGTAATGTGTAAATGGGGCTTTAAATGAAATTCTATGAAAGTAAACCTAAATGATTATGATTGGTTGAGAGTTATTATGCATTTCATCTTTCAAGTTGACTTCCCCGGCCGACAGTTTTTACCCTAAGATTTCCAAGAAGTGTGGTGTGTTGTCAAATTTGCATTGTTTCTGAGATATGCAGATATATATGCAACCATATTTTTGTCTTGCAATGCAGTGATCATTTGTTAGGTTTTATCTTTGGAGTACTAAATATCAGAAACAGGAAAGGGTTTTTGTATTCAGTAAATATTGACAGTATTACAGTGCTATTTTTCATTATGATCTTGCTACAGGTTTGTATATATTTCATTTTCGGATTTACAGTGTCTTGCCATTTTCTATGTATTCAGTACATTTGTTTGTTTAATTTAGTCAAAATGTATATTATGTCTGCATCTATGGTGTTGTCAATAATTCTTCGTCACATGAATATAACTTTCTGAATACATGCATTTGAATTTAATTGATGAGAATATACATGTAAATGCAGGATTAAATTTGTTAAGTTGTTTTGTGTTGTTTTTACATAAATACCAATCGACAAGTCCTCTGAAATATAAATTAATTTACTGCAACATATAATAGTTCCTAGTAAACTAGAGTTTGGCAATAATAAGAGAGTCCATGAAGTGAAGTTATTACAAAGCAATGATTGTTATAGATCATAATCATTGCCAAAAGGATTGAGTGCTGCTATATTCTTGTTGGGGCACATGTTATCTTATTTTTTGAACATCCATCCAAGTTGCGCATTCCATGATTTGTTTGCATCAAAACATTCATCATTCCATTCATGTCAGTAGTGAGGTTCTCATAGTCTATGTTGTTTTGAGACTTTACCAAGTGTGAAATTACTACCGCATGCATGAAGTCGATTTCCAGCTACACAGTATAATAGGTCTCATGCTTAATTGAGTCTACCAGACTTTTCATAAAATGTTGCCTCGAGTAGAAGCAGAAAAATCAGTTAAGTGGGAACTTATAAAAAGAAAACCTCATATAATTAATGATCTCAATTTTTACAATTCTAAACCTTTCTTCTTATTTTTTCATGAATTTTTTTCTGATGTATTTTTCTGCTTCTACTTTGCCAACTTTCAATTAAAGGTTAATGCTATTTTTAAGTATGTGATTGATATAAATTATTTCATTCAAATATTCTTTATTTAAAGCCCAAGTCCCCTCCAAAAATAACTTACTTTCAATAGAACCAGAAAAATCAGACAAACCAGTCAAAAAAAGTTTTAGCAAAATCGGATAACTAATAACAAAGTTATACATTTTTAATGACATGAAATAAATTGAAAATCACTACACAAATTGGCAACTCACTCATGAATCTGTGACGTATGGTCCTCACTATCCACTAATTATTTTCTTTATATTGATAATATAAATTTCCTATTTTCACCCTAAGAATCTTATTTCTTCACACCAGCATCCAAGTTAGATTGTTAGTAATTTGTTTATGTGGATGCACAAATAAAGAGTAATTTTTGTCCAGTTGAATCAAGAAAAATTGAATTTTGATAAACTATTTATATTAAAATCAATAATTATGAAATACAATATTCAGAAAAAGTATAAATTCTTTAAAATTCATAAAAGTTTTTGGGAAATGTCATGCACGCAATATGATACAAATCATATAACCTGGGCTAAGGCATTGGGAAATCAAGTTTTGGGGGATAAAAAGGGAAATTAATGGGATTTAACTATATAAAGCTATTGATAATTTGCGAGGACATGATGTCACAAACTTATAACCATCTTGGCAAATTGTGCTGTGATTTCATCGTTCCATAGTTTTACATACTTTTTCAAAAATTCATAACTTTCTTATTAGTGATCCGATTTTGCTCAAACTTTTTTTGAATGTTTTGTCTGATTTTTCTGCTTTTATTGAAAGTAAGTTATTTTTGTTTGGAGTGGACTTGTCCTTTAATATGATTATATAAACTTTCGCAAAGAATTTGATTAATAGTGGATTTTGTATATCCCAAGACTATAGTTTGTAAGTGAGAAACTACTAGTGAACTAGTTAAATATGCAAGAATACTGGTAAATGACAAGGGGTTTATAAAAACAAATGTGATGTGTCAAAGTTAGATTTGACTCTTAAAGACCATCAATACTACTAGGCCAGAAGGGATTAGACCACACAGCAAGGTCACTGACAGGTGGCTTTCGCATTAAGTCAGCTCTCAACTAACATAAGAAATAGAGGATCATAGGGGACCAACAGGCACCGATTGGGGAAGTTTTCTATATAGAGGGAGCAAGTAGCTACAAGTAGGACAGTGGGGCTTTAAAATAACTCTTTAAATATTACCTCAGTGAGAGGCTTACCAACCTCCTAAAGTTAGTGACAAGAGAAACAGAATAATTCATGATAGAAGCAGAAATATGTTACAAAAAAAATTTCATCATTATACATGTACATTTGTTTTCTGTATGGAATATTAGAAGTGTGTCCCGAAACTAAGACTGTGCACAACAGTGTAATGAGGTACCCGAGTATACTCCCAGGCTTACAAGCGAATACTTGAATATTCGGACGCCATGTTTTTTATAATTTTTTTGAATTTTTTTTTTTTTTTTGACACTTTGATGCTTGTTATGCATCCCCTGAATTGCATAGAAATGTCATTGAAATTGGTATGCATATTATCCATGTTGGATATTGACGTTAAAGATAAAGACCAGTCATGGGCATGCGATTGCATTGTGAAAGAAACGTTGTGGAATCGATCAGAAAAGGTTGATCATCTATTGGTGTGTACTGCAAGGTTCTGGAATCATTAAAATGATAAGAAATTTGGCCCAGTCTTGGTAAAGTTACAAGCACTGTACACAGAAAGATGTAAATGGGACTACGCACACGTGCGCGACACGTGCGTTATATCTATCAGGTCCAAATAGATATAATAATTTACCAAATATATCAATTAGTAGGTGGTTTCTCGGCAAAATTTGTATGGTCACGTATTAGTCAAAACATATTCTTTCACATGATTGGTAATGAGAGCTTCCATTTCATTTTTTGAGAGGGGGCATTTCCAAAACTGGTCTTTACCTTTAATCTGTGTATTACACAAGACTGGTAAGGAACAGTCATACACAGTGTCCAGTTTACAAGCAAATGATTCATACCCTTACCAAGTTTTATAATGATTTAACTTAGTACAGTATGTGAAAGATTTATTTATACAGATTTATGTTTCTTGAGAGTGACATATTAAACCTTACATCCTTATTCAACAAAGGCCCTAATTTAAACAATCCCCATTTCATTTTTATTTATTGAAAAAACATGAATTTGCAAGGGTTATACAAATTGACTCTGAACAGCACCCCCACATTCTCTTGTCCCATGCAATGCTATGACTGTTTGGATCTTATGCTGAGGAGAACAACCCCTTCATGAATCTCTTCTCAGCGGGCAGTCATCATAAGGGGGGCGTTTCACAAAACTTGTCATCAGTGACAAATGACAGTTTTTGTTATAAGCTACTGAAATCCTTGCTTCTGATTGGTTATCAGCAGATTTGTCACTGATTGTTGTCATTTGTCATTGAAAAAAGGCTTTGTGAAACGGGTCCCTGGAGTTATTGCCATCCTGTCATAGGACTAAAGGGCTAGTCCAAGGTATTGGGTCATTTGGTCTTCCGTTTGTCACCAAGTCTTGAAAAGTTCTCAACGTACTACATTGACATCAAATGTATCTTTTCACTTAATTGTAGAGTAGAGGTGTCGTGGATACCTCACGGGACTGCGGATCACATGGTTCGAGGTTCGAAAATCTATTGTTGTTTATGAATGCACATGTTTATAAGCAATGTATTGTATAATAATAGAAATGTTTACACTCTTAATAAATGTATCTATATGCATAGCTCTATGTTTTGATAGGAAAAAGGAGGTACTTGCATCGCTTTTTTTTTTGCTGTATATTTTAGTGCTGTATTGTATATAAGTTTGCCACATCAAAAAGAAAAACAAATAAAAAGTTCACAAAATCGAGGTAATTCAACTTGTCAGTCTATTTTTATTGTCATGTAGCTCTTGATTAGATGTGTTACAAATACATTTACATTACAAGTCGGGGTATGTGAGGGGTTAAAGGTCATCCTGGTAGAGACATCAACTGAACATGTGAACCTCAGCAACATATAGGTACTCATCATCAACATCATCACTGCCATTATCAGGTGTGTTTTGTTATTATGTAGATATATCGCCTGCTGTGAGAGGCTTTAGTTGACTATGTGAAAAATACTGTTGAAAATCATGCTCTTCAGGAAAATTCAAAAATAACTTTGAAATAACTAAGTTTACACATAGGTCTATGAAACTTGGCAGACATGTGCATTGAACTTGACACCTGTCTGCCAGGTTTGGTAAAATATGGTAATGTCATCAAATGATGAATTTACTATGCATTCAATAACTATGCGTGTATGCTTGCACGTGTGCGGGGATAAGAATGACTTCAATGAAATGCTCTTTAGAATGATACCAAACATAAGATTTGTTTACACAAACCAATTGAAAAAATGTCACAATACAGATTTCGCTTGACCTTTTGCCCAACACAAATTGGCTATGACGCCAATTTTCAAATCACTTTTCGCCAACGAAATTGCAACCATTGTATACATTGCAGAAAAGGGCTATTCGTATCTGTTCATTTTCTTGGGGACAAGCCCACACTAAAGATTTATTTGTTAAATGTTAATGTTCGTACTGCTTTTCAACTCAACTCTTACTACTGTGCAATATTAATTTTTAAACATAAGCAGAATATGTTCCATGAATCGGTATCATGAATGCTCACTTTGAATGCAGCTGTACATAATCATAATACAAGAAGCAGAAATAAATATCTTCAGGTGGGGGGGGGGGGGTGTAGAGGCCACCTTAGGGGCGGATCAAGCTGGCGGTGACGGAGGGGGCCCAATTGGTGAGAAAATATTTAGCGGCGACTCCTCCGACCGGCCGAGGGGGGGGGGGGGGGAGGAGACAGTATCTTCTTCTTTTTTGTTCGTAAGAAAATATTTAGCGGCGACACAGCCAGCCAGCCGAATAAAAATGTAGGGGTGGGGAGGCGGTTTGGGTAGTGGACATTGGTGTCGATCCCGGGGGGGGGGGGGGGATATCCCCCCAATATTTCAGGTGTGGGGGATGGCCTGTACAATCATCCCCCCCCCCCCAATAATTCACCATCACAAAAAAAAATGAAGAGAAAAATTAATGATGAGAGCCCGATGAGAGTAGTTAATGGTTATTACTCGCAAGATGACCATCAATATACACATTTTGCTATCTCATTTTCATAATACATACATATATAAATAGAAAACGAAGTAAATGAGACAACCGTATATGAGACAAAAATTAATTGAATTCTCGCTCATACGGTTTCATCAGGAGTTGATAGATTTATTCAATTCATTCAATCAACAGCATCATAGAAATGCAGTGCGCCAAATGCAAAGGCATAGCGTTAAAAAGCAACGAGCTAAATGTTAAGCGCGAAGCGCAAATGTGCCAAAAAGAAGTAGAGAGTGGGAGAGAGAGAGATAATAAAAGACAGAGAGGATACAGGCGCGTAGCCAGGGGGCGGGGGCGGTGGATTAAGAGTCGAGAACGGTACAACGAATCGTCTTGTTTCTCTAATAATTTAATGAAACGTCAAAGCTACCGCGCTTCGCGCGGGAGGGGGGAAACTGAATTCAGACAAGGATTAAGAGTTGAGAATGGTACAAGCAATCGACTTCTTTCTTTAATAATTTAATGAAACGTCAGAGCTTCCGCGCTACGCGCAGAGGAAGGGGAACTTAATTCAAACAAGGATTAGAGTCGGAATGCATGGTACAACGAATCGTCTTCTTTCTTTAATAATTTAATGAAACGTCAAAGCTTAGGGGGGGGGATAAAACTGAATTAAGACTTTGATAAAGAGTCGAGAATGGTACAACGAATCGTCTTCTTTCTTTAATAATTTAATGAAACGTCACAACTTCTGCGCTTCGCGCGGGAGAGGGGATGAAACTGAATTAAGACATTGATTAACAGTCGAGAATGGTACTACGAATAGTCTTCTTTCTTTAATAATTTAATGAAACGTCAGAGTTTCCGCGCTTCGTGCGGGAGGGAGGGGGGGAGAAAACTGAATTAAGACTTTGATTTAGAGTCGAGAATGGTAAAACGAATCGTCTTCTTTCTTTAATAATTTAATGAAACGTCAAAGCTTCCGCGCTTCGCGCGGGAGGGATGGGGGAGAACTGAATTCAGACAGGGATTAAGAGTCGAGAATAGTACAACGAATCGTCTTCTTTCTTTAATAATTTAATGAGCTCACTACCGCCCCCTAAAATAAAATCCTGGTTACGCGCTTGAGAGGATAATAACCCAGGTAGCAAGCCTATGTGGGCCCCACATGGGTCCCATATTCTCTGAAATGTTATCTTTATTGAAGGTGACTTGAAAAAGTTAATAACCTGGAAGGGAGGGGTACAACCTGCCACACGCTTCTACCTATTGGTTGCTTTGATCCATTGCCGAAAATATTTTGGCACCTATCATCCCCCCTCCCCCCAACCACGGATACAAATCGACACCCCTGCTAGTGGAGCACTACATTTTTTTTACTGCGTCCAAGTCTCAAACAAATGCATGGGAGAAGTATGATTATACAGTGCGTCCCAGAATAATATTGATGCATGGCTGGTCGTCAACGAAACGGAGTTAAGTCTTTTGTCAACTCTGTTTATTGCTACGACAGACAGCCAGTGAAAACGAATTCGTTAAATCAAATAATGGAAATGCAAGTATTTCTTTGATTACTCCTGGCTCATTTTTCCTGATTGAGGTGTCATATGAAAGGGTAAAAATGAACTTTCTAGATATGTGATTTTCTCTTTGAAATTCAGATACCGCCCGCCAAATGACTTTTTGGTACCCTCTCTACAAATTGTTTGTAATCACTCATACGTGAAGTATGCATCATATGAGTTGCATCAAATGGAAGAAGAGGATCTAAGCTTTACAAATATGTGTCATTTATTAACTATAATTGTGATTAAGTTATGATAAAACATCGATAATTATCGGTTTCGTTTTTGGGGGACGCACTGTATAATGATACAACAAAAGATCAGCATATTTAATGACGGATCTCTCCCCCATGCATTTGCTTGAGACTTGCTCCAGACATAAACATGATAATTCTTAATGTTATCGTTAAAGGCATGCAGGTATTGCTCGTATCATAATTTGTGTACATAATTAAGAACAATCCGATAAAATATTAACGAAGAGATATATATTGATACTTTCATGTACTAGGAACGCCCACGATCGATCAACCAGTTAGCCGATATCAGTTTTGCGATATGTGTTCTCTACTCGGAAGCATTTAGACATATCTTAGGCCTATATCTAAATACTTTATTTTTAATATGGTATATATAAATTTGTAAAGCCGGCATTGATCTCCGATTTGTTTGCCTCAATAGAATGATATTCAATTATACAGAGGTTGAATTTCACTTTAGTTTGATATTTCACTTTGAAAATACTGAAAGGCTATATGAAATTAGAAAATATTTGTTTGTTTGATTGCAACGACCTTTTAAATACACAGATCAGCTACTGGTGCAGTAAGGGAGTGAGAGGGTTGCACAAACAGTATTTATTGTTAACACAACCTTTTTTGTTTGAAGAGAACGCTCCATCTGTTGGTTAGTGAATTTTTAGTTTGTACTACCAGACAATTAAATTGGCACCTTACTGTCTATTTACGTAAGCACTGCCCTTCATCATAATGGAAAGGCTTCTAATCGAAAGATGCCCTGTTTTTGACGTGCAAACGTCAATAATTTGACGGATATTGGATTTGTTTTTCCCCTGAACAATAGCTAGGGTACATGATCCTTTCCCACGCCAGTTGCTGTCATCCCTTTTCGGAATTAATTGCGAAATTCAATGTGGAAAAAATGACTCCCCTGGGAATCGAACAAGGGTCACTGGCTAAGAACGCCAATGAGTGATTTCAAGTATGGTGTTCGGTATTGGTGTTGGTGTTGAGAGCGCAGAAAGGCTGCTGAACCGAGCTCCAACACCGACGGTCAGTTTATTTTTGTTTGTAATATTCTTTATTGTATTCACTCAATAAATAATATTAATTCATACAAATTGTAATATATAACATATTGAAACCAATTGTAATTGGTTTCAATATGTTATATATTACTCTGTAGAGTACAAAATACAGTAATCTCAGTTATATTGAATGAATTAATATTGTTATAACCCCCCCCCCCTCTATATTTTGTTCTGTAGTACTAGTATCCCTATTACATATTATAATTTATAACATATTGGAACAAAGTACAGACTACAATCAACTTAGTTATATCGAATGAATAAAGTTTGTTATATCCCCTACCCCCGTTAAAAACAAAACCAACAACAACAAACACAAAAAAAAAACAGAAAAAAAACAAAACAAACAAACAAACAAACAAACAAAAACAAAACAAAACAAAACAAAACAAAACAAAACAAAAGTTTAGAATGACGATACCGATCACGCGTTGCGTTATCGATGGCTCAATTACACCAGCCTCAACACCGAGTGACGTGCTACTCTCCTGGCGAAAAGTCTTGTGATAAACGCATAATCCAGTCAGAAATTCCAATGAATTACATCATACAGAATATAAAATCTGAAGCCCTATATGAAAATGAATAGAGAAAATATAATTTCTCTTGAAAAATACATATAGCTCCCATGATTTACATTTGTTTTGACTGGAAATGGATTTTACCTAGCTTGATCGTGAGATTCGTGCCAGATGTCGGCATAGTTACCTGCGGTATACTGCAACACCAACACCAACACCGAACTTGAAATCATGAATTTCCCAATCCCTATAGGGGCTGGTGTTGGTGAATGGGAAAATTACACGTAAATCATCAACACCAACCGCTATACTCGATTCAGCAGACGACATTCAACACCAGCCCTCAACACAGACATATTTTCCGAGGTCAACCTGAGTCCTGAACACCAGCATGACTTCAAATTCGGTGTTGTAGCTGGTGTTGGTGTTCTCACAACACCTACACCAGCTTTCAACACCGAACTTGAAATCACTAAATGTCTTGACCACTGGACCAAGGAGACGGGCCAGAATATAACAGGCATAAATACACTGCATATTCATATTTCATAATAATAAATTTGAGATATAATTACGGCAATACTTGTACAGTAAAAATGAATTAACTCTTAACGATTGAAGAAATCAAATTAACACTTACCGGTACAATCGTATGAGTTATGAATATCATGATTGAAAGGAGATACATATGATCGACATGATTGATAATAAATTACATAATGATTATGATCATGATCTAATTACGATATCTTTATGTTATTGCATTCATGTGATATCACCTGACTAACATTGCACGAAATGATAGCAATATATTTATTATAAGATACGATAGCATGTGATGCAAGAATGCTATGATAATGTTTTATATGAAAAAAATAATAATATGAATATGATATAATAATTATTATTATATGATATAGTATGAAAAGATACGATGTAATATAATAATGATGTGACAAGGTATGATTATGATAGCAACAATAAATTACTATGAGAATATATGATATGGATATATTATGATAACAGTCATAACATATTAGATATATGTGCTATGATATAAAATATGTATGATGTAGTATTTGGATATGATATATATGATAAGAAATGACATGATATAGATTGTTAATCAAGTTAGCTCAATCGGTAACATTTAAGTTTTATAATAAGGTCGAATTCTCGCCGGTTTTTTTAAATGTGAATTTTGTGTTATCCGGTTATGTCCATTTGTTTTCTTGTATGCGTATCAGCTTGGGGAAAAGAAAACTTAAAAGGGGGGGGGGGGGGGGGTGATGTTGTTGATGATGATGATGGTGATGGTAGTGATGATAATGATAATTTACACCGTTTATATGGCGACAGATTTCTGATTAAAGAACATTCAAAGGCACAGGCCCCTCCCATGAAGACAGTATTTTTCGCACTTGCCGAAATAGATATGTTTAAGGATTAATTGACATGTTCAAGATTGTAGTCTCACGAAGACAGAAAGGGATTGAGTCCCACAAAGACTGAGGGATGGATAAAAAGACACACTCCCCATATCATTCCTTCATGTGTGGTGTGGGTACATGGGGAATGAGCCCAGAATGAGCGCAACCCAAGGCGAGGAAGATATGCCGGAAAAGTAAAACCTCCAAACTCTTAAAAGCCTCTCTCGCATCATTTTACATTATGTAAATACAATCAAAGACGTCATTACTACCTACAATCTATCGGCTATACTAAACTGATATGCAAATGAAGGTAGCGCCCTTTCGTATGTCATGAATGCTCTTATTTTACAAAGCTGTCGATTATGCAAATGTAAAAATATGCAAATGATGGTGTATTTTTTTATCATTGCCTCTTACGGATGTTAATAATCAAAATAAAACCGATACATATTTCTGAAGCGCACTTTCAGGCGCAAAGCGCTACCAAATATGGAGTTTATTGTAAGCCTATTCCTCTTCGATGCCTGTTTTTATTGGATAAAGCTGTCCAATATCCACATTTTTGCAACACCTTTGTCTATTTCGTGCGTGCTTTTTTGATATAGCTAGAAATGATAGTGTATGTGGAACGCCCTTTCCTAGTATACCGATACAGATTTCTGAAGCGCTACCATATATGGAGTTGATTGTAATGCCTATTCCTCTTCGATGCCTGTTATATATATATATATATATATATGATATTCTTTTGGATGGTCTTTTTTCCCGCTAGGTTTTGTTTTATCTGGCACTGTGGATGTGTGGTTTCAGAAAAAGCTTTCAAAAAAGTCCATTTAGATTTGTGTAATAAAGTAAAGTAATGGTGTTTCTTGAACAGAACTAATAAAACTGCAATTTTTCCATGCACATGAAATATTTTGCAATTCAGAAATATTAAGATATTTTGAGACGAAAAATACTAAATTTAAGGTTAAAAGTATTCTTTTGAATTCATTTTACACTTTCTATGAAATGTTATGTAAAAGGTTTTCAATTTAATATCAATCTTCATTTTTGTTCTAAAGTACGCTAAGATTTCTTTAGAGTCCATATTTGATTATCTGTAGTATATCAAAGCCTAAATTTGTCTATAAATGAATAATCATAATGTTTATAATATATCTTGTCATCAACTCATTTAATTATGTTTCATGCCACATTTCCATTTATAAAAAGATTCATTAACTCCATATTCAATGCGAATAATACTTTTTCCTATAGGATAATAAAAGATATAACACTATAGATTTATTATCATATTTATGCTATGCCTTTATAATCGTTTTAAAGTGTGTACATTTTGAATGGTTTGCATGTTTTTATCAATATTGTAAGTCTTTCACAATTTAGCCACTGGATGCAATGAAATGTTAATTATAACCTTTAGTTCAAGAAATTCATTAATGCATTTCACCAATTGATTTTAGTTATTATTTAGATTGGCTGCAGTATTTAATCCCTTTTTTAGTGTGTAGAAGATGGAATCCTCATCAATGGATCTGGAGAAAATGTCAATATCCCGATAGAACTAATGAATAGAAGAAGAGCACTAGCCAAATCTGAAAAGGTATTTGAACATTTCTTTAAAGCGCCTCTAAAGTGTTGGGAGCCTCAAATTTGCCATTAAATCTTTCACAATTTAGCCACTGGACGCAATGAAATGATAATTACAACCTTTACTTCAATTCATTCATTTAATGCATTTCTCCAATTCCCCCAAATTTGCCATAAATTAGATGGCTAAATTTTACTTCAATTCTATCATAATGTGAAAGAGGATGTCATTTGAGACACACTTCAACAAAGATTCCCCCCCCCCCAAAAAAAAAAAAAAGATGTGTTTGAAGAAAAATATTGATTAAGAAATGTATCATTTAGGTTTTCTGTAGTGCGCAGAAAACATAAATACTATTTCTTTCTTCGTCATTGCCATTATAATTTTCACAGTCATCATCCGTATTTTGACTATTTATTTTCGCACTGTTAATGTCATCATCGTCATGCACACTGCTTAAAGTAAGTGTTAGGCGCTATATAAGCACTGTAATTATTATTATTTGTTTCTCCAAGGTGAAAACATAATTTTATTTATCATCATAAAGATAATTTGTCCTTATTGAATCCATCCTCAAATTCTGTAGCAATTTGCAGAAATTATGAATATGTCATTTATGTCCTCTCTGTGAAATTTACGCGTCAGCTGTATTTAAAAAAATCTCCACGAAAATGTGCTTAATAGACAATCTAGCTATCATTAAAAAAACGTTGTTGCATAGTTGACTGGATACAACATTGAACACGTAATAATAAGACACATAACAGATTGTAAGATGACCTAAGATGCAGTACCAGCCAACACCCACCGACTAGTCTGCAAGCACAGACCCTAATTTGTCACATTATCCAAACAAAAATCATTGTGCCTTGAGAGAAGCCTAGCCCAGCTACCTATTGGCTTTATCAGAAGCAGCTATAGTGCATGGCCTATGGTAGTCTTTTAGTGCAGACTCACTTTTACGACTGACCAGGGTTTGTGCTTGCAGACTACCCACCAATCACACTCCAAACACCCCAAAAACAAGAACAATAGATCCGGTCCAGATGTTCAGGCTCGGTAACTATCCACTGCTCTCGCCTGCCGAGCGCGGCATGAGTGCAGCCACTGCCATCGCATAACATACCATTGTTAAACATATTAATCATAAAGACCTGGCCAACATCTTTCAAATGAATCTTATTTCATATTTTCACAAAAGATTTTTTGTTTGTTTTTGTTTGTTTTTTCAAAACCAAAATAAATCTATAGCTCGTTTAAAACTTTTTGTGGTAAAAGGCGAATTCCAGCCAATTTGTATTATTATAGATAATACCAATTTAACCAAATGAAGTGAATTTAAAGCTTTATTAAGTTTATTGGGTGTGATTCCCAAAAAGAACATTTCGACTGTTAATTTCAACACAAGTTTACACCTTTCCTACAATTTCTTTTCGAAATATTCCCTTACTTTCCTCACTATGTGACAATAAAAAAATAGGTGTTCAATGGTTTCTTCATGCATGCAATACGGAATGTACATGCGCTGCTTGATTTAACCTGTATTTTACACAGATAAGAGTTTGTTGGAGTAATTCAATTAATCAAGCAATATTGGAACCATCTGAGTGAAACGTTTTGTATTGTTTGGTATGGTATAGAATTAAAACATCGCCATTTCTTGAATGAGATTTGTTGCCGACTTTCTCTTTCCATCTTTCTTTCCTTTTTACATTAGCTGATACCCTTCCTTTTACCATTGAAACGTAAATATTTTTACATCCTTGTCTTTGCTTCATCAAAATACTAAGAATATATGGTCTAAGTGGGTTGGTCAACTTCATAAACGCATTGATGGTTGTGATTTTTTTTTCCAACTTTCCATCAATCTCCCCTTTTATACATGTAATTAAATATGTTAGGTAGTCAATAGAAATATTGTAAGTTTCAGTAATTTTTTGTCTGCTTAAAACCTGATCATCTACTCCAATTAAGTCATTTACAAATATACACCCTTCTAGTTCCATTGTCTAAAATTAACAAGGGTTTTATTTATTACAATGTCTTTATTGTGGCAAAAGAATTCAGAGCCGAACTCTTTTTTTGCTGGAGCATCTATTTCCTCTTCCAAAAACACACCACAAAGAAACTACATCCTTCCAAAAAGGATTCATTATCAAATCGATATACTTTTCTAAATAACTATAACCGTATAGGAAAAAATTACAATCTGAGAATGGAACAGAGCTCGGAAAAGAGTTAAAACACATACCGTCAATAAATTCGTTATACATTCTTCGTATCCAAGCTATTATTTTGCATTTGCCGATCTTATTTCTCCCTCTGCTTCCCTTCCTGCTCCCGGCCTCTCCATCATACGTATTTCTATATACAGTCAAACCTGCTTTAGTGACCACCTGTCTACAAAGACCACATTTTTGTTTCCCTTGAAAATGGTTTCTCATCGAGACATGTACTAAAGGAACCTGTCTACAAAGACCATTCTGTGCTTCCCTTGGGCGGTCGTTATAGACAGGTTTGACTGTATAACTATATCTCTCTTCTCTCTATCCCCGTGTCTTTGATCCTTCTTGTTTATGTCAAGATTGCTTTTCCTTCATTTTCTTGTTTTCAATATTTTATTCCCTTCATCTCCTTTTTTTGAACGCATCATCCTTCTATCTAAACCAGGTTCCCATGCCCCATAGTGCCACATCGCGTGCTTTTATGTTAAACCTGCAGGCCTGTCGTCTGCAATTAGTGGCCACACCCGTGTGTGTGTGTGTGTGTGTGACGAGGCTTCATGCAGATTTATCGTCCATATTGGAAATTGCTCTTGTTTGTAAGTGAATATACAGTTACAAAAATCGATAACATACAATATGGATACAAATGATATAATGACATTGAACACAAATAACAAGCAATGCTATGCTACAGATACAGCATAACAAAACGAAAAAAAAAAAATTATCATTGCAACTATAATTATAGTTGCAATGATAATTTTTTTAATGTATTTATTCATTTTTATTTTTATATTTTTTTGAAATGTTAAATCCAACATTTTAAATGTTAGATTTAACGTTAAGCAAAGGTTGGAGGAGTGACAACCTTTTAAATGTTAATTTAATATTTCAGAAAATGTTAGATTGAAAGTGTTAAATGTATCATTTGGAAATTGTTAAAAAGTGTAACATTTTGAAAATGTTGAAATACAATTTGTAATATGTTGAAATAACATTCCAAACATTTAATTTACCTTGTGCCAAGGGTTGCTTTTGTGTGTTTTTATTAAATGTTAAATTACCATTTTGGAAAAAGTTACAGATAACAAATGTTACATCCTCATCCGCAGAATGGTGGATTAACATGTGCAATTTGATGGAATAACATATTAAAAGTGTGGTTTATCATTTGCCAAAAGGTTACAGATCAAACACTTAACAAATGCTAACTTGACAATGCATTTGGCAACCTTTTGCTATGGAGAAATTATTACTCGCAATTTCACTTCAAATAGGTCTAACTTGATTTAGTTTTTTAAAAAACGCCTACATGGCTGTGGTACACAAGTTGCAATTATTTTTTTAATTGAAAAATCAATGAGATAAAAGTAACAACAAAAACACAGTCAATTCAATTGTATGCAATTGAAATTATGACTCCACTTTACAACATTGCATACATTTTAAGATACTACAATATTTTTTTGTTTTTATTATGAATATAACACTTCGAATCAATGGGCTATTCTTCAGGAGAAAAATACTTCATTTCAATCTGGAAAGTTCAGTGACTTTGAACTTTTACTTAATAAATCAATACACCAGTTTACGGTTGTATCAGTGCGCATGCGCAGACATTTGACCTCGGGTCATTGGCCCTGAAACAAAGCCAATGACCCGAGGTCAGTGGTATTTATGCGTAAATTAAGATTGCGCCCATAATTTGCATGGGCGCAATCTTAATTTACGCCAAAATACATGACCTCTAGGCCATTGGCTTTGTTTAAATGGCGCACACAACCGTTAACTGGTGTAATATTTTGTTGTTCTCTATGGAGCTTACATACTAAATATAATTACTGGTGGGTAACGTGGGGTAAGGCATGTGGACATAAGCTGAGAACTCAATTCAATTCAAAGTTGTTGTCCATATTGGAAATTGCTCTTGTTTGTAAGTGAATATACAGTTACAAAAATCGATAGCATACAATTTGGATACAAATGATATAATGACATTGAAAACAAATAACAAGCAATGCTATGCTACGGACACAGCATAACAAACCAAAAAATACAAAAATATAAATTAATAAATAAAAAAAATAAAAAAATCATAATTGCAACTAAATAGAACGCGGGCCCCGGAAAACTAAAATCATGAAACGGTAAGCCTCCCCCCCCCCCTCTTCTTACTATTGTCCACTGGTAAGTTGATATTGAATTGTCCCTTGGACTGATATATCACAGAAAATTTTGAGTCAATCGCATTTGAACAAAGGTCAATATACGAATTTTGCCAAGTTTCCCCCAAATTATATCACGCATCGGCTAGGACGTCATTTTCAGACTGCTTTTTACCCCCTTTCCGTCATTTTTTCGCTTTGAAATTGTGCAAACGACTAATAGCCAACCACAGGGCATGTCAAAGCCGGATTAAAAAAAAATCTGTCAAGGGGGCCATTTAACCCTATTTAGCCCGGGCTATTTTGAAACTGCATAGCCCAGGGGGGGGGGGGGCTTCTAAGGTCCCCCCCCCCCTATGATCTCGGCCGTGAAACGCCCGATCGCCGCGAAAATTTGCAAACATGTCAAGTGAAGTGTATAGAATACTATGGTAATTTCAATTTTTTGAAAAATTCACTCATTTGCATATTTATGGTAATTTATGCAAATAAGGTCATACAATTCACATTTTTGCCCATAAATCAGACATTATTAATATTTAAGCATTTTTTCTCACTACATACATTAGTTAGACCATTTGGAATAATAATACAACGCAACAAATTGAAAAACCAGGGTTATTCCTTATGCTATCTATTTTTTGATAATTTCTAATGTATTTCTTTGTTTTTTAACTTATGTATTTCATTATTTTTGTTGTTTTATTTCATTTCCAACTATAATTCAACTATTTTGACCCCAAAATAAACACCTCAACTATAAATTAGACCAAATAACCAATGCTTTATCTCTTTATTTGAAAAATGAGATTTCCATATTATGTTTTGTACACGAATCACAAAAATGAGCGATTTTCGGGCTGACATGCAAAGACAAAAGGACACGTGACTTTGTAATGGTAGGTCCGATTTTCGAAAAATTTCTTTCAAAAGATGCGCAAGACTCGAAAGAAAAAAGTCACAAAATTTCAGTGCAAGATTTTCTTGCGTTAAAAAATTATCGCGAAAAATGTCGAGGGGGGAGGCTTCTAAAGCCCCCCCCCCCCCCCCGGGCTAAATAGGGATAAGACGCCACTCTTTATTATGATTATTCTAGTATGGACGGGCGTTATATAGTGCAACAGGTCACGCCATGACGTGTTCATCATTCATCACGATCCCATTCGTTTTGCACATAATGCCTGCTAGTCCTGTCTAGGCCCCTTCATTTAACCCGATTCCTTTCTAAATTCGTATTCATATAGTCTCTTCTTCTTCTTCTTCGTTTGGTATTATAATGACTATTAGTCAAATTTGACTATTGTTGCCAATTTCATCGCATCTCTTTCTTTTAATGACTTGGTAAAGTTATTTTGTATTTCTTTCTTTTTCCAATCTCATTTTAATATAATATTAGTCAGTCTACAAAAAAACAAAAACAAAAAATTATTTCAAATTAAACCATGATCCGCACACAGTTCCAACTCACGCTGGCCCTGTCCTTTTTATGATGATAACTATTCTTTCTTTCTTGCTCTGTTTCTTTCTATTTCCCTTCAATATACTTTTTTTTTTAAATAAGTTGGGGGGGGGGGGGGGGGGAGCTCGAGGCTTCCGATCCCCGCCATTTCGCGGGCCCTGACATGTAGGCATCTCAAAAAGCATATTTCTTGCCTGACTGCAAATTTCGGAATTTGCCATTTTCCATCAAACGCATAAAAAAGTATAATTTACTAAAAAGTGAGGAAAACTCTCGAAAATTATGTCATTTCAGCATTATTTGTAAATCACCGTCATGGAAATAACGGAGCTACCTCTATATAGAAAACTTCCCCAATCGGTGCCTGTTGGTCCCTCATGATCCTCTATTTCTTGTGTTATTTGAGAGCTGAGTTGATGAGATAGCCACCTGTCAGTGACCTCGCGGTGTGATCTAATCCCTCCTAGCCACACTAGTGTTGATAAGCTAATAAACGTTAATAAACGTTTGAATGTTATTTATACCAAGTCCCCCCCCCTCCCCTATCAGTACGCCAGTGCCACACCCCCCCCTACGATCTACACTTTGTTTGCGGGAAAAATCGCAACTGATCTCCTCTACCGTTCTTATTTCTCCTTTTTTTTTCTTCCTTTCTCTCCTCTTTCCCTTCCCTTCCTTCTCTCTCTTTTAGGTTTGCTGGGATAGGGGAGGCAAGGGCCTTTCGGCTCTCACCCCGATCCACATGTTGTTGGCGGGATTACCGTTACTGATCTCCCTTCTTTACACCCTTTTCTTTTCTTCTTCATCTTTTTTGTTCCCGTTTCGCTCTCCTCTTTCCTTTTTCCTTTCTTCTCCCTTTTTTTTAGTGGGGGCGGGGCGGGGGGGGGGGGGGGGGAGGCAAGGGCCATTTGCCCCACCCCCCGACCCACAACTTGTTAGCGAAAAAATTGCAACTAATATCCCCCTTCTTTACTTTTCTTCTTCCTCTATTTCTTTCCCTTTATCTGCTCTTTTCCTTTTTTCTTTCCCTTTCCTTCCTTCTCTCTTATTTTTTTTTATGAGGGGGAGGGGGGGTGGAGAGGCAACAGCCTGCGACGCAAGACCCTTTCGCCCCTAGTCTCCTTCTTCCTTTTTTCTTTTCTTCTTTCTTTCCCTTCCTCTCCTTTTTCCCTTTCCCTTCTTTTCCTCCTCTCTCTCTTTTTTTTGAGGGGGGGGGGGCAAGTCCTGCTCGACACCCCCTTGCATCCGCGCCTGAGAGACAGAGAGGGGTGGAGCTTTTATAGGATCAGCACAGAGTGCCACAGACCCATGCAATGAACCATCTTATTTCATGTGTTTCTTTTTATTTACTGATTTAATTCTTATAAATGCCTGATCTGCAAGACTACGCAAAGAGTAGTTTCAATTTTGACTATTTCAATTTATAAAACGACATTTCTTTTCCTTAAATATTTTAAACGACTGATGTGAAAGACTAGTCGAATCACCCTTTCGAGAAAAGACCCCCCTCTTTTCTCGAAAGGGTGTGCTAAGCGATCCTCCGTTCTCAACGCACCCTTTCGAAAAAAGCGGGGGGCCTTTTGGTCCGTTGAACTCACCATGTGCACCGCGCCGCGCCGCACCGCACCCTTTCGATGTGAGCTCTCACACTCTGCCGTGTAGGCCCACCGTCCACCTGCCGGGCTATTAAAAAAACAACAGAGTCCAGAACGTTGGGTTTTGAGCGAACTCGTCCCCGGCCGCAAAAAAAAATCATAAAATTAATCTTTTCACCGTTTCGTTGCCATCTTCTGACCGTTCTCACCGGGCGCATACCGGGTGTTGAACGTGCTTCTACCGTCTTCACCGCCCAGATTGACTTTTGTTGAAAATTTTGGCCGTTTCTATACCGGGCCCATACCGGGTCTCGAACGTGTGCACCGGGTTTGTAGCAGCCACCTACCAGTCACTTAGCGTCCCCTCACCGCTCGGAGCGTCCTGTCGGAGCGAGTCCCCGGACTGCTGACGTCATGACACGACTGCCATAAATACCCCGATTTGAACGGCAACGGTCAGTCCGCTCTCCATTTTTCGTCACCGTTCTGTAACGGGTTATGAGCGTGTTGTGAACGTGTTCATACAGTGTGACCGTTTTAATAATGTATGCATACCGTCCTCATACCGTTCAACACCGTCCTCTTGCCGCTTACTTGCGGCCGGTGCCAGCCGGCCAAAGTTTTGAACATGCCCAAAACTTTCGCCGGGTCCCACCGGGTGTAAATAAGCGCCAACGCCCTATTAACGTGTTGCCCGCTTTGATAACGAACCACCCTGTGCCCTCGCCATTCTCCACCGTCCGCAGACATTTTCGCGCACGGTGGCACACGGTAGGCCTACACGGCAGAGTGTGAGAGTATCTAGTAGGGGCCTAGAGGCTAGAGCAGTAGAGGAAGGTGAGGAGGTTCCGAGTTTAGGAGAGAATTGTAGTGAATCTACTGTATTTTTTAGGTATGTACATTTACAATCACATGTGATTAAGTATCAACTTTGAAATTGTGAAGTTCCTATAGCCCGTAGTGTATTATATAAATGTATAAAATTTGAAAGTTTGCTGCACTATGAGTGGCTAAAAGTGTATTGTTTATTCAAGGCACACAGCTTGCTCGAGCTTGCTGCACACAGACAATGGATTTTGCTCCATGAGTGTGAGTTTGCTCGCGTGTATAGAAAGTTTTACTCCTCAAGTAGACAATTGAGTTTTGTTCAATGAGATATAATATGTCAGTAGATTAATAACAGGAATTCTGTAAAGATATGAGAAGTATCTGTTTATATTGTTAAGTGATTATAGTACATGTAATTGAGTGTGGGGTGTTATAAAGTGATTTAGTTACAGGGTGCAAAGACAAAGTAAAGCACATTGTTGAAATTTACTCGGCATGGCTTTGTTTTGTTGTTTATATGGATGAACACTAGCTAGTCAAGGTGTCAGACCTTATTTGGTCAGAACCAGCTCATGAGCATTGCAAATTATATGTTTTTGATATTTACAACTAGGCCTATGTAATACAATAATAGCATCAATCGAGATATGGTTTGGGTTTGTTTAGAAGAGGATGGATTATTGCAGTTAGTATTGGCTAAATGAACATACAAAATGATTGATATGTATCTTTAGGGGTCTGCAGTATTTTAGACCTGTGTTCAGTGATTCCTAGCAGTTAGCAGTACGTTACTGAGTTCTTGAGCTGAATCACAGCTGAGGATGATTTAGTCTTTTATGTGAATGTGTTGGTAAAAGACAAAGGTTCTATTGGTAGTTTTGTTTGAACTTCGATGTAAGCGAAAATTTAAGTAGCTAATTATTATTTTTATATAAATGTCGATATACACATGTAGTCTTTCATTGTTTTGTATGATTGCTCACTACTAGGAGTATGAGTCATTGTTAGTAGTCACATTATTGTTCTTTCCATTGCTGTTTCATCATTTATCTTTGTAGTAGATGCAAATTGTCGTTCTTTGATTAAATTATACAGAATGATGTACTATAGTAGTCACAGTTAAACAAGAAGTTTTTCCGGAATATTGATTATGTCACTATACCAAATACACTGTATGATGGTTCTTCATTATCATCACTTTATCAGTTATTTAAGTTCAGGATACATTGTTATTATTGAGTATTTTATCTGAAACAGCTTCAAAGACTTGTTTTTTGTGGATACACAAAATTCATTTCAGATATTGTTGTTCACTGTAGTTTACAGCTATTAGTACTTACAAATGTAGGGTAATTGTGTTTTGTTTTATAGAGTTCACATAGTTCCAGAAGAGTGACCGGATAGAATGGCACGGTGTGAGGCTACGTCAAACAGTGGTTGTTGTTCTAGTTAAATCTTTGTTGGGTGAGTAAGTCAGAATGGCCGAGTCAAATTGAGTGATTTTATAATCAGTGATCTAATATTTATGCATAGTCATTTTGTTTTGTATTTGCACGGGTTTTCTGTTCTGTTCTTATTCTACTTCATAAATTTGTTTGGCTTCATGGTGTGCGACCTGTGTCCTGACAAGTGCCCCCCCCCCCATAAGCTAGAATACGACACTAACTCTTCTTATTCCGAAACCACTCTTGCGTGATGGTCCAGGCGGCATTTTGTCCGTTTCGAGCCGTTGTGAGGCCTTTCTTTCTCTTTTACCTATCTCCACTTTCATAGAAGATCTACAGACTTCTAACAAATGGCTCTCGATAGTTTGAGAGATGCTTCTTTGTTTAACATGAAGAAACGCAGGCTTCAATGCACGCACATCGTTCTGATACGATTGCAGTTCAAGTCTTAGTCTTCTTCTTTCCCCCCGAAATCCCTTTCATTTTGCACGTAGCGCTTTTGAATCTAATCTAGGTCCCATTCTCCAACCCAATTCCTTTCAAATTTTGTAGTCGTAATCTCTGATATCTAATCTAGGGCACGTGAGTCTTCGTTTTCCAAGATCACCGTGACTGATACGTAACCATCCAGTCGCCGTTTTGTTTGTTTCTGGTCCATTTAAGGCATTTCATTCTTCCTTCGTATCTCCACTATCCTTGATGCTACAGACTTTTATAAAATTCCTCCAGATAGTTTAAGAGATTATTATTTCATCTGCCATGTAAAAACAGGCCCTTAAAAATTCCATCTTCATACTCGAACTTCAAATCTGAAATTAAATCCGTCAAAAATCACTATGACTGTTTAACAATTGAACGCTAAAAAACGTAATTGCCATAACTGATACCAATTCCGTTTTGTCTCACATCCTTACAGTATCTTGTTTTTATAGAAGCACACAATCCTACTGAATTTCAAGTTCCAATGGTCACGCATGATATAAATAGCGCCCTCTAAAGTCCTGAAAATGGCTTTCTTTTTGTGGCCGTAGCTCCATCGTGTCTGGCCAATTAAAACCGCACCTTTTTTTGGATTTGGATACTTCGAGATATGCCCTTTTTCTCTAGTTTAGTTTCATTTCTAGATCATTTCCCATGAATCTTTCATTTGTCCTTGAGTCTTGACAGAGAATGTTTATAATCCCTTTAAACTGGTTTTGTTGTTGTGTTTTGTTGTTATTAAAGGGATTATGTCCCATTTGCAGGCCAAACAAATGAAAACGTTAAATTCCATCGGCATTTGAAAGACAACACTAATTTATAACTTCCCTCCAAACGAAAATGCTTGAAAATGGCTTTTAGTGGGGAAAATAACGACTATTAGTTTTCAAATCGACTGATTTGCATACGCTTGTACCGAATGATTGCACGTTTTTTGCGGCTCAAAGTTTCAATTAATTTAATTTTGGCCATCACAAGTAGTGGGTTATTGATGTAGACAATTAAATGCTCATGTACCCGTTATTACAAAGAACCTTTTCGTCATGATTACCGTATCCTTATTACAGCCCCCTTACACTTTAAAGAAAACAAATCTTGACTAGCAAAATAAATCTAGAAGGTCTGCGTCATTGCGAAAGGGAGAAAAAACATTGATTTAGTTTTGCACTTTCACTAAAAATATCATGCTTTTTCCCTAGAACTTGCTTCAACCTCAACTCTAAAAATCCAGGCACCGCCAGTTGTCGTGGATCAATATTTTCCTTCCATTTTACCATCCCATCTGGCATATTCTACTGGCATTTTGCATCATTTGCTTGCTTGTCGAGGTACAGAACGGTCGAGATGTTTTCATACGTGTGCATCCTTCTTTCCTGTTTCACCATTGCTGTCATTGCTGAAGATAATGGTGAGTGTTATTTCTTTCATAAGGGAATACTTGAATGATTCAATCCAATTTTTGTTTAATACTATTGATTCTTTATTTATTTAAAGTTTAAAGACATTTAGGGAGGCAATCATTTATCAAAGGTTCGTTATTCCCAAGGCTCGTAATTCTGCAACAGAATTTTCCTGTGCAAAGGGGTTCATAATTCCGAAAAATAAAATAGGGTTCAATATTCAGAATAAAGGTTCATTTATCCGAAGGTTCAAAATAATTCTGAAGATGAAATAGGGTAAATAACTTCAAAAAGACCTAAAGGCTTATTAATTTTCAATTAAATGAGGACAAATATTTAATTGTACAACTGTTTTTTGTTGTAAGTTGGTATGGTCAGTATACGTGTTTATGGAAACATGTTTGACATTTTCAGTATTAAGAAGTGTCCGATATTGGTGACATATATATAATATATAGTGCCGTTGCCTGAGTCCGTCATGGGGCTGGGGGTGGGACATCAGTCTTAATAATTGGCTGAAATACGAATCAACAAGACCATCGTGTCGGGAGAGAGTGTATGTTATCATCTGTTCTCCCATGTTCCATTTCCCATCTCCCATCTCCCTTCCCCTCTCTCTGTTTCTCTTTCTTCTATCTTCTATTCTTTTCTTTTTTTCATTTTTTGCAAGTGATCGGGGAGAAGTAGGCAACTGCCATCGAGTCTCTTTTACTCTGCTGCTTCCTTTTTAAGAATTTCAGGAATGTCTGGAAAATGAAATAGAAAGACTTTTAAAGATTAATTAACCCTAAAGATTGTCGGTAAGGTGGTACTTTAAGGCATACCGGCCTAAAAGCCGTTTGTTTGTTTCTAGGAGCATAATGCTTAAATAATTTTTAAAATGAAATATAGAGTACATAATTCTGAAAAGGAAAAGAGTTTCGGTGATCGAAAGGTTCGTAAATCCGGAAAGCAATAGGCTTGCATCTAGTTTCTATATCATTTAAGGAATTATGAACCATCGGGATTATGAATCCTATCTTGTTTTGAAATTATGAACCCTATTTCATCTTCATAATTGCGAACCGTATTTCATTTTTAACCTTAGGAAAATACGACATGTGATCGGGTTTTTAGCAGGCTTTAACGACTTATTCAGTTTTGTTCGTGTGTCATGTCTAAGTCTATGAGTTGAACAAATGCAATATGGTTTACTCAAAACATTAAGCTGTCAAGTATGTTTAGAAATCCAAATTTTATGTGTTACCTGATTATTATCATTTTATTAAGAATTAAAGGGCTAATTAATTTTCCATTACATGACAAGAAATTGTTAATGGTATAATCTTTTTTTTTGGTTAGATGGTATGGTTAGTACACATGTAAATGAAACCACGTTTGGCATATGTTTTATTTGCACAATGCAGCATCATTTAGTATTAGCGAAGGCTAATGAGTTCTATTTAAAAACTTTTGGACAATTAGTTTAATGGAAAATATTATTTGAGGCATTAACCTATAACCGGATACTTACCACTCATATTTCGTACTACATTAAAAGCTTTTCAATAAATTGGCTTACAAAAAATTGGTGACATACCAAGAAAATACCCATGAATGGAATCTACTTGTTTGAAGCGATGAATCTGTGGCACATGGTGAGGATGGTAAAAACAATAGAACAATTCATACAAAAAAGCATGGTCTTAATACCAAACACTTATTAGTCACTGTAGGATACTAGGATAAAGGTAAATTCTTTTTTAGTATTAATTACATTTTCATTTTATCGACAAGACCATTATTTTACACACTTTACTATGTATAAAATGATTAAAAAATCTTTGATTAGCCCCCCCCCCCCCGCCCTTCGCCCGCCCTCCTGAAAATTAACCGCACGGACAATCAGCCGCCCACTCCCCTTGGAAAATTACCCCCAGTAAGAAAATGACTTGTTTTATAACCAACTTATTATCAGGGTAGACTACCCCTTTAATGAACAGGGAGGGTAATTTTGGGGGGAGAGGGTGGTTGTCCTTGGCGATGCTTGGGGGAAGGGGGAGGAGTAGTCCCGGGGGATGGTTGTCCTTGGTTGTCCAGAGAGGGGGAATTGTCATTAAGGGGGTAATTTTTTAGAGGTCCTGAAAATGGCTTTCTTTCTGTGGCCGTAGCTCCATCGTGTCTGGCCAAACCCGCCCCCTTTTTTGGATTTAGATACTTCAAGATATGACCTTTCTCTCTAAATTAGTTCTTTAAAAAGTTTATAATTTCATATCTAGATCACTTCGCATGAATCTATCATTTGTCCTTGAGTCTTGACAGAAAAGTTAATAATCCTTTTAAACTGGTTGTGTTTTGTAGTCAGTAAAGGGATTATGTCCCATTTGCATGCCAAACAAATGAAAAGGTTAAATTCCAACGGCATTTGAAAGACAATGCTAATTTAGAACATCCCTTCAAACGAAAGTGCTTGAAAAATGGCTTTTAGTGTGATAATAACGACTATTCCATGTAGTTTTCAAATCGACTGATTTGCAGACGCTTGTACCGAAAGGTTGCACGCTTTGTGCTGCTCAAAGTTATTTTGGCCATCACAAGTAGTGGGTTATTGATGTAGACAAATGCTCATGTACCCGTAACAGTTCATTTATGTTATTACAAAAGAAAAAGAGATGTTAGTCGGTCACTCAATAGTGTCAGACAATAAAGTCTAGAAGGTAACCAGGTTTCCTTGCATAATTTGAATACTAGGACCAGGGATATGTGAGTTAAATTCACATATCCCTGCTAGGACGCTGCTAATGTTTAAATTTCACGGATACGACATACATGACATATACGGTACATAATTCCTGCAAAGTTCTACAGAATTGGATGTTGGCTGCAAAAGGGACATAGTATCTTTGAAGTGCAATGTCTAGAAGAAATTTTGATTGAAATGTGGACACAGACAAATATTGTGTACTCACTTTTGTGAGGGAACAATAAAAGAACATGTGTGGTTTGTTTTTTTGCTTCCCATTCCCACGTTCACGGCTTCACGCACAAAACATTGCGAGCCTTCAAACAACAAAGGGTTTACACCCAGATGACTATATATAGGGTATTTGGGTGTTTTCCACTATCAACGTGTGAAGATTGGCGAAGCTGTTATATTACCATATGGTGATATGACGCAAACCCTCAGATAGTCTTTGATTCTATTCTCACTGAGGGGTATTTTGACCCCCCCCCCCTGCCCACCGCACTTTACAAAATCCACGACTGCTGCAAAACTGCTTCAGATTGCGAATTGCCTTTTCGTTATTTTTCCTTTTAAGGGTCTCGCAACTTTTGAGACCAAGTTTGCCAAATTGGGCAATCCTTTGCGGGGCCACACAACATTTCGGTGTCACATGTTGTGACAAAAAATTAATGAAAATTTACATTTTGCATGAAGTTGTCTGACTCTCATTGTTTGCACATTGTAAAATAGTTTACAGTTAGGCTGGAAAATGTATGGATGGGACAGTAGAGAGATTGAGCAACAAAAAGTAATCTTGACACTGATTGAAAAGGTTTGGGGAAAATTAGAAGAAAAAAAAAAAAATTAAAACTGGCTAGAAGGAAATCTTGAAAGCTGTACAAATTGGACATAGCGAGGCCCGCTGCAAGTAGCGCTCTATAACCACACTTTGGTTTTAGGACAAGCAGCAGTAGATAATCGGTGGCTCGGCAGTCTTGAGTGTATTTGAAAGAGAGCATCCAATATTCCTGATATCAATAGGTACCCTGTCAATGAATTCAAATTACTGGATAAACAAACAAACAGGGACAGAGAGGGGGGGGGGGGGTGTCTTCCCAAGAAACTTCGCTTCTTCCTTTGGAGAATTTAAAGATTATCTGGGAAATGAAATCGAAAGACTTTTAACGATTAATGAACCCTATAGATTGTCGGTAAGGCGGTACTGTATTGGCGTACCGGTACCGCCCCAAAACGCGTTTGTTTGTTTCTTTAAATGAAATAGAGTACATAATTTCGAAAATGAAAAAGGGTTCAGTGATCGAAGGTTCGTAATTCCGGAAGACAATAGGCCCGCATCTAGTTTCTATGTCATTTTAGGAATTAAGAACCTTCGGGATTATGAATCCTATCTTGTTTCTAAATTATGAACCCTATTTCATCTTCAAAATTGCGAACCGTATTTCATTTTTAACCTTAGGAAAATACGACATGTGACAGGGTGTTATGCAGGCTTAAACGACTTATTCAGCTTTGTGTGTGTGTCATGTCTAAGTCTACGAGTTGAAAATATGCAATATGGTCGAATGGCGTCTTTTACCTTTTAACTCGAAAGATGAATCTCTCAAATATGTTTAGAAATCCAAGTATGATAAAAGATATAATTATTGTGTGTTACCGGATTATCTTAATTTTTTTAAAGTCTTAAAGGGCTTATTGATTTTCCATTATGAATGACAAGAAATTTGTAATGGTATAAATTTTTTTTTTGTAAGATGGTATGGTCTGTAGACGTGTACATGAAACCACGTTTAGCATATTTGTTATTTGCACGATCCAGCATGTATTAGCATAGACGAACGACTACTCTTTCAAATCATTCTTACAGGTCTGATGGACGATATCGTATGAGGCATTAACCTATTACCGGATATTATCGCTCTTAAATTTCGTACCACAGAAAAGCTCTTCAATGAATTGGAGGCCTGCAGTTAGAACATTTCTGCACTCTTTTGTATTCTTCCTCGTCTTTCTGTTGAACTTTGATGCCTTTAGTTCAGAATAAAAACTTGTGCTTCTTGTCGTCCGATTTTAAAACAGCATTAGTCATCCACGGTTTTACTCCCATTCCCCCCCCCCCCTTTCAGATTCTTCGAAGTTAGTGACATCATTGTTGCATGCTTGTCATAGACTTGCGCAAACAATTCGTAAAATACAGAGTATGACTCATTACATTTTGTACAACCTCTTACATAATCACGATCAATTTTACCTAGATCTTTCTGAAATGTATTAATATAAAAATGTATGAAGGTACGATACACTAGCCTTCGTAAATGTAAGATGTTCAAAGGCACCAAGGATAGGAAAATGATCTGAAATATCAGTTAATATTATAACTCCTGCATGAATAAAAGAATTTGTTATACCAGCGTTTTTCAACCTTTTTTTTTTTGGGGGGGGGGGGGGCAATCACCTCAGCCTTTTCGGAAATAAATAGTTTCGCGTTACCCTAATCCCGAATTCATCAGATTATATTACTTGTACATCACCCCGAAACTCGTCAAGTTTCATGTACATACTAACGGGCATACTTATTTTTTGATTAGAGTCTCTCCCCCCTCCCCATTACATCTTTAATATATTAACCCTTACTGTACTGGGGGGGGGGGGGGGCGTGGGAGGCTCCCCCCTCGACATTTTAGGAGATCGCGCCGCAATCGCTTGGAATTTCGAATTGTCGTTTCATGACTTTTTTTCCCTCAAGTCTTGCGCACATTTTGATACCATTTTCGTCAAAATCGGACATACCTGTAAGGTGTTACATAACAATTAGTATGCGCATGTCATCAAAAAAATGCTATAATTGCATATATTCATGTACAAGCAGAAATGTGAAGATATGAATTGATATCAAATTGCTTTTATATGTTTCTCAGAGTAACTTGATGTATTCCAGAACAAAATAATACATTAGAAATAAAACAATAGATATAATAAGAAATAAAAAACAATAAAATACATAAGAAAATAAATAGTTGAAAATCGCATCAAATTTGCATAAATTATCATTATTAATTACATCAAATAACTATTTTGTGTTGGAAAAGAAGTTTCATATGAATAATGAGTTTCAATATTCAAAAAGTGGAGTCTGACAATTTTTGTAATGATTCAAGTTCTCTAAATATAGTTCCAGATTTGATATTCATGAATGCGTAATTTGCGTATTCATAATTTATGCAAATTAACCTATGAATTTTCAAATATCATAAAATTCAATACATTTTCAAGATTCTTCATAAGTCTACGGACAAATATGTAGAGTTTTCTGTAAAATGCATAAAATTAGCATTTTGCATAATTAATTAGGCTATAACGACAAAAATTTGCATGTTAGGAAAAAACTAATTTTAGGGCATCCCGTTGCCCGGAATTATTTCATTTCTAAATTCTGCGAGCAGTAAAAATATAATTGTTATGTAGAAGTTATACCATATCTTTGCTGTCATATAAAATGAGGTTCAGACAACTCGTTGCCAAATATGTAGCTATTCAGGCACTTCACTACCTGCAATCTGCCTGTTTCTAAACGATGCGAGCGAGTGAAGCAAGCTTGGAAGAAATACACTTTTTTGTCTTTAATATGCTATTTTCTCATAGAATAACCTCAACTAGCAGTTTCTGATTTATAGTGTCCAACGAAACCGACGTTGCTCAGATAAATTGTTGATGTTACTAAATTTCTCTGGCGGCACCCCAGTAAAACAAAACGCTGGTATATACGCAATTACACATGGTCTATACGAGAGGTAGTTGTTTTTAGTTCCACAATGTTGGTGAAGTGGTTAGTTGCTGCATACCCAAACATTGCAAACTTTCATGTTTAACCCTTTCCTTCATTAATATCAAAATCTCCAAGAAAATGTTGTCAGTTTTCAATTTAAGAAGCACTGGAGTAAAAACTTTACCCTGTGGCCCTGTGGCAGTGAACTCAAGGGAGGGGAGGCGAGGGGCGAAACCCCCTAACACGAGAGAGGAAATCAAAGCCTATGGCTCCTTCACGCTTTGCACCTTGTTGTGTCCATTCAAGGGCTGTCATCGGATTGTTCCTCTTGCATCCCCATATTCGCCTCTGCTCAGTCCAAACACTATGGACATTAGGGGATTGGTGTAGGTGAAAAATAGCTTAGCGGGGCCGTTTATTTCGGAAAAGGGGTTCTTTAAAAACATTTGGCCGAATATAAGACGAAAAACAAAAACAAAAAACGTTGTTGGCATGATTATCCCTCTTCAAGACCACTTTCACTTTAAAAAAGGAATCTTTATAAACAAAATAAATCCAGAAGGCCTGCATCGTTGTGAAATGGAGAAAACATTCTGAATTATTTTTGCTCTTTCCCGAAAAAATTCTTGTTCATTCCCTTGAACTTGCTCCAATCTCATTTTTAACAATCCAGGCACCGCCACTTGTCGTTCATCATTGTTGGCCCTTATTTATCATCCCATGTGGCATAATCTACCGGCATTTTCCATCATTTGTTTGTTTGTTGATTGAGATACAGAATGGTTATGATGATTTCATACCTGTGCATCCTTTCAAGTGTTATTTGTTTCATAAATGAATACTTGGATAATGGCATTGATTCTGAAGTTATTTAAAGCATAATTAACTCTTTTAGAGAGGCACTTGTTTATCCAAAGGTTCGTAATTTCTAAAGTTTGTAATTCTGAAAATGAAATATGGTACATAATTCCGAAAATACACAAAGGTTATTCCAAAGATTCGTAATTCCGAAGAAAAAAAAGAAAAAAAAAGTATGCCTTTATTAAGGTTTTTATTTCATTTTCGGAATTATGAACCTTTGGGATTATGATTCCATTCATTTTCAGAACTACGAACCTTTGGAATAACAAATTTTCAGATCAACCTTAGGAAAATACGATATGTAACCAGGTTTTATGCAGGCTTTAGCGACTTAATCATTTTTTGATATCATGTCTTAGTCTACGTCGAGTTGAAATTTGCAATATAGCCAAGTGGCTTTTCTACTTTTAATTTGAAACATTGATCTGCGTAAAACGTTTGGAAATCTAAGTTTGATAAATTTAAAAAAAAAAAGTATCATACCAGAATATTATGAATTCATCAAGACATACATGTAAAGGGCTTATTAATTTTCTTTTTAATGGCAACAAAATGTTTAATGGTACAAATTTATTTCTAAGTTATGATGGTCAGTAAACATGTATAGGATCAAGACCATCCAGTCGAGGGAGAGTGTATAGGATAGTTATCATCTTTTCTCCCATTTTCCATGTCCCCTCTCCCACTCCCCCTCTCTCTTTCTTCTTTCTTCTTGACTTGTCTTTCTTTTATTCTGTCATGTGATGGGGAGAGGGGGCAACTGCCATTGTATTCCGTTACTTTGGAGAGTTTAAAGAATGCCTGGGGGAAAAATATATAGTCTTTTAAGGATTAATTAACCCTATAGACTGTCGGTAAAGTTATACTATAATATCAGGCGTATTGCAAAAAAAAATGCGTTTTTTTGTTTAAAGGAATATAGTTCTCTATGATCTGATTTGCATTTAATGTAGACGGCTTCTTCTTCCCATATGGGAATTCAGCAGAGAACGACTTGGTGTTAAACGGAGAAAAAACTATAATATTCAACAATAACTTCACGATCGCCAGGGAAAGCTCCAACTCGTTTAATGTAAGTTTACTACTTCATTCATTTTTTATGGAATAATAATATGGAACCACGTTCCTTGCCTCCCACTCTCAGGAATGCCATTTAACGCGTCTTGATTCTCTCTCCTCCTCTCAACACTCGACTTTATTTAAGTCAAGTGTGTGTGTGTGGGGGGGGGGGGGGAGGGGGTCAATTTTCATCACGGTATGGCGTGCTAAGTGTTCAGTTTTGATGTAAGAAATTGTTTGCATGTATTAATGTCATACACACCCACTTCACACACAGACGTATCTTCTTCTTTTTTGCACGGTATAACATGTACAAAAGTAAATTAGACTGTCCACCTCTCTTCCATGCCCTTAACCATGAATTGCAATTTTTACATGCGCACATCCGATGTGAAGGCAATCTGAATGCAGGAGTTCCTCCCACATCCCTGCTGATTGTACTCAAGAGGGTCCACATGATTGTCTTAGCCGCACGCATCCGATGTGAATGCAACCTGAATGCAGGAGTCCCTCCCACATCCCTGCTGATTGTACTCAAGAGGGTCCACATGATCTCAAAATAGATACCCTTAATAATCTTAGCCGCGCGCATCCGATGTGAAGGCAATCTAAATGCAGGAGTTCCTCCCACATCCCTGCTGCAGGTACTCAAGAGGGTCCACATGATCTCAAAATAGATACCCTTAATTGTCTTAGCCGCGCGCATCCGATGTGAATGCATCCTGAATCCAGGAGTCCCTCCCACATCCCTGCTGCATGTACTCAAGAGGGTCCACAGGATCACAAAAGATACCCTTAATTGTCTTAGCCGCGCGCATCCGATGCGAAGGCAATCTAAATGCAGGAGTTCCTCCCACATCCCTGCTGCAGATACTCAAGAGGGTCCACAGGATCACAAAATAGATACCCTTATTGTCTTAGCCGCGCGCATCCGATGTGAATGCATCCTGAATGCAGGAGTCCCTCCCACATCCCTGCTGATTGTACTCAAGAGGGTCAACATGATTTCATAATAGATACCCTTAATTGTCTAAGCCGTGCGCATTCGATGTGAATGCATCCTGAATCCAGGAGTCCCTCCCACATCACTGCTGATTGTACTCAAGAGGGTCCACAGGATCACAAAATAGTTACCCTTAATAATCTTAGCCGCGTGCATCCGATGTGAAGGCAATCTGAATGCAGGAGTCCCTCCCACATCCCTGCTGATAGTACTCAAGAGGGTCCACATGATTTCAAAATAGATACCCTTAATAATCTTAGCCGCGCGCATCCGATGTGAAGGCAATCTAAATGCAGGAGTTCCTCCCACATCCCTGCTGCAGATACTCAAGAGGGTCCACATGATCTCAAACTAGATACCCTTAATTGTCTTAGCCGCGGGCATCCGATGTGAATGCATCCTGAATCCAGGAGTCCCTCCCACATCCCTGCTGCATGTACTCAAGAGGGTCCACAGGATCACAAAATAGATACCCTTTATTGTCTTAGCCGCGCGCATCCGATGCGAAGGCAATCTAAATGCAGGAGTTCCTCCCACATCCCTGCTGCAGATACTCAAGAGGGTCCACAGGATCACAAAATAGATACCCTTAATAATCTTAGCCGCGCGCATCCGATGTGAAGGCAATCTAAATGCAGGAGTTCCTCCCACATCCCTGCTGCAGGTACTCAAGAGGGTCCACATGATCTCAAAATAGATACCCTTAATTGTCTTAGCCGCGCGCAACCGATGTGAATGCATCCTGAATCCAGGAGTCCCTCCCACATCCCTGCTGCATGTACTCAAGAGGGTCCACAGGATCACAAAAGATACCCTTAATTGTCTTAGCCGCGCGCATCCGATGCGAAGGCAATCTAAATGCAAGAGTTCCTCCCACATCCCTGCTGCAGATACTCAAGAGGGTCCACAGGATCACAAAAGATACCCTTAATTGTCTTAGCCGCGCGCATCCAATGCGAAGGCAATCTAAATGCAGGAGTTCCTCCCACATCCCTGCTGCATGTACTCAAGAGGGTCCACAGGATCACAAAATAGATACCCTTAATAATCTTAGCCGCGCGCATCCGATGTGAAGGCAATCTAAATGCAGGAGTTCCTCCCACATCCCTGCTGCAGGTACTCAAGAGGGTCCACATGATCTCAAAATAGATACCCTTAATTGTCTTAGCCGCGCGCATCCGATGTGAATGCATCCTGAATCCAGGAGTCCCTCCCACATCCCTGCTGCATGTACTCAAGAGGGTCCACAGGATCACAAAAGATACCCTTAATTGTCTTAGCCGCGCGCATCCGATGCGAAGGCAATCTAAATGCAGGAGTTCCTCCCACATCCCTGCTGCAGATACTCAAGAGGGTCCACAGGATCACAAAATAGATACCCTTAATTGTCTTAGCGGCGCGCATCCGATGTGAATGCATCCTGAATGCAGGAGTCCCTCCCACATCCCTGCTGATTGTACTCAAGAGGGTCAACATGATTTCATAATAGATACCCTTAATTGTCTAAGCCGTGCGCATTCGATGTGAATGCATCCTGAATCCAGGAGTCCCTCCCACATCACTGCTGATTGTACTCAAGAGGGTCCACAGGATCACAAAATAGTTACCCTTAATAATCTTAGCCGCGTGCATCCGATGTGAAGGCAATCTGAATGCAGGAGTCCCTCCCACATCCCTGCTGATAGTACTCAAGAGGGTCCACATGATTTCAAAATAGATACCCTTAATAATCTTAGCCGCGCGCATCCGATGTGAAGGCAATCTAAATGCAGGAGTTCCTCCCACATCCCTGCTGCAGGTACTCAAGAGGGTCCACAGGATCACAAAATAGATACCTCTAATTGTCTTAACCGCGCGCATCCGATGTGAATGCATCCTGAATGCAGGAGTCCCTCCCACATCCCTGCTGCATGTACCAAAGAGGGTCCACAGGATCACAAAATAGATACCCTTAGTTGTCTTAGCCGCGCGCATCCGATGTGAAGACAATTTGAATGCAGGAGTTCCTCCCACATTCCTGCTGCATGAACTCAAGAGGGTCCACAGGATCACAAAATAGATACCCTAAATTGTCTTAGCCGCGAGCATCCGATGTGAAGACAATTTGAATGCAGGAGTCCCTCCCACACCCCTGCTGCATGTACTCAAGAGGGTCCACAGGATCACAAAAAAGATACCCTTAATTGTCTTAGCCGCGCGCATCCGATGTGAAGGCAATCTAAATGCAGGAGTTCCTCCCACATCCCTGCTGCAGGTACTCAAGAGGGTCCACAGGATCACAAAATAGATCCCCATAATTGTCTTAGCCGCGCGCATCCGATGTGAATGCATCCTGAATGATTGTACTCAAGAGGGTCCACATGATCTCAAACTAGATACCCTTAATTGTCTTAGCCGCGGGCATCCGATGTGAATGCATCCTGAATCCAGGAGTCCCTCCCACATCCCTGCTGCATGTACTCAAGAGGGTCCACAGGATCACAAAATAGATACCCTTTATTGTCTTAGCCGCGCGCATCTGATGCGAAGGCAATCTAAATGCAGGAGTTCCTCCCACATCCCTGCTGCAGATACTCAAGAGGGTCCACAGGATCACAAAATAGATACCCTTAATTGTCTTAGCCGCGCGCATCCGATGTGAAGGCAATCTAAATGCAGGAGTTCCTCCCACATCCCTGCTGCATGTACTCAAGAGGGTCCACAGGATCACAAAATAGATACCCTTAATTGTCTTAGCCGCGCGCATCCCATGTGAAGGAAACCTGAATGCAGGAATCCCTCCTACATCCCTGCTGCAGATACTCAAGAGGGTCCACAGGATCACAAAATAGATACCCATAATTGTCTTAGCCGCGCGCATCCCATGTGAAGGAAACCTGAATGCAGGAATCCCTCCCACATCCCTGCTGCAGATACTCAAGAGGGTCCACAGGATCACAAAATAGATACCCATAATTGTCTTAGCCGCGCGCATCCCATGTGAAGGAAACCTGAATGCAGGAATCCCTCCCACATCCCTGCTGCAGATACTCAAGAGGGTCCACAGGATCACAAAATAGATACCCATAATTGTCTTAGCCGCGCGCATCCCATGTGAAGGAAACCTGAATGCAGGAGTCCCTCCCACATCCCTGCTGCAGATACTCAAGAGGGTCCACAGGATCACAAAATAGATACCCTTAATTGTCTTAGCCGCGCGCATCCCATGTGAAGGAAACCTGAATGCAGGAGTCCCTCCCACATCCCTGCTGCAGATACTCAAGAGGGTCCACAGGATCACAAAATAGATACCCTTAATTGTCTTAGCCGCGCGCATCCCATGTGAAGGAAACCTGAATGCAGGAGTCCCTCCCACATCCCTGCTGCAGATACTCAAGAGGGTCCACAGGATCACAAAATAGATACCCTTAATTGTCTTAGCCGCGCGCATCCCATGTGAAGGAAACCTGAATGCAGGAGTCCCTCCCACATCCCTGCTGCAGATACTCAAGAGGGTCCACAGGATCACAAAATAGATACCCTTAATTGTCTTAGCCGCGCGCATCCCATGTGAAGGAAACCTGAATGCAGGAGTCCCTCCCACATCCCTGCTGCATGTACTCAAGAGGGTCCACAGGATCACAAAAGATACCCTTAATTGTCTTAGCCGCGCGCATCCGATGCGAAGGCAATCTAAATGCAGGAGTTCCTCCCACATCCCTGCTGCAGATACTCAAGAGGGTCCACAGGATCACAAAATAGATACCCTTAATTGTCTTAGCCGCGCGCATCCGATGTGAATGCATCCTGAATGCAGGAGTCCCTCCCACATCCCTGCTGATTGTACTCAAGAGGGTCAACATGATTTCATAATAGATACCCTTAATTGTCTAAGCCGTGCGCATTCGATGTGAATGCATCCTGAATCCAGGAGTCCCTCCCACATCACTGCTGATTGTACTCAAGAGGGTCCACAGGATCACAAAATAGTTACCCTTAATAATCTTAGCCGCGTGCATCCGATGTGAAGGCAATCTGAATGCAGGAGTCCCTCCCACATCCCTGCTGATAGTACTCAAGAGGGTCCACATGATTTCAAAATAGATACCCTTAATAATCTTAGCCGCGCGCATCCCATGTGAAGGCAATCTAAATGCAGGAGTTCCTCCCACATCCCTGCTGCAGGTACTCAAGAGGGTCCACAGGATCACAAAATAGATACCTCTAATTGTCTTAACCGCGCGCATCCGATGTGAATGCATCCTGAATGCAGGAGTCCCTCCCACATCCCTGCTGCATGTACCAAAGAGGGTCCACAGGATCACAAAATAGATACCCTTAGTTGTCTTAGCCGCGCGCATCCGATGTGAAGACAATTTGAATGCAGGAGTTCCTCCCACATTCCTGCTGCATGAACTCAAGAGGGTCCACAGGATCACAAAATAGATACCCTAAATTGTCTTAGCCGCGAGCATCCGATGTGAAGACAATTTGAATGCAGGAGTCCCTCCCACACCCCTGCTGCATGTACTCAAGAGGGTCCACAGGATCACAAAATAGATACCCTTAATTGTCTTAGCCGCGCGCATCCGATGTGAATGCATCCTGAATCTAGGAGTTCCTCCCACATCCCTGCTGCAGGTACTCAAGAGGGTCCACAGGATCACAAAATAGATACCCATAATTGTCTTAGCCGCGCGCATCCGATGTGAATGCATCCTGAATGATTGTACTCAAGAGGGTCCACATGATCTCAAACTAGATACCCTTAATTGTCTTAGCCGCGGGCATCCGATGTGAATGCATCCTGAATCCAGGAGTCCCTCCCACATCCCTGCTGCATGTACTCAAGAGGGTCCACAGGATCACAAAATAGATACCCTTTATTGTCTCAGCCGCGCGCATCCGATGCGAAGGCAATCTAAATGCAGGAGTTCCTCCCACATCCCTGCTGCAGATACTCAAGAGGGTCCACAGGATCACAAAATAGATACCCTTAATTGTCTTAGCCGCGCGCATCCGATGTGAAGGCAATCTAAATGCAGGAGTTCCTCCCACATCCCTGCTGCATGTACTCAAGAGGGTCCACAGGATCACAAAATAGATACCCTTAATTGTCTTAGCCGCGCGCATCCCATGTGAAGGAAACCTGAATGCAGGAATCCCTCCCACATCCCTGCTGCAGATACTCAAGAGGGTCCACAGGATCACAACATAGATACCCATAATTGTCTTAGCCGCGCGCATCCCATGTGAAGGAAACCTGAATGCAGGAATCCCTCCCACATCCCTGCTGCAGATACTCAAGAGGGTCCACAGGATCACAAAATAGATACCCATAATTGTCTTAGCCGCGCGCATCCCATGTGAAGGAAACCTGAATGCAGGAATCCCTCCCACATCCCTGCTGCAGATACTCAAGAGGGTCCACAGGATCACAAAATAGATACCCTTAATTGTCTTAGCCGCGCGCATCCCATGTGAAGGAAACCTGAATGCAGGAGTCCCTCCCACATCCCTGCTGCAGATACTCAAGAGGGTCCACAGGATCACAAAATAGATACCCTTAATTGTCTTAGCCGCGCGCATCCCATGTGAAGGAAACCTGAATGCAGGAGTCCCTCCCATATCCCTGCTGCAGATACTCAAGAGGGTCCACAGGATCACAAAATAGATACCCTTAATTGTCTTAGCCGCGCGCATCCCATGTGAAGGAAACCTGAATGCAGGAGTCCCTCCCACATCCCTGCTGCAGATACTCAAGAGGGTCCACAGGATCACAAAATAGATACCCTTAATTGTCTTAGCCGCGCGCATCCCATGTGAAGGAAACCTGAATGCAGGAGTCCTTCCCACATCCCTGCTGCAGATACTCAAGAGGGTCCACAGGATCACAAAATAGATACCCTTAATTGTCTTAGCCGCGCGCATCCCATGTGAAGGAAACCTGAATGCAGGAGTCCCTCCCACATCCCTGCTGCAGATACTCAAGAGGGTCCACAGGATCACAAAATAGATACCCTTAATTGTCTTAGCCGCGCGCATCCCATGTGAAGGAAATCTAAATGCAGGAGTCCCTCCCACATCCCTGCTGCATGTACTCAAGAGGGTCCACAGGATCACAAAATAGATACCCTTAATTGTCTTAGCCGCGCGCATCCCATGTGAAGGAAACCTGAATGCAGGAGTCCCTCCCACATCCCTGCTGCATGTACTCAAGAGGGTCCACAGGATCACAAAATAGATACCCTTAATTTCATATAACCAATATTACATGCATTTCATTGTTCAATATAACATATATTGACCTTCAAATCCAGAATTTACCATGTGCTGTTATAATTCGACCTAGGATTGCAGCTCAGTGAAATATAACACCACTGGGCAGAAACTGCATTTTCTCGGTACACATTTATATATATTCATATATATATATATATCTAGATATATTGCATTCCTGCTAGCTGATTGCAATATATATGATATACCAAGAAAGAAAGTCAATAGTATTATTACTGTATACATAAAATAAAATCGAACTACAGTGAAATCTAATGGTTCCTTAATTCCTTTGTCCCACTTTCCATTCGTAAATACAATGTACAACTCCAATCAATTTGAATAAGCCTGTATCTTGCAACTTCGCTAATCATCAATTGCATTGTACCCTTTCCTTTTTCTTTTCAACCAAATGTACCAGTATCACGAGCATAGAAATTAATAATACCCTATGATATCTTGTTATTCCAAGTTTTAGCATGTTATTCCAAGGTTTAGTTATATACTGTACCGTTTAATTTATGAAGGAAAAAGGAAAGAATTCAGCTATATAACCGTGACAAAGAATGAAACATGTAATAAATACTGTTGATAATGATGATGATAATAATAATAATAGTAACAATAATAATAATGATAATGATAATAATGATGATAAAAATAATGATAAAATAATGATAATACTATTTTGTAATTCTACGCAATCGTACATTTTCAATAGTATTGTAAGTCCATTCATTATTTATTCTATTTTCTTATATTATTCCACTATGTAAAAACGATTTTATATCCGAGTTTCCATATGAATCTGTCATTTGGCGTTTGCTACTGTGTAATATCTATTGTGTTTGTTCATGTGCTTTATGTAATGCCAACAACTGAATCTCCAAATGGACCAATAAAATTAATCTGAAATCTGAATCTGAATCTGAATCTGAATTTAAAAAAGTTCAATTTATCAAATCATGGCAATGTTCGAATCCAACAGTGTCTCGACTGGTCTTAGAGCAAAATTTGGCAAGTCAAAATGAGAAGAAGAAAAAATCCCGCAATACTAGCAATGCATTTTTATAAACTGGGGTTCTATTCAATTCAGTAGGTACATTAAGTTAGTATTTTAATTAGAACTTTACTTGACTTTAATAGTTATATGTCTTTACTCGTATTCAGATAATATCTTAGCAATTTAGTTAAGCAAGTCGACTTTAAGGCAAAAAAATAACTGATAAGCATTGCGACATCACATGGTCCATCAAAATGTGCATGCTTATAATTGTGCGCAGCTTAGGAAGTCACGCTTGGCATGCAATATTATTGTAACGATAAAGCACGCTGATTCTCCATCGGTGAAGTGACGTTTTGTGCGGAGGAAAAGCAATATGTTCACAATATTGAACTCGACCAGGAAAAGGGAATAAAATACATGATTTTATTCTCTTGGCATAATAATTTGTTATTCTTTTATACTATTGGACTATTTGTATACTATTTTGCCTTGACTTGCAGGTAATTGGCGATAGTGGGTATATTTCCCATGCAGGAGCATTCATTAACGTCCTTTGCAGTGGTGTTAGAATCAAGGGCGATATCTTTTTCAGGTGCTGTATTACATTTTGACTTGATTAGATCTTATTGGTCATGTAGAGTCGATATTAATTTCTACTTAAAACTTTCGCTGTATGGTTATAACGATGAAGTAAATAATAATTGTTCATCAAAGATGCAGGAAGAAATGGGAAAAAGCATGGATGTACACACACTGTGATTGATTTGCCCAGACAGAGAGGGATAGAGAGAGAGAGAGAGAACGAGAGAGAACGAGAGCGAAGGGGGAGTGGTATAGACACACATACTGTACATGTACTCACATAGAGTGATAGTGGGAGAAATTAATAGAGGGGGGGGGGGAGAGAAGATGGAGAGCGGGGAGAGGGAGAGAGACAGAGGGAGAGAGAGCATGTTGGGGGGGGGGGGGGCTAACACACACACACACACACTCACACGCGAGCATACATGTACACACACAAAGTGATAGTAGGAGAAAGAGAGGGGAAGAAGAGGTAGAGAGAGAATTAAGGGGGAAGTATATCACACGAGAAGAAGACTTCAGATCCCCTTCTCACACCATCTTTCTATCGATTGTACGTGATTTGTTAATGTTCTTAAAGGTAATACAAAGTTTTGGGATGGGGTCATGAATTTGGTTCAAATGAACATATTGGAAGCATATGCGATCCTACAATATTCAGTGATCGTTGTCGCGGTCGAAATCGACTCTAAAGTTATGAAATTGTAAATAATAACACTTTATGTTGAATAGCTCCCTCTCAAGTTCAAGATATTAATTAAGCTATAAAACAATGTTTATTGAATAAAATTGACCGATTAGCTATTCCCGTTCGGAAATTATATACCACAACTACATATTCTGAGATTTTCATGGTCACAGCTAACATTGTACGGCCGTAGGAGCTTTTTGAAATTTATCAAAATTTATCAAAATTTACCGGGAGCACCGGTAAATCTTTATATTAAATTTTTCTCGAAAGCAGAAGTGTTTTAGGGGCTAACATTTCTAGTGCTTTTAATACATCTACAGGGACATCCAAATATTTCAAAATTGTAAAGAATCACTATCCACTCTTTTTTCAAAATTTCCCAAAAGTTTGTAATACCTTTAAAGTAATACTGGTATCCTGTCTGAATCCATGCTACGCCACTTAGTTAGTATTTATCTTGGAGTTGCCAGAATTATAGTCCGTTGTCATTTGGTTAGTTGTGGATTTTTGTGAGGATTCTTGGAAACATACATTTTTAGAAAGAGAGTGTCGTAACTGAAATTATGAGTGTTGTTTCCAAATTTCAAAATATGTCTGAAGTTGGCATGAAGAATTATTAGACACTGACAGAGAGGAGGATGGAAAGAGAACGTTTAGTAAGATACGAAAGGGGATAACGGGCACATAATGATATAGCAATTAAAACTCATTGTGATTTACAAGAACATATTGGTGCACTTAATTGTAATTATGTTGACAATCACGTTTTGCGTTATAAGAACAATTTATTGAAAAGATCAATGATATGAGATCCCAGAATTCAATTCAGTTTATTTGGCCAAAAAAAAATACAAATCATAAATCAAAATTGCATGAACTAATGCCACGAAGGGCCAGTAGTAATTGCAACCATAATTTAAATTGACAGAGAATCTTGTGTTGATAGGGTTGCATATTCCTTTCATGTTTATCATGTTGTTTCTTTTATATTATCTGTTTTGTTTCTCACTATATCACTCCATTTATCGATACCCTTGTCAAATGAATTACATAATGGATCTAGCGATTCATCCAAAGTTGATCAAGGTCAAACATTACATAACTGAAAATACGTATTTTAAGTTCTGTGTCAAACACTGTCGACGATAACAATTTTTCACATTCACTGCTGATGGCGTGTACAATATGTTAAAAGTGCCACGATATCTAAACATAATTATGCATTTTCAAACATTATTAGAATCATCTCTAATATCATGTCTAGAAAAATATTAGGGAAAAATAACAATTTTTCAGTTAATGATACATATATTTTTCTAAATAGCAATATAAGAATCCTAAAAATACCCAAATCACCATTTTCGCAATGCCTGAAAAGTAAGTTTACATCCATTTTAAATTACGGAACAACGTGCATATTTTTAGTCACGACCTTGTCTTTCCAAAGTATATGTTTCCAAACATCCTTACAAAATTTCCCAAACGGTCGAGTGTTTTTATTAAATAAATGACAACGGACTAAAGTGTATTTAGGAAATTGGCGTCAGTCAAAATCAACCTTCAATGCGATTCAGCATCCTTCTTTCCTTCGAATATAATTGGCTAAATATTATCTTCTTAGTGGTTTTTGTACATTGTTTTGAATATTATACTTATATATACATATATAGTGGCGTAATGAGCATAAACGTTTGGGGGGGGGCTGACAAAAAATCTGCATCACCCCACTCTTACATGCAGGCCCCGCTGAACGTTTTTCAAAGTGGGGTCTAGGGGCAAATCCACGGCGGGGGGTCAAGGGGCAGACCCCGAGGCTCTAGGGGTATGGACATCAGTGGCGGATCCAGCGATTTCTCACCGGGGAGCACAAAATGGCATGAGGTGAAATATATGTAAAACGATGAAGCGACTGAGCGAGGCTTTAGCGGCGAGGGAGCGGAGCAACCAAGCGGTGTCGGTTTGGGAGGGGGTTCCGAGTATAGAAAGCATTTGTAATTTTAGAACCACATAAGACGCATTTTTAAGGCACTTTTTGGAATAATATGACGTAAATTTGCTTTCTCCCACCCCCTCCAAGAGTAGGGGTCTTTTGCAATTTAAGAACCACATTTGGTGCATTAATGTCCACCGGCACTTCCTGGAAAAAATGAGGCCTTCTGATTGGTTAGAAGTTAGAGAAAAGTGATCTGTCACGTCTGCACAATGCACCAAGAAGGTCGTCCGATACTTCACCAGTAGTACTTGCAAAAATTATCGCGAGTGTATAAAATGTGTTCTTATCAGGGGCGTCGCTAGACCTTTTTTTCGTGGGGGAAGGGGGGGGGGTGGTGTAGAGGCCACCGATTACCGACAAGAATTGCCACCAATTACCAACAAATATATTAATGCCAATGTCCCAATTAATGTCTACAAATTTAACCCTATAAACCCGTGGCCAGGAACTAAGTTATTATTCCGTTTCCCCCCTCCCGCAGCTATGACGTTTCATTTAATTATTAGAGAAAGAAGAGGATTCATTGTACCATTCTCGACTCTTTAATCATTGTCTGAATTTGGTTTCCCCCCCCCCCCCCCTCTCGCGCGAATCGCGGAAGCTTTCACGTTTCATTAAATTATTAGAGAAAGAAGACGATTCGTTGTATCGTGTCCTTGTCAGAATTCAGTTCCCCCCTCCCCCTTCATTAAATGATTTACGCTTAATCCTTGTCTGAAATCATTTTCGCCTTGCGCAAAGCGCGGAAGCTTTGCCACTTCATTACATTATTAGAGAAAGAAGACGATTCGTTGTACCGTTCTATATATTCCCCTAATCCTTGTCTGAATTCAGTTTTACCCATTACGGGCCCCTGCCAGGCGCACCGGAAGCAGTTTGGGATCGGGGGGGGGGGGGTGGGGGCAAACATTTCAGGGGGCTCGCCTTCCAGGGGCAGTGGCGTTATGAGCAAAAACGTTTCGAGGGGGGGGGGGTGGGCAGAAGAAAAATGTGCATCACCACCAGCTATGCAGGCTCCACGGCAGTGGCGGATCCAGGGCCGGGGGGGGGGCCTGGGGAAAAAAATGTGTAAAACATGATTTTTACCTGTTTTGGGCCATGGACCCCCCCCCTGGCGCTCAAGGGGGGGGGGGGGTGCAAATTTTTAAATTTTGGAGGGACAAAAAAAAAAAATGTGCTCACTACCCCATCAAAATAATCAAAATGACTAAACCGTTAAATAACTGCATGTATATACAGGTTCATTTATAACAAAGTCTTTCATATGAATCTAAAATCAACTTAATTACTAATCAATTGCAACACAAATCATAATGGATTACATCGAAAGGGTGCGGCGCGGTGTGGTGAGTTCAACGCATCCATTCGAGAAAAGCCCCCCCCCCCCCCCCCGCGCTTTTCCTCGAAAGGGTGCGTTGAGAACTGAGTACCGTCTTAACACACCCTTTCGAGATAAGCGGGGGTCTTTTCTCGAAAGGGTGCGTCGACTAGTCTTTCACATCAGTCGTTTAAAATGTTTAAGGAATAGAAATGTCGTTGAAATAATCAAAATTGAAACTACTTTTTACGTAGTCTTGCAGATCAGGCATTTATAAGAATTAAATCAGTAAATAAAAAGAAACACAATTAAATAATTAACTTAAATATTTTAAAAATGTCAAATATAGGTGGTTAGCTAGTCTTGCATATCAGTCGTTTATTTATTGAAATAAAAAATAATATCCATTTCTTTTTTGTATGGAATTCAGTTTTTTAATGTTAACTAGTCTTGCATAACTGTCTCTAAATTACAAATAACAATTAATTGCCATTTTACTTAATCAGACACACGTTTATGTATTCGTCAAGTCTTGTTGAAAAACTGTAGGGGTCATGTGTTTTTTTTTTTACATTTTGCCAAAACAAATTGAAATTATCTTTTATTGTCTATACTCTATACCATCTGAAAAATGTATTCACCGGCATATATGCCATCTGGTTGTTATCACATCCAGGTAAATTTAAATTTAAGGAAAGTAACATTCTTTCGCATAAAATGCCCTTCTTTAGTTCAAAATAAATGTGTCACCTTCAAAATCAGTTATTATCCAATTAAGACAGCAACAAGACATACCCAATCAATATTCACTCACACACCGGTTCAACTTGTTTACAAACGTCGTTGTTGATGTTAATTAAAAAGACAAAATATAATAAAAAGTTTGATATAAAAGCTAACATATTTATTACTTTTCAATAAACATTAAACTAGCAAACAATAATAGCAGTAACAATTGATGAAGGTATTATGGGGAATTCAACAGAGATGATTCCTTGCTTGGGTCTGTGGAACTCTGTGCTGATTCTATAAAATCTCCATCCCCACCCTCCCCCCCTTCTGTCTCTCAGGCGCGGATCAAGTGGGGGTCGAGCGGGCCTTGCCCCCCCCCCCCGCCAAAAAAAAGAGATAGAGAAGGAAAAGAAGGGGAAAGGGAAAAAGGAGAGAAAGGAAAAGAAAGAAGAGGAAGAAAAGAAAAGGGGAAAGAAGGAAATCGGGGGACGAAAGGGACTTGCGTCGCAGGCTGTTGCCTACCCCCCCCCCCCCATCAAAAAAATAAGAGAGAAGGAAGGAAAGAGAAAGAAAAAAGGAAAAGAGCAGATAAAAGGAAGGAAAAAAGAAGAAGAAGAAAAGAAAAGAAGGGGGGGCTCGCCTTCCAGGGGCAGTGGCGTTATGAGCAAAAACGTTTCGAGGGGGGGCAGAAGAAAAATGTGCATCACCACCAGCTATGCAGGCTCCACGGCAGTGGCGGATCCAGGGGGGGGGGCCTGGGGGAAAAAACGTGTAAAACGTGATTTTAACCTGTTTTGGGCCATGGACCCCCCCCCCCCCTGGCGCTCAGGGGGGGGGGGGGGGTGCAAATTTTTAAATTTTGGAGGGACAAAAAAAAAAATGTGCTCACTACCCCATTAAAATAATCAAAATGACTAAACCGTTAAATAACTGCATGTATATACAGGTTCATTTATAACAAAGTCTTTCATATGAATCTAAAATCAACTTAATTACTAATCAATTGCAAGACAAATCATAATGGCTTACATCGAAAGGGTGCGGTGCGGCGTGGTGTGGTGAGTTCAACGCATCCATTCGAGAAAAGCGGATCAAGTGGGGGTCGAGCGGGCCTTGCCCCCCCCCCCCGCAACAAAAAAGAGATAGAGAAGGAAAAGAAGGGGAAAGGGAAAAAGGAGAGAAAGGAAAGAAAGAAGAGAAAGAAAAGAAAAGGGGAAAGAAGGAGATCGGGGGACGAAAGGGCCTTGCGTCGCAGGCTGTTGCCTACCCCCCCCCCCCCCCATCAAAAAAATAAGAGAGAAGGAAGGAAAGGGAAAGAAAAAAGGAAAAGAGCAGATAAAAGGAAGGAAAAAAGAGGAAGAAGAAAAGAAAAGAAGGGGGGATATCAGTTGCAATTTTCCCGCCAACAAGTTGTGGTTCAGGGGGGGGGGAGCAAAGAGCCCTTGCCTCCTCCCGCCCCGGCCCTGGAAAGAAAAAGGAAAGAGGAGAGCGAAAAGGGAACAAAAAAGAGGACGAAGAAAAGAAAAGGGTGAAAAGAAGGGGAGATCAGTTGCGGTTAATCCCGCCAACAACGTGTGGATCGGGGTGGGGCCGAAAGGCCCTTGCCTCGCCTACTCCCAGCAAACCTAAGAGAGAGAGAGAAGGAAGGGAAGAGAAAGAGGAGAGAAAGGGAAAGGAAAACAAAGAGAAAGAAGAAAGGTAGGGGAGATCAGTTGCGTTTTTTCCCGCAAACAAAGGATATTTGACTCCGTACTTCGTTCTAATGAAGACGGTCGCAAACTATCCCGCTTGTTGGGAAATAGTGGGATATTTTGCAAACTAGACCGAGATATCTTGGGATATTATCCCGACCAACTATCCAGCTAATTTGCTACTTCGGTCTAATGAAGACGCAAATTAGCTGGATAGTTTCGATCGGGATAGTTCAAATAGCTAGATATTTGGCAATCTCGAGATAGTGAAGACGGGCCTATGGAAACTAGCTGGAGATAGGACTTTTACTATTACTGCATCTTAATATTGGAATAGGCTACCTTTAATACTCAGGCAATCACCATCTTTCTCTTCTCTTCATTTAAAAAAGGGACTTTAAACATTTCTTTTTTTGTAATCCAGATTTTTAGTTTTCATTCTCATTCTATGTAGGATTCTTCTTGTAAGCGCTTTGGGCCGCTCTGCAAAGCGCAGTATGTAAATAATAATTTGAATGCTCGGAATATGAACTTGAATGAAGAAAGTATGACAAAAGCTGCATAAACCTATATTAATTCATTTTTCTTCTAGGCATGTTCTTATTCTATTCTTGAACATAGCTACCATGCAAAAACAAATTCAGTGTTAAATCTCGTGAAAGACATAATCTTCAAGATCATACATCTAGTAGTAATGGTAATCTGTCCTAAGTATTTTCGGACAAGAAAGAAATTCAAATATTGTATTATGAGCAAACAAATCTGCAATCTGCATTTTGGGCAGCCACTACATCGTGTTCGGAAGCGAGGTGCCCACATAAAAAGTCAATTTTTTTCTTCATTAAGAAATTAAAAAAATTACCAAATAAACTATTTTAAAAGCTTGGTTCTCTTTGGTCGCTGGCAAAATTTAGAAATTGACAAGTCAATATTGTCGTCACCCCCCCCCCCATCGGTTATGATGTGCCTGTATGCCTGGTATATGGTAAACCCGGACGCTTTGATTTCTATTTATTTTTCATTGGTTTTATCTGTACCTACTACTTTTTAACTCTGAACAAATTATTTTTACTCCTAATACCGCTTTGATCATCAAACATTGAATGACCCGCTTTGTTTACATTTTATCATTGTGTGATATTCATGAACCTTCAGGACATCAGATCAAGGAACTGACCAAATAACATACACTCAAGCTGAGCGTGTAATTCGAAACGCTGCACCACAGTTTCTTGGCCATTCTTTACGCGGCGCAATTATGGTTGTTTCATGGATAGATGTACTTCGAGGCCCCGATCAGGTTCGTAAAAAATCCTTCTCATTTCTTCAAATCAATCAAGATAGAAATAAAACCATATTAAATAAAATTGATTGTATACCTACCATAACGTTCTAGAAATTATGACATTGAAGTGGCTCGTTAACAGGTACTATTTTCGGAGACGTGAGCTTAGATTCAGCTTATCTCCTTAGAATCCTGGTTGCGAACTCAAATACAATGAGACGATTCAAGGGGGGGGGGGGTGATGTCCTGAAAAATCAAAACACTTATTTTTATGTTTTCCCCTTTTTGTTTGATGTTCAGAACAGTACGTTTCAAGTACTGATCGGAACAGATGGTGAGCTGACTTACGTTATCTATAACTATAAGAGAGTCGGATGGAATGCACATCGGGTAAGAAATAGTGGCAACACACAAAAAAAAAAGAAGAATCTGAAAAAAAGTGAACGAATTATGTTAGAACCCGTTAAATAACATCTCTTCTATATACCCTCAAAGTGGTAATTTACATGTATAATCATTCGTATATTTTTCCTTCTTCCCACATTGAAGGAGATATTAAACATCAATCTATCCTTAATATATTGGTAAGTTACATATATTTGCATTTACCATTTATGAGGGCGCTGCACTGTAGCGACCAATATACTTACATGACTTCTTGCTCCTGTTATTGTGTCTAGAAATTATGTTTCTGTGATATGACATTGGACTGTGTATCAAACCAGGATGTATTTTTGGAAATGTGACCCTCACCTGGTTGTGTTTGACTGTGTTTTGTTTATGTCTCGTCTGTGAAATCCACTGCCAAAATGGACTACCTGCAACCCATATACAGTACGATCAAGATTTCTTGCTCTACCTCACCGCTATACCCTCGTCTTTGATCCGACCCCCGGACCTTCCCGAGTGGGTGCCAACAGGAGAGGAAAGCACGGAGGGATCAGATAGAGGGGTTCGGAGACGGAGTCATCGCTTTGAGGCGCGCCGTAAACAGTTTGGGATTGGCAAACATTTTAGGGTGCTCAACTTTAAGGGCCAGTGGCGTAATGAGCAAAAACGTTTTTGGGGCAGAAGAAGAAATGTGCATCACCACCATATTTACATGTTACATGCGGGCCCCGCGGAACGTTTTTCAAAGTGGTCAAGGGGGGATACCCCATTTGTGAGACTGGCAGGTCACTCATTATATGTGGGGCTCGAGTCCCCGGAGCCCCGCTGTTCTGCAGGCGCTGACATGAAGGCTTCGAAATAAGTATATTTTTGGCCCGACTGTAAATTTGGGAATTTGTAATTTTCCAACAAACGCATAAAGAAGTATAATTTACCCCCAAAATACCGGAAAATCATTATATTTGTAAATCACTGGTATCGAATTAAAAATAAATCACATTTAAATGTGACCGCCCCCACCCCCTCCTCTGCTCCCTACTTCCGGCGCCCCTGATCGCACTGCGCTACCAACAATCAACCTTAGTACTGAAGATCAATTACGAACAAAATCGACGAACTGCAAGCAAACGTGAGTAATGATCATGAATACAGAAACTCAAGTCTTGTATGTATGACAGAAACCTGGCCATTCAACAACATTGCGATAAATGGCTTCTACTCCATAAGATTGGATCATTATTTGGAAGAGAAGTACCTAGCCCTGAAAAATAGTCAAGATCTGCATGCAAACAAGCATGCAATGACTACATCAGGAACATCAGTCCAAATGCAACCCGAAACAGTTCTGGTCATTCATTGGCAGTAAGAATGGTATCCAACTGGAGAAATCATCCAATATGACTGCACCTCCAAGGCAGACACCATCAACAAACAGTTTGCATCAATATTTACCAAAGATGAGTTCTCAACTAATATCCCAGACAAAGGTGATATTCCTTATTCCTCCATGGAAGACATTGACATCTCTCCAGCTGGTGTCAACAAACTGTTGTCTGGACTTGATCCCCACAAAGCAACAGGCCCGGACTGAATGTCGGCTGGGTTACTCGCAAGGTACTTGCTGATGAAGTCACCCCAGTACTTACAACATTATTTAAAGCGTCTGTTGAACAAGGCGTTGTTCCACATGACTGGAGGATGGCAAATATTGATCATGTGTTAAAGAAAGGATATAGGAGCAATCCACAGAATTATAGCCCCATTTCTCTGACATCTATTCCATGCAAAATCTTGGAGCATATCATCTGCAGCTGCACCGTGAGTCACCTTGATGAAAATAACATCCTTTCAAATGCCCAGCATGGATTTCGCAAACGTCGTTCATGTATCACCGAATTCATCCTCACCTGTGACGACCTTGCCAAGGGACTAGACAGAGGCGAACAGCACGACATGATTTTGTTAGATTTCTCAAAGGTTTTCGACAACGTCCCTCACCATCGACTTCTATACAAACTTAAATTCTATGGCATCTATCAGTCTACACTGAGCTGGATACAAGATTTCCTCCACAACGGAACACAGAAATTAGTTCTCAATGGATGTACCTCAGACACTGTCTCAGTCTCATCAGGGGTACCGCAAGGTAGTGTCCTCGGCCCGCTCCCCTTCCTACTTTACATCAACAACCTACCCTATAGTGTATCTTCCCAATCAATTACCAGATTGTTTGCAGATGACATGTCTCCTCTACCGCAAGACTTGCTTTAAGGATGATGCAGAAAAAACTTCGAGAAGATCTCAACTCCCTGCAGCAGTGGAAATCAGACTGGCTGATGACATTTAATCCTCAGAAATTTCAGACCATCTCAGTCACTAAAAAGAGGACCCCAATCAACAAGACATACTCAATCCATGGTCAATCACTAGAAAATATCAGCTCTGCCAAGTATCTTGGTCTACAGCAAAACCTGAGCTGGAATCACCATATAAGCATGGTTGCCAAGAAGGCAAACTCCACCCGTGCCTTCTTGCAACACAACGTGAGCTCCGGCCCAAGAAACATCAAGGTGCTATGCTACAAGGCTCTCCTCAGACCTGTCCTGGAATACGGATGCGAATAATATTCGGAGGCTAGAGATGGTGCAATGGCAGTACACCAGGTTTTCCATAGGAGACCACCCTCGCACAAGCAGTGTCACCAACATGCTCCTTCGTCTGCAGTGGCCCATCCTTGAAGAAAGGCGAGCTCAGTACAAGCTGATAATGATGTACCGTAAGTATGCTCAACTCCTTGGTTGATGTACCAGCTGCACAATACTTCAAAGGCCTCAACTTCTCTTTGTGGCAATCAAAAGAAGATGCATGTCCCATATGCTCGTCGTTCTCCCTGCAAGTACAATCGCTTGTACCTCAGTAGCCAGCTTTAATAATAATAATAATGATAATTGATTCTTCTTGAGTGCTATTACAGACAAACTGATCAGAGCGCTATTATAACAGAAAAGAAACATAAAAATCATAGCAATCAAACAAGGAACAGTAATTAAGATATTATGAACGAAAATAAATTTAGATACTCAAAACGTACATTATGAACTCAAGATGGAAAGAGTTGGGTTTTAAGTTTCTTTTGGAAAGTGTCTTCTGTACTACATAGGCGGAGGTGTTGTGGTAGAGTGTTCCAGATGGTTGGTCCAGCATATGAGACTGAGATGCAGAAAACACTGTTGCGCTAGGATTGCGCCTGTTCTTGTTAACCGCACATATAGATTAGATCTGCACAACATTAAAGTACGAAGATACACCGACAACATGATGGCCTGTACTTCAACAGGAAAAGAAGAAGAGACATCGAACTGATGTGTGTTTCATTTCGCCCCTTTTCATCTGCCAGAGAAATTCCCTCAAGTCAATGTACTTTTAGTTTATATACCTCCGACCTCAGATAAACAAAATGCCTTGGAAACTGTTATGCCCCATTATTACCAATATGTTGATATAGCAACAATTAGGGGAGAAAACATTTTAGATAAATGTTACTGCTCAGTTAGGGATGCCTACAAGTCTCTTATTCGACATGGGATTGGTGCATCAGATCCCCATGCTGTCCATCTTATGCCAATTAGGTACAGATAAAAAGATTAAACGTTAAAAGCCAAGGAAAGGGTGATAAAAGAGTGGGACAATTAGTGGAGTGTAATGCTACAAGTCGCATTTGATATCACTGATTCAGACGTATTTCGTGACGAATGTGATGACAAATATGAACTAACAGATACAATAAATAGTTATGTCACTTTCTGTGAAGACTTACACCTTCGACTAAGCCCTGGTTTAATAGAAAGATAAAAGCAGCCATACAGAAAAAGAGTTTAAGAATGGAAATCATAATCGGATGAAAGAACTGACGAGATAAATAAAAAAAGACAAGTCAGTGAAGCAAAATGAAAACACAGATAAAAGCTGGAACGGTGCTTAATGACAAATAATCCCGGGAATGCATGGAAATCCTTAGAAGCATTGACGGAATTTTCCAACAAAAAGCAAGGAAACACTTTCGAGCACGAAGAGATTACAAAAGGAAAGGCAAATGAACATAATTCATCCTTTCTACCCCCGGCCCCCCACTCAGTGTTATTTAGGGTACGCATATGCGTGTTCCAACCGACCCCCCCCCCCCCCCTTTTCAGCAACAGTCCGGTGTGTAAAGTCAATACGGCTCGACCTTTTTCTTTTGTTACGAAAAGGACATTTTGGCAACACGCATGCGGTCATTTTGAAACCTGAGTGGGGGGGGGGGGGCCGGGTTTCTACCACTTCGAAAACCAAGATCGTCAAGAAGAGCTCAACGAACAACTAACACCGTTGCGTAACAGAATAAAAATGACTGCGAGCCTTTTGTGATCCATGAATCGGATGTTCGCAAACGGTTCAAGTTCATTTACCCTCGAAAGGCACAGATGGGGCCTCACGGTGTGAATGGACGAGTACTGAAAACATGCTCATTCCAACTCACGTCCCATATACTCTATGATATTCTAGATGTCGATCTCCGAAAGAGTAGTACCTGCCTGTTGGAAAGCGACCGTGTTTACGCCAGTACCTAAGAACAATCGCCCCACACGAATGGGGATTTACGCCCTATCGCGGTGACATCGGTTGTTATGAAAAGCCTGGAAAAGACGGGAACGTGCAAAGCTGACATGCTCAGTTCTCCCGCTATACTCGATGTAAACCATATAAAGCGAAGTGTTACGTTACTGATGCAGTTCCCACCTTGACAAACATGCTGTAAGAACACTTAGATAAGGAAGGTATTAGGTGTTATGCGAGAACAACTTTTATTGACTTCTCATTGGCATTTATTATTATTATTATTATTATTATTTATTTGGCATTTCAAACATACAATAGAAGGCACAATAGAATTACACATAGGATACAAAGTATGAAATAATAAATTTGGCTTCCCCTGCTGCACCTCTGGAAGTTAAAAAAAGGAATGTGAAATTCCTATAACACGTAAGTCTTTTCTTCCGACTGCAGGAAATGCATCAGGGGATGCCTAAAATATTATACATAATCAGACTTTAAAAAAAAAAAACAATTTATTGATGATAATGCATAAACTTAAGCTCTATAAATTGCAATATGTTATCTTAGTTGTACTTGTATGATGATGTCGGTGTCCTCTTACCCCCCCCCCCCCCTCCCCCTCCCGCCCCTAATTCAGCGACTGGCTGAGTCGTCGCGAAATCTTTGGGACTAAAAAGGAAAGAAAAACATATGTCCTCTCACCTTCCCCCCCCCCCCGGCCCCCCCCCCCCCCCCCTCCTTGAAAAAATCCTGCGTACCAGTACGCGCTTGATAGAGCCAGTAAGTAATAGTTTGATTTTCCGACAATTGTACGGAATGGTCGTAGGTTTTATGCTGCGCAAAAATGCAATCAGTTCAATTTTGACCATTACAATAAGTGGGTTATTGATGTAGACAAATGCTCATGTACCCTTTACAGCTCATTTTATGAATGTTATTACCAAAGAAGAAGAAAAGCCAGTCAGTTACTCAATAGTGTCTGTCAGTGAAGTCTAGCAAGTAAACAGGTTTCCTTGCATAATTTGAATATTAGGACACTGCTAACGTTTGAATTTCACAGATAGGGCATACATGACATATTCATAATTCCTGCAAAGTTCTACAGAATTTGATGTTGTCTGCAAAAGGGACAGAGTATCTTTAAGATTGCATCTGACGTTTAAAATGAAATATATCATTAAAAAAACTGTCATTACTCATTTCTACGAGATTTTGATTTAACACTGGATTGTAGGATGTCTTTCAAATCTTGCTAATAACATGATGTTATTTAATGGATAACACAAGGAGTCCCATCAATACTTGTTGTTATCATCAATATCCCCATCAGTTTTCATCATCGTCACCATCATCATCACCATCATCATTGTTATGATCAACGCCAACATCATTATCATCATCACCATCACCACCATGTTCATCATCAACACCAGCATCACAATCATTGTCATTACTGACCATCATCACCATTATCTTCATCATCATAATGATCATTATTACTATCATTTTTATTATCTTTATCAAGGTTGGGATGTATTATCCAGACAAAACTCTTCGCCACCTAGAACTTACCTTGGATGATCTTGTGACAGGTAGTAACTATGGAGTACAAGGAAGTTGGTTATTCGAAGTCTCAGATACATTTCGTGAGATAGGAAAAGGTACTGTAGAATCGTTATTTATTGTAAAGTACGCATTTTCGAATAACAAGAGTTTCATTCCAAAACTAATTCGAGTAAAGCAACGGATCTCTTTTAATTTACCTCTTTCCCTTGTTAGTTATCACTCCTGTTTTTTTAATGGTAGGGATATTGCCATACATAAATTTGCTTATCTTTAAAAAGAAATTCTAGCAATAAATTCTATTTTTCATAATTTGTTGTAATTTGAATTTGTGTAGATTAAGATACTTCTGGAATGAAACTCTTTTGTGACGATTTACATTCACCTAAAATGCAATTAAATTGTAATAATATAGTTGGGAGAATTAAGGAATCGATTAGAACAGTTTTTCCCAATTTTTATCATTAATAATAGTCCGTTTTTACTCAAATTGTCAGATTATCTGAAGAAAAAAAGAACAAAAGATGTGTGTGTGCTAAAAGGTTACCCAAATAAGTGACCTCCCCCTCTTCCTAACTGAACGAAATATTGGTCGGCCAAATTTTCAAATTTCTTGAACGAACAAAAAAAAATGTGCTCTTACCCCCCCCCCCTGCTTATTCACCGACTGGCTGAGTCGTTGAAAACAAATTCCTCAAATCTTGGACCCCCCAAAAAAAAAACTGTGCTCTTACCCCCCCCCCCCTAGCTAATTGTGCAACTCCTGTATTTAGAGACAAATATTAAAAATGTGAACTAAAGGTTGAACAATATATGGTGCAATTTTTTCAAGAGATTATAATTCTGTTATAACCAGAACTCTGATTATTCTTCATTTCATTGATAACATTAATAACTTCTATTTCAATAACTGGAATGAAGTATAAAGCTATCAGATTTTAAGCAAAGAGAAAATCAGGAAAGTGAATAGCCTATTTGTGGCGGGAATTTTCCTGGCAAGATTTTTGGCAAGAAAGGCACAAATAAACTAGATTGAGAGGCTGTCTGTCGTTGATTGCATCTGGTGTAGCAGAATACCTCTCTATCCGCCTCCGTCGTCTAGTGGTAAAACACCAGGAGGCGTTTCACAAAAGCGATTCCAGCGTAGACAAGCTTTTGCAAGCTTTGTAATAATTTCCAAAACAAAAGGAAGCATTATTATAGGAGGAACAAGAAATTTTAAAGCTATATACTTTAATTGTTTGTCTCATCCAGTTTATTTATCACTGCTGTAACTTCGATATACCACATAGGAATATAGATTTGATTGTCAACCACTGTGTTTCTTATATTTTTCCAACAGTTCTATGTGAACCGACCAACCCTTGTCTCAATGAAGGAACATGTGAGAACGATACATGCGTTTGCCCCGAGGGTTTCAGTGGAAACTTCTGTCATTTAGGTAAAAAACAAAAGACTAATTTTATGTTGGCAAACTCTGCTTTTTCTAGACTGCTGGTAAATTTAAAAATGGAGATGTTTTGGGTTTTGTGGAAAAAATATCATTGGCTATCTGGAGGGTAAATGTGGTCCAATAACCCTCCCCCATTCATAAAGGTCTATATAGGTATTAACAAAAGGAAAATTTTGTTTATAATTATGTTTCAATATCCCTGCTGTATTTGGATATGTATGTTAAATGTACGTTCAGTTATTAGGGAGCTCACTAGCATAATTGCTATTCCTTTGTACAGTAAAACCATATCTACAGCGGCTGCCCAAGGGAAACGCAAAAAGTGGTCTTTGTAGACAGGTTCCTTTAATACATGTTTCAATGAGAAACCATGTTCAAGGAAAACAAAAAATGTGGTCCTTGTATATAGACGGGCGGTCTTTGTAGACAGGTGGTCACTAAAGCAGGATTGACTGTAACGGGATGAAATGTGATCAATGGCAAGGAGTCAGTGTAACATCCTACAGGACAAGAAGCTGTGTATTACGAGCTCATTAAATTGGCGATAGCCATTCAGATTCTGCTTCGTACATTTAAATGCACACTCTGATGAAAGCAGGATTTTACTTTCCAATTATATATTTATTTGTTTTGAATCATACCAAAATTAATCAAACTAGAATCGAATTAGAAAAATTAAAAAACATTGAGAAAATTTAAAGCAATTGATATTTGGTCTCTAATTTTGTTGGACTGCGGGTAAGTTACCTGCATGAATTTGCCATCCTAATAGGGACTTTTAGATTTACAGGACGAGAGCGTGGACTGCCGCGTGTGACATTGTGTTAAGGCACTGGGCCGTGCCCGGCAGTGTCTTAAAAGGACGTCACATTACCTTAAAATGATGTCATACGTGGCGGTCCACGTTCTCGTCGTGTAAATCTAAAAGTCCCTATATTGCACACCTGGATTCACTGGTTCTCTGTGTGAATATAGTAACTACTAGGGGCTTGATTATTCACGAATGTTGGGTAGCCCGAAATCAACTAAGTAAGCCACCCCTTTTTTGTTTAAGGCTGAAAGGCCGGACTACTAAGTAAATCACTGTATCACTCTCTTTGTGTATAGGCTCGGTGTAAAGGCCCAGGGGTCTCAGTCATGTAGAAATACTGTATAGCATGCGTGACCCAGGAAGCTGTAATGAATGGAGATCCCGTCCAAGAGGCCCCTTTGAAGTCATCCGTGGCACCGCGCGTCTTTTGTTTCCCCTACCGTAATCCCCTTAATCCCCCTCCAAAACCTTACAGCTCCCTAGTAGCACTAAGTCCTTTCCACACACAGCCCAGCCCAGCGAGCACGGCGGCTTTTGCTTTGCCGGCCCGTACTTTGGGTGAATAGTGGTGCTAACTTGACAACTTCTAGCCCTAAATCATTAAATGCGCAAACATATAACACAATTTCATTTAGTTCTTTAGGAAGATAAACCTTTGGACTACCTTCCTAGCTATGTACAAATTTCGGAAATTTTCGGAAAATGTCAATAATTAGACGAGAAAATCATGATTATGAAAATCTTTCATTCGCTCTAACTCATGATTTCCTTGGTCGATTTCGCTGGTTAAAATGGCCATGTCTTTAGTAGAGCTATCCCAGAACGGAAAACGCATTTGATGACTAATAGAAAGTTGCATTGGTCATATGTTGTGAATTCTGCATTTTATATGTTATAGCTAAATACATCTTCCATGAACATGACTTAATTTGTCGGTGCCACGCATGGCTTCAAAGCCCGATGCTTGCATATTTTTGCAAACGAGTGAATAGAGAACTTAGGGAAGCAGAGGCGTTGCGTAACATTTCGTACTATTTGGAATGCCAGAGAGGGACTGTGCATTGATATGGACAGCTGTTGATGGAAATGATGGCTGGAGAGGGTTACATTTCTTTTTGTTAAGCCAGGTTAATCTTGAATAATTTTCCATCGGAAAATTCTTTCGAGACGGTATCTCCATTCATTACAGCTTCCTGCGTGACCACATGTTTTCCAGGCACCCCCTAAACAAGGATTTCTTCTGAAGCCAAAATACACCCTAAATGAGGATTTCGTGTGGTTTTTTCCCCGAATTCACACCCTGTAAACGGGTATTTAAAGAAAGTGTAAGCCTACACAACACGCGCGTGGCGAGTGCTTTAATAGCTAGCTAAGGTGTATTGCAAAGAGAAAAGACTCTGGGTGCATGCAATACCCTGCCATGCTACCTACCTCTCGCGGCCGTCGTCCACACTATAACCAGGAAGCTGTAATGAATGGAGATACCGTCTCGAAAGAATTTTCCGAGGGAAAACTACTCAAGATTAACCTGGCTTAACAAAAGAAATGTAACCCTCTCCAGCCATCATTGCCATCAACAGCTGTCCATATCAATGCACAGTTCCTCTCTGGCATTCCAAATAGTACGAAATGTTACGCAACGCCATCTGCTTCCCTAAGTTCTCTATTCACTCTTTTGCAAAAATATGCAAGCATCGAGCTTTGAAGCCATGCGTGGCACCGACAAATTAAGTCATGTTCAGTGAAGATGTATTTAGCTATAACATATAAAATACAGAATTCACAACATATGACCAATGCAACTTTCTATTAGTCATCAAATGCTTTTGCCGTTCTAGGATAGCTCTACTGAAGACATGACCATTTCAACTAGCGAAATAGACCAAGGAAATCATGAGTTAGAGCGAATGAAAGGTTTTCATCATCATGATTTTCTCATCTAATTACTGACATTTCCCGAAAATTTCCGAAATTTGTACGTTGCTAGGAAGGTAGTCAAAAGGTTTATTTTCCTAAAGAACTAAGTGAAATTGTGTTATATGTTTGCGCATTTATTGATTAAGGGCTAGAAGTTGTCAAGTTATCATCACTATTCACCCCAAGTACGGGCCGGCAAAGCAAAAGCCGCCGTGTTCGCTGGGCTAGGCTGTGTGTGGAAAGGGAGGACTTAGTGCCACTAGGGAGCTGTAGGGTTTCGGAGGGGGATTAAGGAGATTACGGTAGGGGAAACAAAAGACGCGCGGTGCCACGGATGACTTCAAAGGGGCCTCTTGGACGGGATCTCCATTCATTACAGCTTCCTGCTATAACCAAAGATGACAGAGCGCCGCAGTCTATCATCTTTGCTATAACTGGCTAGGTGGCGCGCCAGGCGGCGGCCTGAAACGTCTCACCAATGTGAAATTAATACCCCCTCCCCCCCCCCCCAGTCTGGCCCTGAGGGCTAGAAAAAAAACCTATACGCGTATACCGGCGCATACAGCAGGATTTTGAACCATTTTGAAAAAAGTGACCGTTTTCTTGAAAATGGCCCAAAATTGATATTTTTGAAGCTCTTATTGCCGCCGCGTGGCATCCAATCTGAAAAGACGCTTTGTTGGTCACCCAATCTCACAGTATTTATATTTGACCCCCGGGAGTAAAGGACGTATACATTACGAGCCATAGGATTAGATTTTTGAAAGTCCTTGTAAGATTACAATTGTTGGATGTTTGGGTTTAAAGGACAGCAACCTGTTTATTGTTTTTTGGGGGTAGGGGAGGTTTAATCTAAATATGTCTATTAAAACAAAAAGAAAATGTTTCCTTCAAGCTAATTGTAAGCTCTGGTATGGGCCTCGTATGTCAAGAGAACATGGCTACAATTCATTCTAGATTATTTATCCTTTGGTAGGTTGACTGTTTGAACCAGTAAAATAAAAACGACCATTTGCACATAGTGACCAATGATGCGGGGCCTACTTACCTTAAATTTCCTTATAAATCTTTCTTTGCTCACTACTCAGCCCCTTTATATTCTCTACCAAAATCGTTTGGCATAAGTCATCATCTATATGTATTCATTGACATTCAGTGTTTTTGTTTTTTGGGATTCTGTGAAAAAAAATTTCCTACCATTGCCAGAACTCAAGCTTTTCTTTAAGAACACTTGCCATTGTTGTTAAGATATCAATGTGGGCATGCACGCATGCCCACATTGATATCTTAACAACAGAAATGAAAAGTAGCAAAAACGACAGCAAATCTAACTCGAACTCGTAAATGACAACAAAAATTGTTTTACAATTAGCTCTTTACCTTCGTACTTTCTGGAGCCACATCATTTAATAAAGCAACTGTTGTCTCTAAATATTTTCAGATGGATGTGATAACCGTTGTCTCAATGGAGCGAGCTGTGAGCAAGGCAATTGCACATGTCCAGCAGGATTCGGTGGCGATTTTTGTCGAGATAAACGTAAGTTTCTTGAATATTTTTCTTGTGTTGGACGAATACCTGTTCATGATTTAGCCAGGATTATAAAGAATAAAATAAAATAAAAAATAAATAAATATTTAAAAAAATTGAAAAATAAAAATTGCAATTTTTTTATTTCGGTTTCATTCAATATCAAAACAATACTAATAATCATACAAAAAGACAATTTGTTTCCTCATCATAATCACATAACAAAAATAATTTAATACATGTACAATTCATAAGTTTTGATAAAAATAATGAATGAAATCAGTTATGATATAACACACATTAAAACTCCCTCCCTAATTACCTTCCCAAAACAAAACCACCATATCTGCAATACAGATGCACACTAACAGACGTGTACACTCCACAATAACATACACTCACACACAAGAACACCCTCAAATTAAAAAAAGACATTTTGTATTATCTTTTCTCAAATCAAATACATATTGTACAAATCATTCTTAACAAAACTGGATACATTGTACATTGGATGAAAGCTAAATTGCAATAATAAAAAGAACTGTTTAGAAAACTTGTTCATATATATGATCAAGAACACTATGTTAAACATACTCTCAACACCCTCATTCACACACTACTACCCCCCCCCCACCATGCGACACACACACACACACACACACCCCACCCGACCATACTTCTGCACATATACCACACACTGTTCCTAGCCTCCTCAAAATTGGAGCGACAGAATAATGGAATTGTCTAACTTCTCTATTAAGTATTCATAAACCTTCCTCAATATTAAATCTCTGAGGAACTTCACATTACTGTTAAACTGCATTGCACTGCTTTTACATCCACTAAACTCCAGTTATTCTTTTTTCTGCTTCTCAAAATAGCTTCCCCAATAGTCCATACATCAACAATTTTGTTTCCTTTTAACCCTAAATGTTGAAAATTAGATATTGACCACATGCCATTTTCAGCAGAAATATCTTGAACTGATATTATATGGCGTGTAAACAACTCCTCATCAAAGATCATTTTCTTTAAAAAAAAAAAAATCGTTGTTGTTGAGAAACATTCCTACAACCTTCTAACTCTTCCCATGCTTTTATCTTGTCTAAAAAGAACTCAGGTAGTTACACAAGAAAATAAATCTACCTCCTACCATCTTGAAGCAGAAATCAAAGTATAGCTTCCATCTCATTGCTTTTCTCCGTACAATAGTCTTTCTACCCACATTACACGTTGGGTTTTTAAAAACGAGTCAAAATTAGTCATTCGTAACCTCACTTCATTATAACATTAATACAATGATATTAATCTCTTAATTTGATCTTTCCTATTCCAAATAAATGTAAAACATTCTTTCTGTATTTCCAATATGACCCATTTTGGAACCACTAGTGAAGCTAAAAACGTAATTTGATTTACATGTTTTAAATAAATGAATTTTTCTAAACACCGTGAGGTCCTTCTGTTTCCACCATCTGAGAAGTCTTTTAAGATTGCTTAAAATCTCCTTATAATTCAACGGCGTCTAAAACGAAATACACTCCAAAAATCTTAATTTCTTTAACCACATTCCCGGATGCTCAAACAACCCGTCTTCATGAACACACACGCACACCCTCACCCACACACACACCCTAATCAATTACGTCAAATTTCACTTCTGACACCTGAGAGATAATTATGAAAAGGGTGACGTAATTGACATTTTCTTTGCTCTTGACAATTCTCTTATACCAGTGACATTTGTTGAGTGTGGAAGTACTTCAATGACCGTCAACATAGATGAACGGCTAGTCTCAGGTGAAGCATCTGCTGTTCATTTTAAAGACCGATCCTGCTCCGGTGTAAAGAACGATAGCACTAATGAGATCACTCTCACTACAGAATACAATCAATGTGGCACCATCATTGAGGTAGGATTCCTTAAATGTTAACTGGTACGAATCACTCCTGTTGCCATGGCTACCAATACCATGGGCGTGTGCAGGATTTGTGAAGAGGGGGTTTAAACATAATGTTTTGGGTTCCAGTACGTAGAGCGCAGCCACAAACTGCGTGGTCCAGGGGCAGAGCTTTGAAGTTTGCTTTGACAGGCATGACATGCTGGATTAAATAGAATCTGTTTACTTTCATTCCAAATAACAATATATTTGTTATTCTTTTAAGTTCCGATAGAAGAGGTCCCGGAATCTTTCTTACTCTGCATCCGATTCCGCCGTATTGTTGACGCTTCAGTATCTTTTTTTCTTTGTAAACTTAAGAAATATCATAACACGGTAATAAAATGTTATTCAACATCTTATTACGCTAGAATAGTACTTGACATTAAATCAATCAACAAAACAAATTTTAGGTGCAGAAAAGTCAACAAAATTGATTTTTTTTTTTTAGGAATCTGAGCCACTGTGCCTCAAACGTTTTCACACGGTGGGTTCTAAGACACTTTTCTTCAACAAAACTGCCTATTATGTCTTGAAGGAGAATGCGTGACTTTCAATTTTCATCACTTTATCATATGGTTTCTAAAGAGCATTCGTCTTTCCTTCCTTTTCTTGCTTTTTGGTTGGGGGGGGGGGGGCGTGAGAGGGGCTTCAACCACTAAAGGCCCCCCCCCCCCCCGAGCACTAGTGATTACAACAAAATATACCGCGATACTGGATTTCATTTTTGTTTTCGTAACATTATTTTATTTTATATTACTTGGTGTCATTATAGGAGGATAACACAACAATTACCTTCGTCAATGTTATCACTTACGCCAAGCCTGGCTCGGACGACGATATAGTAATTACCCGTGAATATCACATGCAGGTTAAGGTTGCATGTTGCCTCGAGAAAGAGGAAATCGTCAGTGGATCCTTCAGACCACAGCTTGGTGAGGTGTCCTTCAGCGACAAGGGCTCTGGTGACTTCAGTCTGAGCCTGCAAAGATTCCTGACAAATGCTTTTGTTGAGCTGAATTCGGACGCCACCACTGTCTTGCAAGGAGATGACCTCTACTTTGCTGTGACTCTTGAGTCAGTAGCAAGTGTTGGTATGTTTATTGATCGCTGCTGGGCGACAACCACTCAAGACATGGATTCTGCTGGTCAACACTCTCTAATTGCTCAAGGGTTAGTAGAACTATTCATGAGCCTCGTGAAATAAATCATGTAGTGATGATAAAGTGGTTCATTCACTTGACTCTTATACCAAGGGTTGAGGTCCCGATCCAAGGCCGGCATGTAGGTCTTTTGGCAAGATATTACTCCACATTTGCCACTCGGGTTTTAATGGGTAATTGGTTTACTGCTGGGTTAATACTTATTTGAAGGCCCTCAGGAAGATCGGCATTGATGCTGATGAGGCTTCTCGACTTTTTTCGTTCCATTGTGTGTTCACGTCAGGTTCCACAAACATTCGTGAAAATAACCTCATAATCACGAAAGGTCGTGTGCTTCATGTTGTTGGGTTAAAAAATATTTTGTGAAAATATCCCCTAATATTCACTAAAGGTCGGGTAAATTAAACGCAAATAATGATATGTTTTCAAAGATGCTCTTTGAGATATATAATACAAAAAACATTACATTTAGTGGCAAAAAATATTCAGTCCTGACTGATTGCCAAACAGATATAAATAACAGCAACAAATAATGTGAAAAGATATCAACAATAACGAGGTGTTGATCGCTAGCGTTTTTTTGTTACGAATGTATGTATCCCATATTAAAAGTGTTGGGCCGAGACATGAGTTTTTTTAGAAGGTGTCTGGTAAACTGGACTTATCACTTTGGAGTTGAGTTGAAAGTATTTCACGAACATTATACCTGACCCTCGATCGGGAATCAGGACTGGGGGTGTTTCATAAAGCTGTTCGTAAAGTTACGCATGACTTTACGAACGACATGAATCTGAAGTGCCAGATAGGATGCCCACATTTTCCTGATGTTTTAACAAAATGTGACTATATTTCCAAAAACCTCAATTAAATTATGGCAAAAAATCTACTTTGCAATAAAAATGATTGTTATAATAAGAACGTTAATCTACATCTGCACAGTTCAACTTTAGTTGATGCCAGGCACGTACACAGGGGGGGGGGGGGGGGGGGGGGGGGGGGGGGGGGGTTGGGGGTTAACCCCCCTTTGGTAATTTTCTGGATGTAACCCCCCCCCCCCCCCGTAACCCCCCTAACCCCCCCTTTTTTATATTAAAAAAAATATATATATATATATTCCCATGGCTGACCTAAAAAAGGTGACCTTACCCCCCCCCCCCCCCCTGCTTATTCAGCGGCTGGCTGAGTCGTTGCGAAATTTTCGGCCCGATTTATGAATGTTAACCCCCCCCCCCCCCCCTTCAAAAAATCCTGCGTACGCGCCTGGTTGATGCAGTTAAAAATGATTTAGCATCCCATTTGGCTTTTCAGATATAAGTCATTCGTAAATTCATGCGTAACTTTACCAACAGCTTTATGAAACACCCCCCTGGATTTTTCACGAAAGTTTGTGTAACCCGAAGACGAAAAAAAAAAACGATGGAACAAAATAAGCCAGGCTTTATATGGATAAACAAAATAAAAGAAGCAGTAGTAGTAGTATAAAGATTAATCGTTGTTGTAGATCATAGTACAATTTTTGTTGTTTTCGTTGTTGTAGATCATAGTACAATTTTTAAAAATTTGTGTTGTTGTTATCATTATTTTATAAGTATTATTGTTATTATTATTATCATTATTATTACTACTATCAATATTCTTATTCTTAAACAATATTATATGATTCCCTACTAGCCGTTCTCTCACGGCTATGACTCCTCCTAACTCAAGTACATCGCTTTCAATTGATTCTACAGTTGCCCAGATGAATACACAGTTGAATTCTATCCTCTCCCTGGATTGAATGAAGAACGCTTTTCTTTTGAGGCATTTGCCTTTGTTGGGGATTACACTGAGGTAAATTATTTACATGGCATGAACTTATACACCTGATTTTATTACAATTTTGTTTGCCAATTTCATGAGTATTTTACAAGAAAAATAAAAAGTAGAATCTCTGTCTTAGTTGAGTGATATCTGCCCTGTGTCTTTGGGTTCAGTAGTTACCTACATGTACGTGTAAATGAATGGCAACTGTGTGCAACCGAGGTGTCGAACAATTTCACTGAGCTTTATGGTATAACATACACAAATTTTAGACTTTTTTTAAGCCTTTTTTTTTCTTTGATTATAATTGCCTACCTTGAAGTACACCCAAATAAGTGAAAATTTCAGCAATATCCAGTTGAATAGGAAAGTTATAACAAATTGAAGTTGTCTTCAGTGAAACACAAATTTTCAACACTGTGAGGTACCTTGCGAACTCCTCTCCATTTTGCTCTATACATAAAATTTCATAAACTTTCATTTTCTTAGTTATTGGTGACGGAATAGATGTGTTTCATACAGGTATTGTATAAAGAACATATTTGCAATAATCATATTTAGGGGGAATAAATGGTTGAAAATTTCTGAACATAAATTTATATTTTTTACATTTGTAGTACATGGCAAAAGGGAGGGGACCTCACAACCAACTTAATATCAGGTTGGACATCCCTTATAAAAATTACGGAAACTTTAAAAGCATTTTTGTTTGGATGTTTAGAAAGTATTATAATAATGAATTTTAATGCATGCATGCATCATCATATATTTTTCTCAGGTGTATATTCACTGTTCAGTGAAGGTCTGTGGTGCCGAGGAGGCTCAATTGCTTCGAGACGCAGAATGCCCCGCAGACATTGAACCTCCACCTCCCGCCCGCAAACGTCGATCTTCGTCCGTTATGTCCACTCAGACCATCAGGAATGGTCCGATTCGCATCCGTCGCTCAACCAGCGATATGGCTACTAATGGTATGTACTATTTTGTAACAACAACCACTTAAAAACCTGAAAAAGTAACATTTTTCTCATAAGACACAAAAAGTTATCACTTCTGATAATCCTTTACAGGACAAAAATAAGTATTGGAATATCTCCTCTCTTAAATTTTCTACTAAAAGGTGGATGGGACGGGAGGAGGGGTGGTGAGGAGGAGGGTTATTCCCTGTTCCCATGGATACGCATGTGAAAATATCTAATCCACATCCAATTGTTTTACCATATTTTATCTTTTCCAGTGACCACAGATTTGGCTTCCTTCAACCCTTTTGCGATGCTCCTCCTTGGAATGATAGCAACATTGGTTGCTATGGCAATCCTCATGGGTGTGGTCAAGCTTGCTCGTTTCAAACCTGATATCAGATACCAGCAGGTCCCAATCGAATCCATGGAAGGGATTTAGAAAAAGGGCCATAGAATAGAAAATGCTCTCTTACTCTATCGATAATTGATTTGATATCGAAACAGGACATCCCACAAAGTTGTCCAAACAGGGCCCCTTACTACAATCAGCAAAAGAAAAAAAAAGAGGGACACCCGCTATCATTAATTTTTTCATATAAATACAACAATACACTGCGCAAACTGCAACAGTGTATGTCTGATGTTCAGTTAGGCCTAAAATAAAAACTTGTTGTATTGCCCTTTGCGACCGACCCCAAAATCTGAAAAACTACGGTCGGCATTTTAATTTTTTTTTTTTTTAAAACATTTTTTTTGCATTTTTTTTATTAATGAATAAAAAAATATGTATTTTGTTTGACTTAGGATATATTACAGGTAGTTGAAAACCAACTTCGTCAGCAGGAAAGCACAGAGTGTTGTCTCAACACAACATTGCAAACCATGATTATTACGAGGTGAAAAAGATATGAATGGAATGATGACTCTGAAACACAAGTATTAAAGCATTAAAAACTGAGAAATATCAGCCTAAAGAGGGCGGGAAAAAAAAAAAAAAAAAACATTCAAAACTGAATTTATATTGGCCCAAAAAGGGCGACAAAAAAAAAGTTAAAAAAAAAAAACTTTTCCGACCGACCGACCGACCCATGTTTTGGCACCTAAAGGGCAATACAACAAGTTTTTATTTAAGGCCTTATGGGTGTTGGCTAATAAACTGAAACTTAATCAGGACAAGACAGAATTCATGATTGCGGCATCTCAAAAGTACCATCAACAGTTACAGCATGTCCCATCTAAACCCTTTATAGCCTGAGCTATTTTGAAATTGCATAGCCTGGGGGGGGGGGCTTCTAAGCCCCCCCCCCCCCAATCGCCGCGAAAAATTTGGATATTTAGGTTAATTTATGTAACTAAGGTAATACAATTCACATTGTATCCATAAATCATATATTCTTCATATTTAAACATTAGTTTTCAATACATATATTCTTCAATACATATATTCTTTGTTATGTATTTCTTTGTTTGTTTAACTTATATATTTTGGTGGTGGTGGTGGTGGTGGTAAATTTACCTTACTAAGAAAGCATAAATGCTTGTAGTTAAGCAACCAGACGGCCGACGGCTTTAGGTCCTCTCCGATGGACCTGGTAATGAGGATTAATGCCTTACCAAAGGGCACTAGCGCATCGACTTGGTTTCAAACCCGTGCCACTAGGTAATTTGCATATTTAGGGTAATTTATGTAACCAAGGTAATACAATTCACATTGTAACCATAAATCATATATTCTTCATATTTAAACATAAGTTCTCAATACATATATTCTTTAAACCATTAAAATAATACCAAAAACAAATTGGAAGAGCCAGGTTAATCCGAATGCTATCTGTTGTTTTGATAATTTGTTATGTATTTCTTTGTTTGTTTAACTTATATATTTTGGTGGTGGTGGCAAAAATTTGCATATTTAGGTTAATTTATGTAACTAAGGTAATACAATTCACATTGTAACCATGAATCATATATTCTTCATATTTAAACATTAGTTTTCAATACATATATTCTTTAGACCATTATAATAATACCAAAAACAAATTGGAAGAGCCAGGTTAATCCAAATGCTATCTGTTGTTTTGATAATTTGTTATGTATTTTTTTTTTTTTTTAGGGTTTTTAGGGTTAAACATATCATTTTACCTTTATCTGTTTGCATATTAGGTGTTACCTTTGACAAGCATATGTCAAATCATGTTTCAAAGTATCAAAATCTGTTAATTTCTACTTACGTACCGGTAACCTTAGTAGAATAAGGAAGTTCATAAAGATTCTTCTCATGCAGTTGTAAAATCTCTTGTTTTGGCTCGTGTAGATTAATGTAATCACTACTCTATGGTATATCGCATTATGGTCTCAACTCCCTTCAGAACCTCCAAAATAAAGCAGCATGGCTCACTCCTGGTAAGCAAAAAATTGTCCACGTCTCCCCTCTTACCACGATCTTCACTGGCTATATACGCGTTAAAGGTAATACAAAGTTTTGGTATGGGGTCATGAATTTCGTTCAAACGAACATATTGGAAGCATACATGCGATCCTACAATATTCAGTGCTCGTTGTCGCGGTTGAAATCGAGTCTAAAGTCTTTTGTTGTATAGCTCCCTCTCAAGGTCAAGATATTAATTAAGCTAAAACTAGGCGTTGTGGCGTGCGCCTGTAATCCAGCTAAAAAGTGGAAGTTACAAACTGATTCAGCCGAGGACGCAGGTTCGAAACTGAGTCACGTCTTTCGGATGGTGACGTTTAAAGGTCGGTCCCAGACGTAAATAATCATATCTGATTGATACACGTCTGTAAAAACCCAATACACACACACACACACACTAAAAAAAAACAATGTTTCTTGACTAAAATCGACAGATTCGCTATTCCTGTTTGGAAATTATATATTTCAACTACATATTCTGAGATTTTCATGGTTCCAGCTACCATTGTACAGCCGTAGGCGCTATTTGAAATTTATCAAAATTTACCGGGAGCACCGGTAAGTTTTTATATTCAATTTTTCTCGAAAGCAGAAGTGTTTTAGGAGCTAAATTTTCTAGTGCTTATAAGACATCCACATGGGCATCCACATGGGCATCCAAATATATCAAAATTGTAAAGAATCACTATCCACCCAATTTTCAAAATTTCCCAAAACTTTGTATTACCTTTAATAATTGTACTATACATAAGACCTTAAAGGTATTATGTCCCACTTGCAGGCCAAAAAATGAATAGGTTAAATTCCAACAGCATTTGAAAGACAGTACTAATCTAGAACTTCCCCGAAGAGGAAAGGGCTTGAAAATGGCTTCTAGAAGGAAAATAACAACCATTAATTGTCAAATCGACTTCAGTGATTGCAATCTCCTAAGTAATAGTCTGATTTTCAGACCCTTTTACCCATCGGTCATACATTTTGTGCTGCACAAAGTTTCAATCAGTAATTTAATTTTGGCCATTACAAGTAGTGGTTTCTAGATGTAGACAAATGTTCATGTACCTGTTACAGCTCATTTTATGTAAGTTATTACCAAAGAAAAAAAATGTCAGTCAGTCACTCAATAGTGTATGACAGTGAAGTCTAGAAGGTAAACGGATTTCCTTGCATAATTTGAATACTAAGACACTGCTAATGTTTAAACTACACAGATAGGACAAACATGACATATTCATAATTCCTGCAAAGTTCTACAGAATATGATGTTGGCTGCAAAAGGGACATAGTACCTTTTTAAAAATTTGTTCCTCTCGGTTTGTAATTAAAGTGACTTGGTAACATTGTTGAAGGTTGGTGAAAAAATTGCTTCATTTTTTGTATAAAATGTTACTTACTATATTCCTTCTACTGTACTTACCCTCTGACATGCAAAAAATCCTGAACAAATTCTCAAACCACGAAGATATCTTTGGTCTTCTTTGAAGGCGTCGATTTACGACACCCTCCAACAGTGATTGACAGATTCTCCCAACCATTTTTGAATTTTCCCAACCGTTTTTTCCATGAAAAAAGACATAAAACAGGCTATAAAAAATCTGTCAACACTTAAATGTCTGGAATGGAATGTAGAGCCATTTTATTGCTTCGTGAGATTTCCATTCACCTAAATGTAATTAAATTGTAATAATATAGTTGGGAGAATTAAGGAATCGATCAGATCAGTTTTTCCCAATTTGTATCATGAATAATTGTCCGTTTTCACTCAAATTGTCAGATTATCTTTAATTGTACATCTAACATTGAAGTCACTACCTTAGCACCACTATCTCTCATCTGAACAATGTTACCAAGTCCCTTTAATGTAAGCTTCGTATGATAATGTTGTCTCTTTTTGTAATTGTGTTTTTGTTTATGCGCTTTGTGTCTGATGAAAATAATAAATTATTATTATTATTATTATTATTATATAATTTTAATCAAAAATGTAATCTCTGCCGACAGCAGTTATTAGAAAATATTAATTATAAATGGTGACCAATTTTATGTTCTTTTTCTAATTGATTATTTCTACTAATAATTATCTTAATTGAAAGTGGCAACTTTTATCAAAGAGAGTGATATAACCCAGAACAAAATAAATGAGACCATAAAAGGGACGAATCTTGTTGTCATTGGTCAGTTTTGTTGTATCAAACTCATTATTTTAGAGAACCTTAGTTTCAACTAATTTTTTACCTCAAACCTTGTTATCAAAGAGCCCACCTATACGTCATAGCGAGTACACAGTGGGTAAAGTATGAACATGATCACACACACTTGATTCAGTCCATCCAGAGAAAAGACTTTAATATGTATATCCTAGTAGTATAATTTATATACTTTTTTTATACTTTTTACTCAATATCTTCTTTTCTACTTTAAATGAACATTAATCTTCTATTGGACAGTATACATACATTAATATCAAAATTAGTTTCTAAATTAATGCTCCAATTACATTAGTTTTCATTCACTCATTCTTCCTTTGTTTCTGAAAAAAGGCAATTAAAGGGCCACTAACATAGCCTTTCAAAACATGAATACACCTCTACTTATTAATATGCCAGCCTCTGATTTTTCAGAAAATCTCTAAATTGATAATAACCATCCATTTTTCAGTTCTCATGCTTGCCAGGCTACTGCCCCTCGAAAAAAGGCAATACAGTCACGTGGCTTGATGACGCATTTGACGTCATTGCGGGCATGGCCGATTTGATAATATCATAATTAGAAATGACGAAATTGCCAGAAATGTACTGGAATTATCAAGTGCATATTACTTTTGGTTATTTTTTTTTCTTCTTTTCATTCTAATTAATATCATAGTTTGCCTTTTTAAGACATTTTATTGCCTAAATCACCCTCCTTTTAGTATTATTGCAGTTTTGAACTCTATAATGCTAGCATTACCACTATAATCATCATCAGTATAACATCATCATCGTCATTATCAAGATCGAGATCATTGTTGTTTAACAAACAAAAGGAAGATTAAGAGAGTGTGTGAGAGAGAGGGAGCTAGTGAGACAAGAGAGAGAGAGAGAGAGAAAGACAGTGAGAGAGATAGATAGAAAGAGAGAGAGAGAGAGAGATAGACAAAGAGAAAGAGAGGGATAGACAGAGAAAGATAGAAAGACAGTGAGAGAGACAAACAGAGAGAGAGAGAGATAAATAGAAAGAGAGAGAGAAGGCGCATATATACTGTCAAATACCTCATTTCCTAAAATCACGATGTTTCGTGCACCCGTTTACACTTGTGCTGAAACTTCACCGACTGAAAAGCTCAGTGATGTTTTGGCGTGTTTCAGTTAGTAATGCGCACGCGCGGCACTCCGATGCAAAAACTATTATTATATTCTTTATCATTTTTTTCTTTCTGTCTTTCCATATGTTATTCTTTGTTTCTTCCTTCTATCACCTTCTCTTAAGTTATTCTTTTTTTTTAATCATTCTATCACTTTCTTTTATGTTATTCTTTGTTTCATCCTTCTTTTACCTTCTTTTATGTTATTCTTTGTTTTTACTTTCTATCACCTTCTCTTTCTGTCTTTCCAAAGACAGAAAGAGAAAGTGATAGAATGATAAAAACAAAGAATAACATAAGAGAAGGTGATAGAAGGAAGAAACAAAGAATAACATAAGGAAAGACAGAAAGAGAGAGTGATAGAATGATAAAAACAAAGAATAACATTAGAGAAGGTGATAGAAGGAAGAAACAAAGAATAACATAAGGAAAGACAGAAAGAGAAAGTGATAGAATGATAAAAAACAAAGAATAATATAAGAGAAGGACATGGATGAAAGAAGTACCATTATCACCTCTGATAATTAGCCTTTGTACTCTGACACATGCTTCTTTTTATTTTCTCATAAGTGTCAAAACCCTTTCGATAAGTGTCCCCTTTTCCTCTCATCATTAAACGTGCCCCTAATTTCAAGCGACTAAGAGCAATTTCCCCCAAAGCTCGCTCGCTCGTAGTGATAGCCTAGATATAATTATGTAACTCATCAAAGGTCTTTTTAGTCTTTCGTTATGAGAATGTGCTTATAACCCATAGATATATATTAATATAGCTCTCTGTTATAACCCCATCAGGATTGGGTTTTTCCTCTTTATAACATGTAATTTTTGCACTGCGACCTCATAAATCTTAAACATTTTCCTTGCTCGCAAATGAAATATCAGACCATCATACCCTACTGCAAAGTGTGATGCTTAAGCAATATCTCATATGATGTAAAAAGAGAAACAAATATTGAAATCATCCCTGATAATGTAATCACAATATACAGGTATATACCAATGTCTAAGTATTGTATATTTTCGCTTTGAGGATTTCCCTTTGAAGGTGCCGTTTTTCCAGAAAGTGCCCCTTTTTGTTGGTGCCTCCGCCCCCCACTTTGAAAAGTCGCTCTGCCGCCTCTGCATACCCACCATGTAAAGGCCCGGTCACACAGCCCTCCACGGGCGTATCGCGGCCGAATCACGGCCAAAAATTTCTGCCCGTGAAGCAGACGCTGTTGGACGCTTTGAGGTCGCGATAAAGACGCGATACAGCCGTACTTTACCCGTCGTTACAGGCGGTAAGAAATTCACACGCGGTTGGCCGCGCGAAAAAGTTTTGGGCTGCGCAAAAATTTAGACCGCGGGCGGTACACGTGGTACACACGCGGTAAAGACGCGGTACAGACGCGGAACGAACGTGCTAGGACGTGCTACGGCCGCGGTTAAGACGTGGTTACACGCGGAATTGGACGCGAAATTTTAGCGGGTAATCGCGGGTGGAGCACGGTCATAGCACGTTTGTTCCGCGTCTGTACCGCGTTGTTATCACGTGCATTAGCGTGTGTACCGCGTGTAAGCGTGGTAGGCCGCAGTACCGCCGTGCTTCACCCGCGATAAGGACGCGGAACAGTCGCCGGCGTCTGTTCCGCGGGCATACCACGGGTAAACCGCGGGTAAGCCAATTTTGCACATTTTCCACCACGGGCAACCGCGGGCAAAAAAAAAAAATCGCAAAATTTCACCCGCGATACAGACGCGAAAGGCTGTGTGACCGGGCCTTAAAGAAGAATGGTTTGGTATAGGTAAATTGTAAAATTAAACAAAGGCTCACAAAAAATCGTTTGATCTTCATTCCATTTTCCAATAATAAATGAGATATATATTGCGCTCCGTGTGTTTTATGTGTGCTATGTAATCAGAATTCTATGACTTTTATTGGTTGCATAATTCCCCCCCCCCCACCCGGCCTCATTAGGGTTAAAGCAGTAACTTTATGAGAATACACAAGTGTTCACAGATCACCCCCTCCCCCCCCCCCCCCCTTTTAGACAATAGAGGTTGGACGTTGTCAATAGTAAATGTGGTACTCGGGCATATGTCATGGTTTATACATTCAATATACGAACAATTAAAATATTCAAGACAACTGAAATTTAAAAAGAAATGTAAGAAACATTTATAACGACTTAGTATAACTATGATATTGTTAATTAACGTACGTTTGCTATAATTTAATGCAGTGTCCTTCCAACGTGAAGGTAATTTCAAGCCCAGTTTGGATAATATCGTTGTTTTACCAAACCGCCATCTTTTTTTACTACAATATTTACAAACACACACATTGGCTATTATTCCCCTCATTTCGGGCACGTGGGTATAAGTTCTTTTTAGAGACCATAATGAACAAAATATGACACAAAATATATTTTTTGTTTTACCCGACAAATTAAGAGTGTATGGTATAAAATTTCAAGAAATTGTTGTTTTTCTCGAGGGCCATCTATCAATTTGAAGAAAAACAAAACGAAAACAGTTGTTGGTATTAACTGACATTCATTTTTTAAAGCATGTTTTGAAGCATTCTTCTGAAACCACACTAACATAATACCTTCAGAGTGATATGCTAAAACATACAACTGATTTTATCAATCAATAATGAATTTAATTGACATGGTTTATTAATAACATTTCATCGGGCCCAAAGGCTGAATCACAATTTTTTTATTTTTTACATATTAAAAATACAAAAATATATACAATCATAACAAATGGGTACAGAAATGATAAAACAACAAGACAAATGCAACTGCATCTCCTATATGCCTCTGCCCTAAATTCAGTTTAGGAATGGATGGAATTAGTGGTGACATATCACAATGAAAACAAAAAGCCTATCCCTTGTGGTTCAACCCAATTTGGAACTAACGCTTGAACCATGCATCGGGTTGAAGCTTTATTACAATGCGGGGCTATAGTGGTTGCCATCAGCACAAATATCAATTAACCATGCAACTCTCTCATAATTTAATAAGATAGGTACATACTTACATAGATGTATACATACTGGTAATAAAACTGTTCCAAGGTTGATAAGTTCTTGTCTTAATCGACTTGCGCCAAAGTTGCTTATTTGATGTTTGAATAAAACAATTGGGATTTGGGTATTAATACGGTCTTTGCAGATCCAAATAATATCCCTAACAAAATGAATCATGCCACACATATCAAATATCGAATATCAAATATCAACGATCATTTGTGCGTGTGTGTGTGACTTTGCTTCTGCAAAAAGCATATGCATTGCATTTCATTTGATACATTCAATTCATTTTCTCACTTCGCTAATCCCAACATAATACATACTGTAGGCATCACTTTGGCGCAAGTCGATTTTTGCACTCTCGCAAACAATGCCTCATGTTCATCCAAGCGTGAACACATACCACACAAAAATAATACCAGATGATTAGGGATATAACACTCTTTCATAAGATGTATAATAATTTACTGTCCATAGGTCATTTTAAATGTAATTAGCAATTTTCTAGGTGTCAACTTTACACGGTAGATGTAAGCCAACAGTTATACCATATTTCTCACAACTGCGCCAGGACTCGGGAGTGTCATATTTGACAGAAATAAAGCAATGCATATGCTCACTATTGTTTTTAATAGTAGAAGTAGTAGTAGTTCTATGGTCGTGAGATGGCAAAACAAGGTAAGTAGAATTGTGGGGCAAATTAACTTTTTTTGCATATTCCGAGTTGTAATTCTCTTATATAGCAGAACAACGAATTACCTTGATTGTTCCTCTGTGTTATATCAATTCTAGGACATACGTTTTTTTGGCCACATCAACCTATTGGCACCGTACTTGCGGCAAAACAATGTATCTTTTACACCTATGTAAATAAATCGTAATTTAAGGGATTAAGTAGGAAAATTTGTTGACATCAGTGGTCATTATCAGGCAGAATATCAGATATCAAATACAAAAACTAAAAGAACTGATGTCCTCCTCCAAAACTTCAAACTCGATTATCTCCCAAAGACATTTTGTGTAGATACAATGTTTTGCCATCTCACGGCTGTGTAGTGCACATGCATGTTCTTGCATAGCATATTATGTTAAAAACTCAATAACAACTATGTACTTCTGAAGGATTTTGAAGATTATGTAGTGCCACACATGTCATGGCAGTGAATTACCACTTGAATTTGGTGAGAATGCGCTCTGTCCATCAACGATTTTATCCATATTATTGGTCACCATGGCAACGATGCGACCGAGTTTATGCGAAAGTTGACCCAGCATTTCAACAAGGTCTACCATTGGTAGTTTCCTGAGTTCAACATTATCATTGTCCAATGAGAGAGCTTGTTCCACCGATGAGTGTCTATTGCCCTCTCGTACGGGACAGCCCATTGGCTCGTTTGAATGACTGGAGCCGACCGCCGTACCTCTGAGAACAGGACTACTCATGATGGAGCGAACGATGTCTGATGATGAGGATGGTGACCCGCCACGCCCATCGGAGCTCATTCCGGAATCACTTTCTCTTCTCGATAGCAGGGGCATTGACTGAACACGCCTCACCAACTCTACTTGGTAACATCTAAGGGTAGAAGAGAGTCGAAATATAAAGTTGTGAAGATGGAAAACTCCATTACATAATACATGTACAACTTTCAGAAAAACAAAATAAAAATGATTTTCTCACCTAAGCCTTTCTGATTTTGCACACCTTTATAATTATTTTCTCAATTGTCGTCTTTGTAATGTATTAATATTTTGTCATGTAACATCGATGGTTACATGTGTGATTAATAACATAGACTTTATAAAACATACCTCCTATAGGCTTTTTTCTTACGACTAGTGGTCTTTATATTTCTTTGTAAGTTTTAAGATGAACTTTAATAATAATGATAATAATATTAATACTATTAATACTATTAATAATAATGATAATGATGATGATAATTTTAATAATTTTAATAATAATAATACTAATAATACAAATGATAATAATGATAATAAAAATATTGAAAATGATGATAGTTACATGTATAATAATGATAATAATAATATTTATAATAATACTTGGATTTAAACAGCGCCTTTTCCAGGTGATACAAGGCACTGTCATTAAGTCTAAAGACAGATTCAGAATTGTACACTGTAGAGATATGTTTCAATTGTGTTTGGAGAGAATACTGGTTTTGATGAGGTGCCTTAAGGGGCACTGAACCACCCTCTTAATTCCTCTTACATGTTCTTCCAGGGGGGTGTTTCACAAAGATCTTAAGTTGAAAAAAATATGGAAAGTCGTTAGCATCTTTGAAAATATTTTGTAAAAGTTATTTTGAAAGGCATAAAATGTTGATTCAAATCATTCATATTTTCTATCATCAAGGAGATTTAATATTCTGGATGTGGAATTTATAAAAAGTCTAAAATACCTGAATTTCTGCTTTTGAATATATTTCACTTAAAGGCTCCAATGGCTGTCCATAATTTTTAAGTCCAACTTAGTGTTAAGTTCTACTTAAGATCTTTGTGAAACACCCCCCAGGAATGCTTAGCTCATTATTACCTCATATTATCATAGAGCTGCCTCATGCGATGACACAGTTTGCTGGTGTCCGTTACCATGGATACCATCTGCTGGTAGATCTTCTTATCTTCCATCAAGCATCCCTCTACCACGCTCCTTAGTTCTCTCTCCTGAAGTACTTGTGCTTCCAGCTGCTCTTTCTTCATGCTATCCTGTAATGAAAAGAGAAAGGAAACTTAGATTGATCTGTGCATTTAAATCGGGCATTCGTGTACCACGCATGCTAGTGCTTTATCCCGGAGTACCTGTGCTTCCGGCACTCCTTTCTTCCCACTGTCGTAAAGCATTACAAGAGAATAAAGGTGAGCACTATTTGAGTTTGGCATAAAGGAGAGGAGGCAAGACAGCTCAGTCCGTAAAGCGTCTGCCCGTTAAACCAAATGATCCGACCTTTACATGAGGCAGTCTTCTACCAAGCTCATCAGTTTTCTCTCCTAGGATACCGGTGCTTCAGTATGTTCTTTCTTCCTACTATCATGGAGTGATCAGAGAGAAGAATCCTTAAAGGGAGTCACTCGTCAGTTTCCATGTACAGAAGGCCACAATTCGCAGACACTAGACTTGCTGGAGAAAAATAAATCATTAACGTATGTACAGGTCTGCACACAGCGAACCTGTAGGCCAATCGAGAAATACCCCCTCATCTCTCGGAGACTTCGGTCCATCCTTCGGGTGAGGGAAAAGTGAGATAATGACTTTACCATGTGGGGGAATGGGTGGAAAACGCAGTACATTACATAAGGCCGGCTGGTCATAAAACTGAAGGCTAACTCTGGTGATTGACAGCACCTCTTATTGGGTAAACACCCGAACGGTGTTGAATTCCCCATGAGAGCCTACTACTATGTGTCTTTAACACAATTTGAGTTTGATACAGAGGAGAGGTGAGGAGTCGGCTCAGTCAGTAAAGTGTCTGCCTGCTAAACCAAGTGATCAAACATTTAAATGACCCAGTCCGCTACAAAACTTCTCAGTTCTATCTCTGGGACTACATGTTCTTCCAGTTGTTCTCTTCTCTTCATACCTATTCATGTAATATGATGAGAAGAAACATGTTATAGCCAACTGAGCAAAATCTGGTTCAATTTGATTCTGGTTTACACAGCCTTGCAAATGCAGTAAGTACGTAGATCTGTTAACATATATTGCGCAAGTTGTCATGCGCTGTTAAACATGGCTACAAGCGGCCATTTTGATTTTATGCAAATCATGCAAAAGCTAAAATAGTTCTGGGAGCGCTCAAGATTCCAAATCAACTAAGCTTATCACCTGAAAGAACTTTTCTGGGTTTATTATTAACCCGTTGGCTACTGAATTATCTAATTCCCATAGGCTTAACACAGGGACCCCCAGGTTCCAGTAAGCAATGGGTTAAGTGTAACATTGACAACATTCATGCTAAAAAGCAATGAAAGCAACTCAAATTAGACAAGTACTTTGTGAAGCAATTAAATGATTTGTCTCTATGACACTTTGATGTTTTAATTTGTGTAAACAGGTGCAGTTTTAGTGTAAGTGAAAGCGATATTTGTGTACAAACAACATATTTCTATCCCAAGTGACCTTTTGAGGCATGTGACAAGCTAGGGAGTAATGCTTTTTCTTTTCTTTTTGCAAGGAAACTGGTTGATTCTAATGAAGCCTGGAACACAGAGGGGACAGAGTCTGATATTGGGCAATAGAGAATAAAGTGATATCCTTCTTTAGCATCAGCATCAGCATTATACGGGTGAGAGTTAAGGTGCCCCTTTAAGTCTTACAGTCGCTCCTTATTAGGAATGACAGAGTAATCTACTTGGAGGGCACAAAAGAGAGCGTTGGATCATGCGTTACATAATACAGATCAGGGGGGTGTTTCACAAAGATCCTAAGTCGAACTTAACCCTAAGTTGGACTTAAACGTTACGGAGAGCCACTTGTAGCCTTAAAATCAAATATATTCAAAAGCAATAGTTCAAGTATTTTAGACTTTTCATAAATTCCACAGCAAGAACATGAAATCTCCATGATAATAGAAAATATGAATGATTTATATAAAAATGTCATGCCTTCTAAAATAAGTTTTACAAAATATTTTCGAAGATGCTAACTGCTTTCCATGATTGTTAAGTCTAACTTAGAGTTAAGTTTGACTTAGGATCTTTGTTAAACACTCCCTGATCAGTGATTGTCTTGTACTCGCTTCAACCGTTTCCTTGTAGACAGTTTCCCTCAAAATATGGAATTGTTTGATATAAAAGAACTCTAGATCTATACAATGAATTGAATTCAGTTACCTCTGACAGCTGTATGGCCATTTCTTGCATAGCCGTTTCCACCCTGTCTGCGTACACCTGTTCTAGACTGGTGCTGAACGGTACTGCTTGACTGTGCCACCTGGCTATGGCGTTGGTTAACTTACGCCTAGGTCCCATTAACCTTAAAAGAACATGGGACAGTGGACGCAATAATTATTAATAGTAAGAACGATAATAATTAGTGTACGGCTAAAATGTATAGAATCAACCAATGAAAAACAATATCATGCATTTTATGGGTTTTAAGTTTAATGAGTGTGACGAGAGTAAAGAATATGAACCCCCTTGGACAGAACCAATTTTAAACTTGAGTTCCGAAGGCACCATAATATTTGCGAGCACAGACGTGTGCATCGATTAGTTTACCCATTTTACTGATAGAATTAGTGTATATTCAAACTGCAATATAATCTCGGAATTAGTAATACATGTATATGAAGCTCAAATTGCAAAGCTGCCAACCTTGTGCGACCAATGAAAAAGAAACATAATGTAAAAAAAAAAGGAATTTATTGAAACGAAACATAAAATCATGTGCGACACACTTCCAATGCAGAAATGTCCATTCCTCACGCTGTTTTTTTAGGACCTATAGTAGGTATTTTTTATTTTGGTATAATCGGCATTTCATTCTTTTTGAGAATATTTTTCTCTTCAAGTATGTTTTCAAGTATACTTGAACCTTATGTTTTCTATTGAGTTTGTGATCAAAATAACATTTTAGGGCAGTTGTTTGACGTGCAGTATGTACAAATATTTTTAAAAATTAAATTAAATTAAAATTAAAAAACAAAATAAAATATAAAACTTTATTCTATGAAGAAAAAACGTATAACCATAATTTGGAAGAAAACACAGAATTATTCTGGGAAAAAAATATAATGATTGGCAGCTCTGCAATTGTCAAAACAGTATAGAAAAAGGGAACACTTCGGAACTCCTCAGGTTTAATACAGAGGTCATCCAGTTCCGGTATGCAATCGATTAAAAGTAAATTATATCACAAATTTGAGGCAGCTATGCACTTTTTGTGCAGCAGCTATTCAAGTTGGGAGCAAGCTCTATGAATGCAGTGCTCTTGATCCACAAATCTTGATGCATCTTGATTAGGTCTTTAGTAAATTTCTGAACTTCATACTCATATTGTAGGCCCGTCTTATAAGACAAATTATACAGGTTTTTAGCTTGTGCATTAGTGATATAGTTCAGTCACAATAAGATGGACAATGAACTTGACAAGTCTCGTTATATATCCTATTGTGACTTAACCTGCGTACAGTGCATATCCTCTGATACACTTGCAAACATGTATCATTTGTATACTACGCAACCCATTATCTATTGAATTTCCTAATTCCTGCTGGCTCACGATCCATTGGGCAAAAAGAATTTCCATTTTCGGTTTAACTTTGGAGTGGACTTTAAAGGCACACTGTCCTACTTGTAGCTACTTGCTCCCTCTATTTAGAAAACTTCGCTAATCGGTGCCTGTTGATCCCCCATTATCCTCTTTTTCTTATGTTAAATGAGAGCTGAGTTAATGAGATAGCCACCTGTCACAGTGTCCTCGCTGGCTCGCTGGGTGTCCTAATCCCTTCTGGGTGAAGTAGTAAGGCCTGCCTTTAAAAGATTATTATTATTATTATAAGTACAAAAAAAGAAATCCCTGGAGTTATTTTCTCTTACTTGATTCCTACTTCTCTGAGGTCACTGTCGGTCAGAGTCAAAAACACTCTCAGGTCAATTTCCTGCTCCTCAAAGATGTGCAGATACTTGATGAGGCTCAGACTCTCTAGCAGCTCCTTCAGGCCACTGAAAGGAAAACCGACCTTCTCGGGATTGACCTGAATGTCATGACCTTTGGAGTTGGGGTCGCCTGCCTGCAGCGGATGGACCGTTGAGGTGTAGCCGATAGCTGGGGGTTGGTGGAGTGGTGCAGGGGCGAGCCGATGCGGATCAGGATCGCTGGGGTAGATTTGAAGGTTGGCTCCAAGGTTCCAACCTACATGAAGCTGCTGCTGCTGAGACTGATGCTGCTGTAAGTGATTCACGTAATCCTCAGTCCTTCCCTGCTGCGCTTGGGACAGTCCAATCCTGCTGATACCTGCGACAAGGTCATTAGGATCCACCCCTTGGTGAGGCCGCTGAAAGACTCTCTCTTGCACCAAGTCGCTCCGATCCAGGCTGCTGCCTTCGTTACTGGAGAGACTGGCATCGCAGCTGACGCCCAGCGCACCCGCGAGTCCACCGGCCGAACTGCTACTACAGCTGGAGTTGCTGCTTCGTATCGTGAGGGCGCCAGACACGCAGAAGGCGGAGTCTTCGGACTCTCCTGTGTCTCCCTGCTTCTGGTCTGCTTTATGTGCAAGATGAAGAACATTGATTGAAGGACACTGATTAGCATGTTGTCAAGAAACTCTTGAATAACCGAAAATGGGTCTCCTCAAAATATATTATATTATGGATAGCATATTATTATAGGTCCTCTGAATAGAATAGCCCTCCCGAGTCGTAATTTTTTGGACACACACTGCTAATCAGTAATGTCATTTTATTTAGCAGCAGCCTTTTACAATTTTTTTTAGGTAGTTTAACCCAGAATGTAGAATGAGGCTTTAGGAGTCTACTTACCGTTGTCTGTGCCGCGAAGGTCGGGTGGTTTGGCTTTCTTCTCTCCCAGCATCTTAGCAAATGCTTCTGGTCCATCAAGAATGCTGGGACCTTTGACCTTTGAACTCCGACCTTTCAAATGGTGATGATGATGATGATGATGGTGAAGATGGGAGGGTCTGGGAGGTTGGATCTGGAAGTTCTCATCGGATGAGCTCAGATCTATGTCGTCACCGAGCCCTGGCACATAAAAAAAATCAAAAAACTATTAAAGATTCAAATTTGAGAAGATAAACAAGCTGAGAAATTTACCATTTTTAAAGCAAAATGGACTGGATCTGAAAACAGATTGTCTCAAATGAAGAATACTAATTACTCTCTATTTTAGAATGATCTGTGGCATGAAATTGCTCCAGGTGGAAAAAGTGAAATTCTACTCATCTTTTTGGCCCTTCAAAGACTACTTTTAGGTCAGTATTATTTATTTCATGTCAGTATATATTCAATGCACATCTGTTCTACTGTCTCACATGTAGATTTTAATCGGGGCACGGGACTGACCAAGCAAAAGACCAGTTCGTAGATCCAATCTGCGTATGAGCCGATAAAGGTCATTCGTGATAAAATTGTAAAACCCACCGAGATGAATACGTGCTCATGTTATGTAATTATTATTCATATGTGCACCTACGGTACATTTTATGATACAAGAGGGCAAACAAAAGCTATTCATGAAGCACATACATGCCTTTGGCATTGATTATTCTAAAATACACAAAGTGGAACTTCTTCCTGAGTAAAAGATCTGTGGATATTTGGGGTCATTTGCTAACTACGAAATGGTCTATTGCCAGCCATCAGAAAACTGTGTTATAAAAGCGGAGTCCCATAGGGAAATTGACACCATTTGGGAGTTTACCCAATAACAGGTGTTGTCAATCACCAGGATTAGCCTTCTGTTTTATGATCATCAAGCTTTATTTAACTAATGCTGTCTTTTCCCCATATGATAAAGTCCTTATCTGACATCTGCACCATCCAAAGACTCTCCGAGAGACGAGAGGATATCTGTTCTAAAAGTGGACTACAAGTTAACTGTGTGCAGACTTGTACACCAATTCATGGTATTTCCACCAGGTCTGGTGTCAGCGAATTATGACTATCTGCACATGGAAACTGTCGACCAACCCACTTCAAGCCTACTCCTATCAACGCCGACATACCTGGCGCTGATCTCACACTGGAGGGCGACATACACCTGTTGTCTATCAAGCTCACTATCTTCATATGGCCGTTCATGAGGGCAAGCGATCTCGCCGTGTCACCTCTCTGATTCTTCAAATCGATCTCTACCCCAGCCTGCATTATATAAATACAAAATATAATAATAATAATATTACAGATATGTTGAATATTAATTTAAATTATTTGTATGCACCTTGAGCATCTCTATATATAGATATAAATATTGTTATTATTATTATTATTATTATTGATCCTCGCAATCGATATCACGTGATGAGCTCTGAGCCAATCACATCTCGGTATCTGTCTAAGCTATCTAATATAATAAAATGTCTTGTTTACCCGGGGTAGCCTCATCAGTATTTATACTGTTCTCCCTGAGGGCCCTGCAATCATATCATTACCCGGCTTTAGCCGAGCTACCATCAAAAGATGCTCAAGCATTCAAGGAATTTCTTCCTATATACGGGTACCCATTTACCTCACCTGGGTGGAGTGTGGCAAATGTAGATTGATATCTTGCCAAAAGACATTAGTGCTGCAGCGGGACCCGAACCGTGAGCCATGCGATCCAGTCTGGTGACGTATCCACTATACCACATCATCTCTAACCAATGTGCAAATGTGCATACTGCCCCACTGTTGGCCAATGTATTACTAAGCATGGTGTCGTCATCTCATGTTGACTATGTGTTTGCATGAGAGTTTGAAAATTTCGCCATAAAAAACGGGATTTTAAAAAAAGTACCGGTATGTCACTTTTAAAACGATAAGAAATTTCCTTTCCCTAAAAATTATTTCAGGGAAAAGGTCATATATTCCAAAAGAAAATGTGAAAATAGGATACTTTTCATGACTTTTTACTTGATAAGCAATAAAAAAGGGTTATGTTTAGAGCCCATTTTTCGAGGCCATATTCAGGAAAAAAAGTTGTCATAAATTGTGGAAAATATGTTTGCTAGTCTGCAAATAGGGGGTCATTTTCGAAACTGTTATTAAATGCTTAAACTGCTTTTAATCATTACAGTGTCCTCCTCTACAAACTTTCAAAAAGAGGATTAATGTCTAACTTGCTGTACTTACTGTTCCGAGTAAGATATTAACAATGATTTCATGGCCTTCGGCAGCAGCCATCATTAGAGGGGTGATACCTAAAGACGGCTCCCTGAAAAGAAGAGGAAAACAACAGACACAGGGACGTGTTTCATCAAACTTGTCATCAATAACAAGATAAATAACTGTTGTAAGCTACTGAAATCGTGGCATTTGATTGGCTTAAAGCAATTTGTTGTAGAATTTAGCATTTGTTATTGATAACAAGTATTATGAAGCAGGGCCCAGAAATATTGTGAATATCATTACACTTTATACAACAAACAAAGTTTAATACATGAATAGTGTTTGCTGAAATATTTTTCATTAAATAATCTGAGCTACCCGGAATCTACAACAATCTTTTGTTTTCTTTAAACAAAAGTTAATACTAGTATTGTTTGTTGAATAATTTTAGTGCCGTAAATAATGTGAACTATTAAAATATGCAATAAGTTTTGTTCATTTCAAATTTATGTGAAAATTATGATTGAAGATGATCGAAGATGATTTAAGTGTGATTGAATCGTACAAAACGACAACAACAAATGTATGTATATTAAAAGCAACTCGCACGCAATGTTCACGGCTAGGAATAAATGATACCCGACAAACAATTTATGGTAGAAAAAGCAACCAAGATGCTCCAACCATGTTCTTCAGGATATGGTCTCATTCAATTCATGTGCACGAACATGAGGCTAATAAAATGTGAGTCTGTAATTTTGTTCCAAACATCAATATAATGCGTAATCCCGCGTGGGTTTTTTTTAACACGGACCTGGCTTGCTGCCGACAGAGTCAGCAATTTTTTTTTTTTTTTGAAGGGCGAAAAGAGGGTTGCGGTTAATACACGAGGGCGGTTTATACACCGTTAATTACGGTAATCAATTCAGGGCTCTGTCGGATAAAACTTTGCCATCAATACTGATTAAAGTGCAATGGTATGCATTTGCAAAATATACGACGGTGCTCAGTGAGGAGAATTCTCCTCTGTATTCTACAATGTGCCTAAAAAAAAGGTTAAGCTAAACAAAATTAAGTCTCCCTAAATTTTAGACTCTTTAATACAGGTAGCTATCCACAGGTATGAAAAGTTCCTGGAAACTTTAAGAAAATACTTTTTTGGCAAGACTTTTTCCAACTGTAAACTTTTTTAGGGGGGTTGGGAGGGGGGGGGGCGAGGCGGGGGGTGGGAACTAGTACCACTGCTTACAAATATTACACAAATTGACTTGAAAAAATTACAGGCATATTTTGACATTTTTGCATGTACAATGTAGGTATACAACATTAAATTACAAGTTCAAGTAAAAAGTTTTTAACATTGAACCAGGTTCGATTTTAAAGCCCCACTGCACTAGTTTGGCCAGGAGGAATTAGACCTACCTGCAAGGTCAATGACAGGTGGTTATCTCATCAAATAAGCTCTCAATCAACATAAGAAAAAGGGGATCAGCTATATAGAGGGCGCAAGTAGCTATAAGTAGTGCAGTGGGGCTTTAATAACGAGAAACACACCTAGCATTAGACTGTGCGCCATTTTCAAGGAGAAACTGGACCATGCTTTGGTGGCCATTGTAGGTGGCATAAAAGAGGGCAGTCCAGCCTCGATGATCAACGATCTCTAGCTCTGCTCCTTCCTGTGCCGTGCGAAACGAATGAGAGCGAGGTGCCACCAAAATAAAACATACCAAAAATAGCCAGTACAAGGTGAAGAGAGAGTAGAAAGGATGATAGCTTGAAGGTACAGGGAATATAAAGAAGGGAAATCCAACTTTTAATTTTAGACTACTCTCGAGGAAAACAGAACATTCAGAGAAGTACGGGTACACTGATGAAAGTTTGAATTTAATGTGATAAAAAATAAGAAAATTTTGAATTTTTGAAATTTGTATTCACTATACGCATTGGTGATTCAAATTGGCGGAAGTGCTGGGCTACATCCTATTCTGTCAAACACACATAATGACTAAAATTGAGTTTTTTTCAAAAATGTATGGCTCAGAAGGGTCTGTTCTCTTTAGAGGACATATAACATGCTATCCATAATTAATTTTGAGTAGTGCCCGGGGAAGAACGCACTGATGAGACGAACAGAAATTAATGATATTTTTGTACACGGCAAACAGAAGATTTATCCGCGCCCTGCGTCACGATCCATTGACGAACATACCAACGTGAGAGTTGCATGGATTCAATGATCTCATATTTCAAAGATTCATAAATGTCTTATTATTGGTCCGATTTGAAGTAAAACTTCCACCATTCTGTTTAATCTTACTTCTCTGCTTTCATACAAATCAACTCATTGGAGTGTTGGATTGCCCTCTAAGAGAGAGAGAGAGAGAGAGAGAGAGAGAGCAAGAGAGAGCAAGAGAGAGAGAGAGAGAGAGAGAGAGAGGGGAGAGAGAGAGAGAGAGAGAGGAGAGAGAGAGAGAGAGCAAGAGAGAGCAAGAGAGAGAGAGAGGGAGAGAGAGCAAGAGAGAGAGAGAGAGAGAGCAAGAGAGAGCAAGAGAGAGAGAGGGAGAGAGAGAGCAAGAGAGAGAGAGGGAGAGAGAGAGAGAGAGAGGAGGGGAGAGAGAGAGAGAGAGAGAGAGAGAGGAGGGGAGAGAGAGAGAGAGAGAGGAGGGGAGAGAGAGAGAGAGAGGGGGGGGGGGGGGGGAATCTGGCAAAGGAGGAATGTGGACTTGGGTCTTTGTGTGATAAAAATGGAAGAGATATGGGTACACAATACACATTGAAGGCAAACAGACTGTGAAAAAGTTTGAAGAGAATGAGTGAAAGTCAGAGACTTGAAACAAGAAAAGGATAGAGACAAATGAGGGGGTGGAGTCAAATAGAAAATAGAGAGGGAAGAAATGAACAACATCTAGGGGTGAAGAAGGGGTAGAGTCAAGGAGAGAGTCAAGGAGAGAGAGAGAGAAGGGAGGGGTAATCAAAGTGAAGCCCATGCAGAACAGAACAAGTGGCAAATTGAAAGAAAATTTTAATATTAAAATACCCCATTAAGAGTAGAAAAGTTGCAAAACATTTTTAAATAACTCATAAAATGATGAATACTAAAAAGCAAGCAGAAATGAACAAAATGAATAAATCAACAAATGAATAAATAAATATGTAAATAAATTAATTAATTAAAGTAATAAGAAGTGACTAAATACATGAATAATAAACATTGATTTGCATGAAATGATTGCTCCAGTAAATTTAATGAAAAGCAAGATCACGTACAGGGAATATCGAAAACACAAACCCCAACCAGTACAACGCAACAAAACTCATGAAAACCAATAGAAAACCATGCATGTGCAATTTGATGGAGCAATGAAGATGAGTAATTTTACTTGGTGGAAACAATAACATGTAGGCGTACATTTGCCATTACAAATCTGATATTTACTGAACTTAATATAATTTTGTTGGGGGGAGAAATGAAAGCTAACTGCACAAGCCTTTGGATACACTCACCAAATAATCCACTTTATGCATGACAATATTAAGAAATCAAAATGAACATAACTAACAATAATTCTTAAAGGTAAAGACCAGTTATGGTCATGCGATTGTATTGTGAAAGAAACGTTGTGGAATCGATCAGAAAAGGTTGATCATCTAGCATCTGCAAGGTTCTAGAATCATCAAAATGATAAGAAATTTGGCCCATTCTTCGTAAAGTTACAAGCACTATACACAGAAATATGTATATGGGACTACCCTATATCTCTCACAGTCCATGAGAGAAACAAATTTACCAAATATATGAATTAGTATTTCCCGGCAAATTTGTTATCATCATGTATTAGTCAAAACATATTCTTTCACATGATTGGTAATGAGAGCTTCCATTTCATTTTTTGAAATTGGCGCGTTTCCAATACTGGTCTTTACCTTTAACCCGCTAACTACTGATTTGTTTGATTCCTATAGGCTTAATACCTGGTAACAGGAGTGAGTGGGTTAAATTCTAATAAATAATACCTGAATGAGAAAGTAAGCCACGCTTTCATTTCCACAGCTGGCTGCCATCATCAAGGCCGTTGACCCCTTATCTGACCTCACATCGACCTTTGCCTTGGCGTCCAAGAGGAGATTGACAATGGTGTCGTGTCCGATGTAACAGGCATACATCAGGGCCGTCCAGCTACCCCTGTTCTTCTTGTTGATATCGAAATCACTGCTGCAACAATGAAAGAAGGTCATGTAAAGGCTCGTTCAGACACGACAGGGACAAAATTAATATTTATTTTTCAGGGGCTACTTTTCAAGCTTGCCTGCATGAAAATAACACTCTAAAATTTGTTTTGCATTGAACTCTATGCAAATTTACAGGGGCTCTTTTTTTATTTTCGGGGGCTATTTCGCCCCGAGCCCCTGTGTATTTTTTTCACTGAGACACGACGCGATAAGCCTCTTCAGAGTTACTATTGGAACACTGGCAGATAAAGGACACTGTACAAAATTGTAAATCCATCAGAACATATGCTGGATATGTGTTCATGAGTTATGTAATATAATTATGCACCAACTCTACATTCTTTATGATGCATATCATGTATATATGTAGTATTCTTTTCAAAAGGTTTTCACAAAGTACCTACTAGTACATCCCTTTGACATTGATAATTCTAAAGCCCATAAAGTGCGACATCTAAATGTTTCAAAATTCTGTGAGTATTTGGGCGGTCATTTATACGTACATGTGTCAACTACGAACTGGTCTATTACCTTGCAATATAAGCGTGCACACAGTCATATTGCCCTATCGAAGCGGCTGTGTGCAAGTCTAATGGGATGGGTTCAAATGCACACTTGCTGTCAAGAGCACTCCAACCTTTCCACATAGATAGACTCTTATCCAGGAGTTCTGATTCGCTAGCTTCATCACTGGCTTCGTAAGGGTACTCCATACTGGAAAAATGAAGACCTAAAAATGAAAGGATAACACTTTAGCCTTCACATCAGTAGCATACATGTATATTTGATGTTTACGATACATATATTCTTGATTATAGGGGAAGGGGACGAATATGCGGTATACACGAAAGAGTAGCGGAAGCGACTAGAGGCAAAAGATCAGAGGGGTGTTTCACAAAGATCCCAAGTCGATTTTAACTCTAAGTTGGACTTAAATATTATGGAGAGCCATTTGTAGCCTTAAAATAAAATATATTCAAAAGCGAAAAATCTAGTATTTTAGACTTTTTAGAAAATCCACATCAAGAACATGAAATCTCCTTGATCCTAGAAAATATGGATGATTTGAATCAACATTTTATGCCTTTTAAAAAAATTTTACAAACCATTTTCATAGATGCTAACGGCTTTCCATAATTTTTAAGTTCAAGTTCAACTTAGAGATAAGTTCAACTAAGGATCTTTGTGAAACACCCCCCTGGACAGGACTTCTTTATCCCTGTGGACAAGAAGACCTAAACCAAAGGCCAAGGATCTGTACCCTGGGCATAGAGTGGTGAAGTGTGACGTCATCAAAAATCAACTTTTAGAATTTCTCAAATTTCTCAAATTTTTCCTCATTTTTCGAAAGAGCATCAAAAATAATGTCCAAATGTCAAAAAACCAATTGAATACCAGTATGTTGAGTATTGGCTGAGATATGACCATCTGAATAAATATATTTCCTATGGGAACTCAGTGTTATTTGCTCTGGCTCCTAACCATTACGAGCGAGAGCAAATAACGCTGAGTTCCTATAGGAAATATATTTATTCAGATGGTCATATCTCGGCCAATATATTCAATTGGTTTTCGACATCTGGACATTATTTTTTATGCTCTTTTCGAAAATGAAGAAAAAATTGTGAAATTCTAAAAATAGATTTTTATGAAGTCACAGCTTCGGTACTCTATACCGCCAACCCAAGCTCGAGGCCAGCTATCACCATTCAAGCCCAGATCTCCTGCAAAGTCTTCCTGAGCTGACCCAAGTCAGGCTTGTCAGGATCGGGAAGGCAGCTGATTACTGCTATCACCTGGGTCAGGAAGAGCGAGAGGATGTTGAGCACCTTGTTGCAACTTGCCCAGCCCTATCAGTATCATCTGTGCGTCAACACAAAACAGTTTGCAGAATACTTTGAGTCTGTCCCTGCGCTATTCTTGGAGTTGGTGATCTTTCTCACTCCTGGACCCATCAGCAAAAGTGCTAAAACACAGCTGCATAATGATATCCTATATTTTATACGCGACCTTCACAGAACCCGTCAAAATCTACAGATCAACAGTTAAGAACACTACTGACCTATAGAAAGCCATTTATGGAACTTCGGCAGACTCACATTGCCGACAATCTCCAATCCACGTAGAACTTTAGCTTACATCTAACCCATGCGCATTACGTTGATCCGGTCTCTGCCTCATTTTCCTAAATTGGCGCCTACAAGGGCCCTTCTAATTGGCTATCGCTGGCTGCCATTCGCTCAATGTTATAACATATTAGTGCGAGGAGAAAGCTTGTGATTTTTTGTTCGATCTGATACCAAAATCATGATATTCCAGTCAAACCTTCTACAATGTATTTTTTTCGATTTTTTTTCAGCACCCTTAAAAGGTTTAAGTTTAAGTCTTCAATAGGGCCTACTCAAGTTAGAAAAGTTCTCATTTTTGTCATATTTAAAGTACAAACTGGCATGTAGTACTGAAATGTTTGTTGATTTTTCTATCTAGATCTAGATCTAGATCTATGTGTGTACCTTGACTCTATGCTAAGTGTGCGTCAATTATGTGTGAAGTGCGTCACCTGTTTAAAGCATGACATGTCATTGTCAGCTAGTGTGTATTATTATGTAAGATTACGTATTGGCATTGTTATTGCATTCTCTGCAAAAATGAGGCATCAGCGTCGGAGCTCCCTGGATCTTACTTGAAGTACTGGACGACGAGCGCACAAATCCTACTTCGTACTTAGGCGTAGAATATTAGAGAAGCCTTGGCTTAGTTAGGCTCGAGTATGGCCTCCCTATCATACCATAGCACGGGGTCCAGACAACTCGCCACAAAGACAACCCGCCCCAAGACAACCCGCCACAATACCCTGGACATCCCGCCACAATACCCTGGACAACCCGCCACAATACCCTGGACAACTCGCCACAGCCTTTTCGGACAACTCGCCACACTTTTTCCCCATCATGATTTCTAGATCTAAAATGAAATGAAACTGTCATTTTTCATGATTTTCGTGCTTTTATAAACACAGTCATTACAAAGAATAAAGAATAAAGTTGATTTCCCTAATTGTAACAATAATATATATTGAAATGAAATTGTCATTTTTCATGATTTTCGTGCTTTTATAAACAGTCATTAAAAAGAATAAAGTTGATTTCCCTTGTAACAATAATATACTTTTGATCTAGAGGTCTATAACAGCTGCATTTTTCTGTCCCAGAATTTTTTTATGGTAGGATACTGGAAGCACTGGCGTACTGATGGGGCGGGGGGGGGGGGGGGGCAGGTAATATTAGAATGTAAAGATACGCCAAAGATACATAGCAGCATATTCCTACCATTAAAAAGTTTCCTGAGACATGAACTTAAAAATCGTAGTCGTAACTCGTAGTCGTAGTACGCCTGGCTTGGGTTCGTCCAAAATAGATTCTTGTTGCAAGCGCAAGGAAAATCATCTTTATTCTTTAGAACAGCTCTCAAAATACTCACAATTTCCATGTTTCCTGCCATAACTGTGTTTATAAAAGCACGAAAATCATGAAAAATGACAATTTTATCTAAGATGAGGGATTTTAGATCTAGAAATCATGAGGGGAAAAAAGTGTGGCGAGTTGTCCGAAAAGGCTGTGGCGAGTTGTCCAGGGTATTGTGGCGGGTTGTCCAGGGTATTGTGGCGGGATGTCCAGGGTATTGTGGCGGGTTGTCTTGGGGCGGGTTGTCTTGGGGCGGGTTGTCTTTGTGGCGAGTTGTCCGAGATTCCATAGCACATCATGTATGACACACAATGACACATGCATACTAACGATTTCCCCAAGCTAGTATTGACATTGTGAAATAACTAATACCAGAACAGAATAGGCCTACATGTATGGCTGTGTGACCAAAGTTCGCGCGTGACCAAAGTTCGCTTTCTCAAAAAATCGGTAAGATTTCGAAAATCTGATATCACCAATGGAAAGAGGATCATGAAATTACCCAGAAACGAAATTTCCTTTGGAATTGGGTGCGAAATTGTGAAAATATTGACAAAAGATCGGCACATTTTGCAGTTATTTGCGTCCGTTCCGAAAAATTACCAACTTACCGATAAGGGTCTGGAAATCTTCATTTTGAGAGCAGATATCCTCAAAATTGTAAGTAATAAGTGGTACCGTCTGGTTGTATGATATTTTGCCTTGCAAATTATGAAATTACCTTATTTTTGATGGATCGTATTTTTGTATAAATCAGCTGTAAACCCCCGTGCGTGAACTTAGGTCTCGTTGTTTTTATGACTTTTTTAGATGCAGCGCGCATGCACGATCGGACATCAAATTTTTAGATCGCGATATCTCCGAAATCCTTCGACGATAAATGTTGTAGAGCAGAGTCTCCGGTTTGCGGCATCGCCCGGTTTGCGGCCAGGGGTATTAGTTTTAAAAATAAAATGAATATGACTCGATAATAATCATTGAAACCTACCGTGGATTCCACGGTAAGTTCTGCTTTGCCGAAAACGTCCGTAGCAGGTGCTCCTGTCGGTACGGAGTATCCGTCAGCGATGTCGGAAATCTACGGCACCAGTCGCCGATGAAAATTCCAGCAGGTGCTAACTTTTAAGTTAAGAGATCGAGGCATGACTAGATCAATATTGTAGCTCTATTTGTCCGATATTTGTCCGATTGGAGGTGAAATTTGATGTTTTTGTGGAAGTATGATGGCTGTGGTCTGTCTCCTATCACAGATATTTTGATTGTGCCACCGCATGGCCAGTTGCATGGTGTGGCCGCAAACCGGCACGTAATTACGTGTTTTTCTGGTTTGCGGCGGGGGGTGTTAATACACACATAACATGCGGGATCGTGTATGATGGTATGTGTGCTGATGTGTGTACCCGCTATGACCCGATAGTTTCTAGTAGTACTTACCTCCGGATGGGATGATCCATTCGAGGAAAAGGTGAAATTGTTTAAAACTTGACAAATTTACCGTAGCAACAGATAAACATGAGAATTTGGGTTACCCGTGGTAATTTGGTACATGCTTTCATCGTGACGTAGCACATAAAGCTTTGTGACGTACGCGTGCCGCAAACCGGTAAGGCGTGCCCGCAAACCGGGGAACTCGAAGCATTTCGAAACGTGGTCAATGCTGACCACGCTGTGGGTCAGTTAGGTTATTTGTGACTTCTATTTAATAAGTAAGTATATGGACTCTTTATTGAGGGTATCGAAGTATTCTGTGAGTATTCCAATAAAAATAGAATCGGCAGTTCCTGCCGATCGGCCGCAGACCGGAGCCACTACTAGGGTGTCTGAACGATTTTTCAATTTTCAATTTGGGATCGTTTTTCACCATTTTTGTTGGATATTGGAGTAAAAAATGTAATCAGAATAATACCTTTCAAATTTCAAGACTCACCGATGTTTCTATCAAAAGATACAGCCCCTCAAAAACTGTGCAATATTCATAGCATTTTGGTCAGAATGGACAGAAAAGTGGTTCACGCAGAGTTATAATTTCTGCTCAAAAGCTGCACAGCTAATGCACAGCACGATATGCAAAGCGTGGAGCAAGGGTATTTTCAAACTGTTGTAACAAATGATCCCTTGGGACTAGAGAAAATATAAGTGCATGGATATATTCTTTACAGCTGGCCCAACTTATCCCTCGGGGGGGCAGTTCGTGAAATTGGTAAATCTCCGAGTTACCATGGAAACGATGTTTAAATCGCTGTTTTGAGCAAGATATATTTAGAATTCCGGGGGTGGCCCCCTATCAGCTATGGGGAATATGGAGAAAAAGCTGCTCTTTCATATGACACCACATTTATTGAGTTTCACCTTCAGGATCATTTGTTATAAAGGTTTGAATTTCAAATTTTTCATAAAATCATTGACCAATTTTGCTTGGTCGCGCAATGCATGTAGACCACATAGGGATGTGTGCAATCTCTATGGGAAAGATTTTAGCACACAACATCGGGTGCGCGATCAGACACCCTACCACTACTATAGTTGAACCAATTGGTAGTAAAATACTTTGCCGTCCATTTGGTAGTAATTAAAATAAATAGATTTGTGTAGAATATGAGAAAACATGGATCGAATATCACATTTTCTAATTTGTTCTAAAATCTGCGCGAACTTTGGTCACCCCTTCATACGTAAAAGGCGCAGCGGAGTCGGCGCGGCGCAGCCGCCGCCGCGCCGCCCGACTGGCCCGCTGGTTGACATGGCCGAGACCGAGCTGAGCTGAGGTAGCCGACTCGACAGTCTTCGTCTCACTCTCTCTCTCACAGTCACGCTGCCAAGCCATCGTAATTAGACTACTCACGTTCGTTCAATTTCATTTCTGCCACATTACAAATCATATGGTTTTATCGATAAAGAAATAACATAAATAAGCGGAATATTACCTCACGCAGCATTAGTGGTATAGGGATTGATATCGTGATAACCGATACCGATACCGATATGATCGGGAGAGGGATCGAGAGAGGAGAAAATGGACGATTGTCTGTAAGATTCCGATTGTTGTTTCTAAGGCCGTTGTCGCCTTATTAAAGGTGTTTTAACCCAATTCCTGTCTGAGATCTAATCCTTCCTGTCTGTACATAGTGAACCCCCTTATACTGGCGTAATCGGCAGGATTTCTTTGTGCTATGGCTTTTTTGGAAATCTAAGGATTGGGTGAGAAATTAATTGACACGGTTGTTTCATGCAGTGTGTGACTGTTGCCCCACTTATTGTGCAGGCCTATATATAGGCCTACTAGTGCTTGTTGATTTAGCAGTAGATCTAGGGTCTAGATCTAGGTCTAGACTCTACAGATAGACTAATCAAAGTTAAGGTAGCTATTAAACAAGTAGTCTAGTATTGAAGTAACATTAAAAATGAAATAGAAAAATAAATAAATACATAGGGTCTAGACTAGACTAAAATTAGATAAATAAAAGTTTGATTAAAATAGTAGATTTAGAAGTCTAGACCACTCTCACTAACCATACACCATACACTAAAACACACACGTTCAATAGGTCACTAAATTAAATTTAAACTAGATCTAGACTAGTCTAGTATAATATTCAGTGCTCAATAAAAGATAAAATTAACCATGACAGACCGATCAGCATATCTCGGCAGATTTACAGCTGAGCACATAGCACACTTGTGTGAATTGAATCATATTGATACCAATGCTGTAAAGACCAAGCAAGAGCGGATCTCATGTTTATGTGATTTGCCTAAGCTGGTAGAGGATGAACCAAAAAATACAGGTGTGGGTGTGGATGACCTTTTGCGGGTCATGAAGCACCTTGAAGATTCTCATCATCATGAGACTGAGAAACTATGCAAATCCTTACTGTCTGCTGCAATCGGTAGCTCTGCACAAACTGGTCCTCCGTTAAAGGGATTACATCAGCTAAGTAACGATGATGATATGGTGTGCTACCTTAGCACTTTTGAGCGACTAGCCCTGGCAGCAAACAAGCCAAAGAGTGAATGGCCTCGGCTGTTAGAACCATATCTTACTGGAAGAGCTCAGCAGGCATTCCACGCCCTGAGTACTAGAGAACAAAACAACTATGATGATGTTGTCCTGGCCATAAAGAGAAGGTACCACCTCACTCCGGAGGCATACAGAATAAAGTTCAAAAAAGAACATAAGAAGACCAATGAAAGTTATGAAGAATTTGCTAGTCATTTACAAGGTTATTTTTTGAAGTGGGTTGAGATACCCCAGGAGGCAGTAGAGATGCCTGAAGTCTCTAAAGGGCTCAATCTGGTCATGATTGACCAATTCTTAGAGAGAGTACCCGATGAAGTATTGAGGTTAAAGCTAAGGGAGCTACAAGCCACATCTCTCATGGTAGTTGCGCGCAAGGCGGACGAATTAGTAATCCAGAGGGGGGCGAATGCGGGTAACACAACCCCAGGGAGTGATCCCTCCACTCCACGACGGACAGGTGCAGGCAGTAACCCCACGGGACGTAGATCCTTTAATGCTGCCTGCTACCGGTGTGGCCAGCTCGGGCACAGAATTGCCAACTGTCCGGTACCTCCGGGGGCCACAGGGTCGGGTTTCCAGGGAGGACCTCCACAGGGCTTTACTCGAGAACCGTCACCAAGGTGCAATTTCATTGCAAAGGATAGGGGTGATGCTACAATTGCAGATGTTGTTGTTCAGGGTCTAGATGACAGAGTGGTGAAGACCCAAGCCCTGCTGGACTCGGGGTCAGAGGTTTCCCTGGTCACTTTTGAATTGTGTAAGGAGTTAGGGGTAGAGGTTACTCGTGAAACTGAAGGGGTGTTAGGCATGATCAATGAAACCGCCTTAGTGCCTGATGGTTTAGCATCCCTGCAAGTGGGTCTAGGAGGCAGCACTGCGACTGAGGTCTTTCATGTGGTTGGTAGGCTCCCAGTACCTGTCCTCCTTGGTGCTGACTTTGCTGAAAAGGTGAAACTTATCATAGATTTTGGCAGTCGTAGTTATAGCACAAGTAGCAATGGGGCCAATGAGCGGCCAGTTAAGTTCTCGTTGAATGGAGGGCAGGAGATGTCACATGTTGAAGAAGAAGTCGATGTTCATCTCCAAGCTGAGGATGAGATGAAGAAACTTGATCTAACTGAAGCAGATAGACAGAAATTAGATCAGGTTTTTCAAGACTTCCCAGATGTGTTTAGTGAGGTACCTGGTCATACGAACATGGCTATTCATAGAATTGATGTAGGAGGGGCTTCTCCCATCCGCTCTCACCCGTACAAGGTGAGTCCTGAGAAAAGACAAGCTCTTGATGAAGAGTTGGATAAGCTTCTGGACATGGGGAAGATTGAGCCTTCAGATTCACCTTGGGCCGCTCCTGTAGTGATGGTCCCTAAGAAGAACGGGAAGTACAGGATGTGTGTCGATTACCGAAAATTGAATACAATTACAAAGATTGATGCCTTCCCCATGCCTACAGTGGATGACATTTTGAGCTCTCTGCATGGTGCCTCGGTTTTCTCGTCATTAGATCTGCGCAGTGGATACTGGCAGATGGGTGTTGCAGATGAGGATGAGGAGAAGACTGCTTTTGTTTGTCATAGGGGTCTATTCCACTTCAAGGTCCTTCCTTTTGGTGTGGTAAATGGTCCTGCCAGTTTCCAACGGTTGATGTCCAAGGTGCTTGATGGCCTGATAGGGCGAAATTGCTATGTCTACTTGGACGACATTGTGTGTTTCTCTCCGGATATTGAGCAGCACATCTCTGATCTCCAGGAGATCTTTTGTTGCTTACGACAAGCGGGTCTGACCGTAAATACTGAGAAATGTCAGTTTGCCTGCCAAGAAATGAAATATCTTGGCCATGTTGTCAGCTCAAATGGACTCAAGATGGACCCCGAGAAGGTGTCTACCATTGTTAACTATCCCCAACCTAGGTCGATCAAGGAATTAGAGAGGTTCCTTGGGATGGCCGGATGGTATCAGAAATTCATTCCTAGCTTCTCAGAGGTTGCTGCACCTCTTCATGGATTGAAGAAGAAAGGTGTTCCCTGGAATTGGACTGCTGACTGCACTCGTGCTTTTCAGGCCTTGAAGGAGAGCCTCCTCACTGAGCCAATACTAGGCTACCCTGATGAAGAATCCAGGTTTGCTGTACACACAGATGCCAGCAATGTTGGGGTCGGTGCAGTCCTGATCCAGCAGCAACCGTCTGGGACGAGAACTATCGCCTATGCGAGTCGGTCTTTGTCTGCTGCAGAAAGGAATTATAGTACTACTGAGAAGGAGTGTTTGGCTGTAGTATGGGCCCTAGAGAAATGGCGGCCATATCTGGAAGGTAGAGAGTGTCGTGTAATAACGGACCACCAGGCACTTTGCTGGTTATTTCGGAAGAAGAAGCAAAATGGGCGACTTGCTCGTTGGATTCTGAGGCTTCAGGATTTTCGGTTTCAGGTGATATACAGGCCTGGAAAGCAACATCATGTCCCGGACGCACTATCTAGGATTCCTGAGAAAGGTGTTGCCCCTTTGGTGGGAGTTGTAAACAGGGTTTTGTCGGATCGAGTCTGTGACGGACATGAAAAGGACTTATGTGCAGCCAGTGATTGCATTTCCCCGGATGATGAGTCGGTTAGTTGGGTACAATGTGATGATTGTGATAAGTGGTATCACCAGGTTTGTGTCCATATTGGTTCTCAAGAGGCGGAGGAGGTGGACAAATACTCTTGCCCATCTTGTGTTGGCAAGTCAGAGGCCACGGATGAAGTCGTTCTTCCTTTGGATTTGACAAAGGATTCTGTCCTGAGGGCACAACAGAGTGACCCAGATCTTTTGCCAATCATTCAGATCCTTGAAAAGCAAAAGAATGGTGGTGGGGAGGATCAAGGTCCTGTTCAGAGGTTTTCAGATTTCAGTTTGAAGGGAATGGTGTTGTATAAGAATGAATGTGTAGTTATCCCCAAGGCACTTCAGAATGCAGTGTTAGTTGAGTGTCATTGCAAGCCAATAGCTGGGCATCTTGGGAGAAAGAAGACACTTCAAAGGTTGAAGTCGATGGGTCTCTGGTGGAGTGGTATGTCGCGGTCTGTAAGAAGCTTTATTCGCAGTTGTAAGGTTTGTCTTCAAACAAAACCTTCTTACCAGAGACGTCAAGGGAAGATGTTGTCTAGTACCTCCACGAGGCCTTGGGAAAAGGTTGGTGTAGATCTCATGGGGCCTTTGCCAAAGTCGTATGCTGGGCATGAGTATATTCTGGTGGCTGTCGACCATTTCTCAAAGTTTGTGGAGATTCTGCCTTTGAAGTCAGCTACCAGCCAGTCGGTTGCAACCACTCTAGTGAGGGAGCTGTTCTGCAGATATGGACCTCCAGGAGCCCTGCTCTCGGACAATGGCCCCCAATTCAGAGGGAAGGTTCTGCGAGCTGTCTGCACAGATTGGGGGATTGAGCAGATCTTCATCACGCCATATCACCCCCAAACGAACTGGGTCGAAAGGGTGAATCGTAACATCAAGGCCATGCTTCAAGCTTACACCGGATCTGACCATCGACAGTGGGATGTTCATCTCGCTGAACTCGCGTTTGCCCTGAACAGCAGTAGTCATGACACACTTGGTGTAGAACCATCAGTAGTTATGTTTGGACGGCGCTTGGCTTCTCCCTTGACTAACCGCCTGCAGACTGAGGGAAACAAAGACATTCCTACGCAAGAAGAAATCGCACACAATCGTCGACGCGCTGTTAGTAGCTCCAAACAATACTACGACCAGAGCCGTGATGAGTGCCGCATCACTGAAGGAAGCCAAGTCATGGTGAAGACTAAACCTCTATCAAATGCGGAAAAGAACTTCTCAGCTAAGCTAGCACCACGATGGACTGGGCCGTTTGTTGTGCAGAAAAAACTAACCCCAGTGAATTTTCTTGTGGTGAACGCTGCCAACAAGAAGATAACTCGTATTGTTCATGTGGACCAATTGAAAGGGTGCTAATTACTTCGAACATAGACTTCGCATGTTGTCAACGCTGTTAAAATTGTCGCTTATTGTAGCATATTGGATCAGGACTGGTTGAAAGTTCGCGACTCACGATTACATTGACTTACCTTTATAGCCGAGTAAGATTGCAGTTTGGTCGAGAGCGGGACTGTCACAGTTGGGCTATGGATCGCGAAACTAAATGGACGCTAAGTTTAATTGATCTGGACTCTTAATATAGATTCTAACAGACTCTTATTTCAACTGATGTTATATGTTTAATGTCAACCATTTATATTGGTGCGTGCCCATGTGCTTTAATTCTGGCTCGTGCAGGATTAAGCACTCTTCAGAATTGTGGATGACTATTATAATATTAACATGTCGGATCCTTATCTTTACAGTTAAAGGATAAATACAACCGGTTGGAAATTGTTGAAAATTGGAACTGTATATAAACTTGTGATTCCCTGCGAATTTTCTGTCTTTGCATCTAGTGTTTTTACTTAGAGTTATACATGTACACTGAATTTTTGTGCACATGAAATTGTTATACAGTATGTACACAGAATTTGTGTTTCAAAAGATAAACGAAACAAAAGGACTACCAATTGAGTGTAGTTTATAATTTACACATATACAGATGTTAGTTTTGCTAACGTCCTACACTTTGGTAAACACTATATCTGACCTGACATTGGGTATAACAATATATATATATATATATATATTGTTATATATATTTAAATGTTTTTGCCGGACCTGCTGAACGGATTTAAATTAATAGGGGATACGAAGTATGTTTAGTTGTCATTCATCCTACACTTTAGCCATGCAGGTAGGGATAAATTACAAATTTGTCTAAGGGTTATTTCTTTTAGAAAGAAATCAAACAAAAGAGCACTCAGCTGTGCTGGTGCTGTGTTACTTCTTTTGATTTTTCTTTGAGAAGGTATTCATAGATATGTTTGAACATGTTCAGACGATAATCTGTATTGGACGTTTTTTCTTGTTGGTTTTTGGCATTATGTATTTTGCATCTCTGTTTTAAAGGGGGAAAAGCTATCCTTTGGGGTGCGATGTTCGTTATTCTTACAGTGTACATTTTTTGAGTACTGATGGTATCTTGCGCAGACAAGCGAACTGGGTGTATAGATTTACCCTGAACTCAACATAGAAAGAGTCGATAGCGATCACAGCAAATTAAGAGAACTGGTGGTCGTCTGTTTTGTCTGTACGCGCGCTTGGTTGCAAAATTGTTGCTTCACATGTATATGTCTCGGGCGAGATTTGGCTTGTTTTATGAGCAGTTTGAAAATGTTTGAAAATAATTTGAAAAAACCCCGTAGGGTATTTTTGGTGGGGGAGAGTATAGGGATTGATATCGTGATAACCGATACCGATACCGATATGATCGGGAGAGGGATCGAGAGAGGAGAAAATGGACGATTGTCTGTAAGATTCCGATTGTTGTTTCTAAGGCCGTTGTCGCCTTATTAAAGGTGTTTTAACCCAATTCCTGTCTGAGATCTAATCCTTCCTGTCTGTACATAGTGAACCCCCTTATAGTGGGACTCGGTCGACTCGTCAACGTATTATTAGACGTATTATAGCCTACCAAAAACTAGATCAACAACAACAACAAAAAGCATAGGTCACGTACGTCCGGTCCACAAAGTAAAAGCTGAATCTAGCTACGTGTATAAAAAAATAAAATTATGATTGTTATTGAATCTATGGTATCGGTCAAAATAAGTTTTCGGAAAACCCAAATTTGTTTTCCTTTTCCATCTTGTATTCCATCCAAAAGTTAGACCTCCATTTTTATATTGAGCCGAATTTCATCAGATTAAGATCTAATTATATTTCGAAATATAAGTCAGCAATTTCGTTACAATAAAAGGTTGTCTAACTAAGTGTAAGCGAAACAAAATAAATATAATATTGATGACAAAATTATCTATGATCAGGCACGTAGCCACGCCGGGGGCACGGGGGCACGGGGATCGGTTGAAATTGTTTAGACCCCTCAACATGAATGTGGGCCCCCCCCCCCCAAAAAAAAAAGAAGAAACAAACAAACAAACAAACATCAAACTCTGGTTACGGCCCTGTCTATGATGATGGTAATTAACAACAACAGAACAGATCATAAGTCAAAAGATTGATAAAACCTTTAACTAGTTAAGTAGTATATCTGCACGAAGGGAAGGTTTAAGGTTCTAGGTTCAAGGTTCATTTTATTTCTTTCTTTCACAACATTTTTACATATAATAATAGAACAAAAATAGCATAAGAAAAAACAATTTAAGTGCAATTTTAAGTCGATATCCAAATGAAAGGAAGTGGAGACCTTAGAAAAGCTGGGCTTGTAAGAGCAAGATCCCCATAGGCCTATAACATAATTTATCAATACTTCACTTTTTAAAACGTTTCAAAGTTACCAAAACTACACATGATTAAATATGGGGGAAATATTTACAAAAGGGATAGCTTGAAATTCGAAAAGGAGAGGATGAAAATATATACAAAAGGATCGAGAGGAAAAAAGCAAAGGCTGGAACGAGAAAAACAACAAAACAGAGAAAAACAGGGAAAGAAGAAAGTTATGTGTACATAGGGGAAAATGGTATTTGGTGTAAAGAAAAAGAAAAATAGAAGAGAGGAGGGGGGCGGAGAGAGAGAGAATGTGAAATGCTGACATTTATATTGAATAATCAAACATCAAAAACAATATATAATACGCACGTTATCAATATATATTAATAAATTATTACTTAATATCATTTCTGGTGATATAATTGTTACGTTAATTGTCGACATAATAGTTACTCAATAAATGTAGGCCCTAATTTCAATTTGCGTTTAAAAACAAAGACACTGACAGATCAGATCTAGTTACATTGATAGGAAGTGAGTTCCAAAACTTGGGACTAGTAGGCCTACAAGCCAGCGTCTTCAGAGCAAAAGCAGTTCTTACACGTGGAATATGAAGTGCAGTTGCCTGCCTTGTATTATAGCTATGAATTTGATTGTTCTTTCGAAATATTTGTACTAACGCATTTGGGAGAGTACCATTTTCAAAACCATACATAATTGTATGGTGGCCCTGAAGGGACATCGCGAATAGACTAAATCGTGAAAAATATGCGATAAAATTCACGATATCGTCAATTTTATCGCATATTTTTCACGAAGAAATTCACGAAATTGACGATATCGTGAACTTTATCGTGAACTTTTCACGATGAAATTGACGATATCGTGAATTTTATCGTGAAAAGTTCACGATATAAAGTTCACGATATCGTCAATTTTATCGTGTACTCTATCGTGTACTCTATCGTGTACTCTCCTGACGGGCGCTTCGTAAACAAAACCAGCCCTAGCTGGGGGAGACAGAGAGAAGGAAAAAAGGGAAAGGGAAAGAGAAGATAAAAGGAAAGAAAGAATAAGAAGAAGAAAAGAGGGAAACGGGGGGGGGGGGGGGGGGGGCGAAGGGCTCTTGCCTCCTCCTCACTCCCCTCCCCCCCCCCCCCTCTTCAACCTTCAATAGCTTATTACTGTATAACAAAACACACAACGCAGGCTTCAGTCATCCGCCTGGGTGGGAGTCGAACCCGGGATATTTGGTTCGACAGACGGACGCTTTACCGACAGGTTTGAAGTTTGAAGTTTATTTATTCCACATTTTACATAGAAAAACAGTTTATATACATATATATATATATATATTTTTTTTTTTTATACATATATATATATTTTTTTTATACAGTCGTATATTATTATAAGAATAGATTTCACAGAAGAAAAAAAAAGATTTAAAAAAAAAAAAAAAACGGAAAATAAGTACGAAATTTCGAAATATGTATATATAACAGGCTAGGTAGAACAATGTAAAATGTGGGGAGCCTAAATAAAAAGCTTAGCTTGTATGTGAATAGGCTCCCGTACTGAGTAACACAATATAGTAGGTCTGGATTTAAAAGGTATTATAGGAGGCGAAAACGGAGTAGTATAGTATGAGATTCAAAAGACGTACAAGGAGAGTGAATTTGAGAAGAAACGAGAGATAGAAATAAAGAGTAAAGAGAATAATATAATAGTGATAAGTAGGAGAAGGTGAAGAAGGGAAGAAAGAGGAAGAAGAGGAAGACGAAAAAAGAAGTGGAAGAAGAAGAGGCAGAAGAAGAATAAGAGAAAGCAAAGAGGAGGGGGGGGGGGGAGAGCTATCCCCAAAGTGCGCCTATCCCCTTGCGCCCCTTTTTACTTTGACAACGATGCCCTTTCCTTTTCATCTCTGATATAAGTGCCCCGTTTGCCTCTTTTTCTTGCCACTTCCCCCTTCTCATAAAAGCGCCTTAATTTACACCTCTGAAGAATGCCCTTAATCTGATCGATGCCCCTTTTCTTTCAACTAAAGCACATTTTCCTTTATTACCCCTTTTCCTATCTGGTCAGTGCCAGGCTGAATCGCCGCTAAATATTTCCGGACGAATTGGGCAACAACAAAAAAGTTATTGTGTCCCTCTCATGCTGAAGCTCGGATTGACGCCCTTGGTCCTCCCCCTCCCCTCCCCGCCCCCGTGAAGAGCAATAAGTCCCCTAAGAATGTCCTTATTGATCAGTTAAGGTTATCAGTGGCCGAGTAAGGGGCCCAGGGGTACCTCCCCCCCCCCCCCAGGTAAAAAAAGGGGGGAATGGGAGAAGGGGAGAAAGAAAAAGGGAGAAAAAGCGAAAAAGGAGGGGAAAAAGAAAGAAAAAGAAAGAGAGAAATAAGAAGAAAAGAGGGAGGAGAAAAAAGGGGAGGGGAGAAAAAGGAAGGGGAAACTGAAGAAAGGGGAAGAGAGAGGAGAGAATAAGCGGAAAGGGAAGAAAGGGGAAAGACGGACGAGAGAAAAGGATGAAAAGGAAAATAATGAGAAGGGAAAAGAAAGGGAGGGGAGGTATATAAGAGGACACTTTTTTTTTTTTTTTTGGTCTCGAAATTTGAAAATTTGACATTTGGCTCCGTTGGGTGGGGGGGGGGGGTAAGGTCACCTTTTTAGGTCAGCCATGGGAATATTTTTTTTTTTTTTTTTTTTTTAATAGTCTAATTTAAATTAAAAAAAAAAAAAAAACAAGGGGGGGGGAGGTTTTTAGGGATTGATGGCGGGGGGGGGGGGGTATTAAAATACCAAAGGGGGGGTTAACGTAACCCCCCCCCCCCCCCTGTGTACGCGCCTGCATAGATCTATTTCTATCTCATTTTGTTATTGCATTGGTTTTTGACGCTTCGAAGGTACCATAGAAAGATTGAATTGATATGCAAAAATTAGTTAGCTAGGTTGAGTTAGATTGCGTGTTGATTGTGCAAGGGAGACGACGGGAAGTCACAATATGTTGGACCTTTTCACGATTTTTAGCAAAGGAGGGATCGTTCTTTGGTGTTTCCAAGGAACATGCCAAGCCTTTGGAGCGCCCGTGAATTCGCTGATAAAAAGTGGGATTCTCCAGGTGAGTGAATTTAAAGTTATCATATTTCATGTACAGATCAAATGGAAATGGATTGCGGATTGTGATGATGATGGTGATGCATGAATGAGTGTGATCATCATGATCATGCACGTTGATGAGTGATGTGTGTATTGCTGGGCCTATGCTGGCCAAGGCATGATAACTGAACTAATTCTGTCGTAATATTGTGGATCGAGTTGAAATTGGTGTTGCAATAATTTAACCGAGTGCATATGTTTGACTTGTGTGTGTTTTAACTTTTATTTTTGTTTTATTTTTTTGGTATTTTTTGGTATTTTTGTATTTTTGTATTTTTTTTTTTTTTTGGGGGGGGGGGGGGACTGGGGCCTTTTTGAGGTGGTAAATCAGAGATATATAATCAGGGCTCTTACCCCCCTAATTCACAATTAACAGCGCCCCAACAGCAAATCATGACAGGCCAATTTTCAGCTCTCAGATTGACATCTTTGAACCAGTCCAGCGGCCAGCGCAGCAAAATGCTAGTCAACGATCAATTCAAAGTGGTTTGAACATTTCTATGTCAAATCAAAAATGAGATTGACTGTTCTCATAACACTTTATCAGCGCACATTCTTTATTTTGAATTGGATGTCAAAAACCATTCATTCATTTATTCTGACTGAAATTTGGCTCTATTATTGACAAAAGTCAATGGAAATTGTCATCTCTTGGCCAAAAAGTTACAAAAATGATAATGTTGAATTCATTGTTTTTCATGACATGATAGGGGTCGATTTGATCAATTTTTGATGGTTAGTTTGGGCAAAAAATTGGCTAAAAAAGATCAACAAATCTTGAGAAGGGTCAATGCGACTTATATTTTTGGAAACAGTGCAAAATTTTAACCAACATTAATTGAAAGAGGTTTTAATTCAATTAAAATTGCTGGTTCACCATATTCAAGGATTCTTCAGTCTTCATCTATTACACTACTTCAAATCTGGGGTTTCCTAGTTCATAGTTCATAGTTGCTAATGAAATTTGGAAAAGAAGATTTGATGAACAAGAATATTTCCTCTCCTTGTGTATGATCTAGATACGGTAAGTACTTTCACTGATCCCCTATTCGCGAAGTTAAAAACTCTGAAAGTCACTGATATTAACTTTTTACAAAAAGCACTGTTCATGTTCTGTCTACATAATGATTCCCTACCTTCCCACTTCCCACCAATGTTTTGTTTGAATAGAAATAGGTCTATTCATACATACCCAACCAGACAATCAAATAAATACCATTTATGTAATCCTAAAACAACAATGGCTATGAAATCTATAAGACATTCTGGTCCGGATATTTGGAACTCACTGTCCGTTAACATCCGTAACTTGAAGTCAGTATATACTTTCAAGAAAAGTGTGAAATCAATTTTATTGAGCAAATATTGACAAATCTCTTAAATTAACACATGATATCATATATGTTTGTCAGCATTTCCTTGATATAGCAGGAAAATCCCCCTCCCATGCACCCTCTATCCCATTTTTTTTTTCTTGGTTGCAAGTCACTGTTTATTTTTTGTTATTTTCCCACAATTATGTTTTGTAATTTACTTTACTTTACAATCGTTATGATTTTAAATGTTTCTGGGCTGCAAGCGTATCAAGCTGTCACGCTTAGGCTGTAGCCCTTCTGTATCATCACCTCTTCGAGCGTATGTATCTATGATTTACTGAATGTGGAAATGTAATTTAACTTATGTTTTATACTCATGTAAAGACATTGTCACATTATTGTTATAACCTATGATGATTCAGTAACCAATAAATATTTCAACTATTTCAACTAATGAAACCGGGGCTGATATACCCAAAACCTATAGGAGCCAATTCTACATTGAAAGCTATGCAGTGGTTCAAAACTATGTCGGCAGCAAGCCAGGTCCGTGTTAAAAAACCCAGGCGGGAAGGCCTTTCATTTAACTGCGAGGTGCAGCTGAATGTGTAAGATCATTAAATTAAAATGTAAATTTAAATTAAAAAACAGTAGAGGACCTAGGATAGAACCTTGTGGTACCCATGTAATAGAAGAAAAATTGGAGGAATTGATATTATAAACTACATATTAAAATCTATCAGAAAGATTACTTTCAAACCAAGATGACAGACAAATTTGAGTGTTGTTCTAGTGTTCTGTTTCTGAGTGGTGAATCAACACCGATTACTGAGCTTTTTTCTGTGTGTGTGTACCGTGTGCATGTATAAGACCCACCCCCCACTTTGAATTTTTTTCTGCGGCAAAAAAGTGTGGTTAATACACCGTTAATTACGGTACATGTCTACATGTATAAATGTTTTGCGTCCTGCCTTTTTTTTAATAAAAAAAGGAGGAGAAGGCCCTCTTTTTCTTCAAAACGGCTGCTCAGTACATTTTCTTAGATGTCCGGCGAGGCTATTTTTAAAGATGACTGCCAGCTTTTATATTTTATTTTATTTTTTTCAGAAAGATCTTTTTAGCAGCAAGTTTTATGTTTTTTCCACACCAAAAAAAAGAGGAAAGAATCAGGCAGCCTTAATAATGGGGACGCTAAATATAATTTGTTTCCTTCTTTTTCTTTTTGGTCAACATGTACATTATTAAAAGGATGTCAGTGAATGTATACTTTGGTTATGTGACAATATACAGTCAAGCTGCTTCTCTATCTTAATCACTGGAAAGTTTCCTTCACAATGCCAGGTAATTTAACATCCCATGCACATACCTTTTAATGTTCGACAATGTCTCTTTTTGTCTCTCTCTCTCTCTTTCCTCTGTAGGAGCGTGGAGGAAGCAACTCTTTTAACCATGGAACCCTGACGCTCAAACATAAATTAGACAATGAGTTTGAACTCATATTTGTGGTAAGTTCACTTATTGGGTAAACTGTTTGGTCTGTATACTAATTTGGTTAAACCTGACCCTGGGTCGAGAGGGAGAGCATTCCACAACGAAAGCCCTGCATGAGCACAGATTCCCTCCCCCCCCCCCCCTACTTAGTATTGAGTTTATGACAAACAAGAAACCTGAAGTTTTTAGAGCGTAAATATCAGGACGGAATGTAGTGATTTATCAAAGTAATAGTATAGTGGGGAGGAGAGCAATTGACACAATGAAATAAAAGTAACCCTGTAAGTTGGCGCTCTGATCTGATCGGAAGATCGGAGCGACACCCTCCACCTATGATCGGTATTGGATCGGAAGATCGACAAAAAAAAATCGGCTGATTTTTTTTTTTTTTTTTTTTTTTAAATGACGAAAATTTTCAAGTTTTGGGCTATCAAATGCTCAAACAAAATTAATAGCTGGAATTATTTTGTCATTTGGAGTTGTTGTAGACCATGTTTGTTGATATTTGGTGCCTTTTCATGACTTTGAAATTAATAATATTGGTCTAAGAGCAGGGGCAAAACATGCGGGCCGCCATCTTGGATTATAATATTGAAACAATGCGTTCACTCATGGGTGACCAATGGAGTGCGTTAAGAACTGATGGTAATACAATACTAAAGGTAATACAAAGTTTTGGTATGGGGGACATGAATTTGGTTCAAATGAACATATTATAATGATATGCGATCCTACAATATTCAGTGATCGTTGTCGCAGTTGAAATCGAGTTTAAAGTTATGAAATTGTAAATGATAACTATTTATTTTGTATAGCTCCCTCTCGAGGTCAATATATATTAATTAAGCTATAAAATAATGTTTCTTGACTAAAATCGACCGATTAGCTATTCCCGTTTGGAAGTTATATATCACGACGACATATACTGCTATTTTCATGGTCTCAGCTACCATTGTACGGCCGTAGGCGCTATATGAAATTTATCAAAATTTACCAGGAGCACCAGTAAATTTTTATATTAAATTTTTCTTGAAAGCAGAAATGTTTTAGGGGCTAAATTTTCCAGTGCTTATAATACTTCCACAGGGGTGTCCAAATATATCAAAATTGTAAAGAATCACTATCCACCAGTTTTCAATATTTCCCAAAACTTTGTAGTACCTTTAATGATGCTCTACATCAATTTTGAGACAAGTTCACTACAAGAATGAGCTAAAAATCAGAAGAATATTTGCCCAATTTGACTTAAAGCCATTCTGTACTTCAATCACTACTACAACATTCCCTCTAATGCCATCACAGGTCAGCTGTAGCAGTATGATCCCATAACTCGCTGCTTCCCTTGCTGGGCCCTCTCAAGCGGTTACGCCCTGTTGGCAGGTTAACCATGAGATGGCGCTATGCAATAAACAGTGCACTAGGGTAGAAAGTTCATCAGTTCAGTATCGCTTTTAACAATGAAGTCAGCAAAGATTAACAACCTTTTATTGATCCGCTTGAACAGGTTGCCTACCAAAATATATTGGCACTGGCGTACATTGACAAGTTCATTGATGATATTCACCGGGAGTTCAGAGACAAGTACAAGGATGTGCTGAGGAGCGGAAGGATATTTGGCCAATTTGATTTCAGCGATGATTTCCAGCGGGTCTTGAGGGAGGCGGAGAAGAGTAGCGTAGTTGCCAAGAAAGGCAAGCAGGTAAAGAAAGCATTTCAAAAAATGTTAAAGGTGTAAATATGAATCAGCTACATCACATGTACATGTATGCCTCCTTAAATTGGGACCAATTAGTAGTATCGTTCACTCTTGAGACAAATCAAATTCTTGATGCAAATCAAATTGTATATGAATACACTTTTTGAGGAGGCGCGATAGCTCAGTTGGTAGAGCAGTGGTCTCGTAATCCGGTGACCTGGGTTCGAAACCAGGGCGATGCGCTAGTGCCCTTTGGTAAGGCATTAATCCTCATTTCTGGGTCTCTCGGAGAGGAGTTAAAGCTGGTACATATTTTTTTATTCTTTTTTTTTTTAAACACTAAAAAGAATAAAATTTAATAAAATGCTGACTGAAGATTTCAAGATTTTTGGATCAGTCGCAAAGGGCAGTGCAACTTGTTTCTAAAGCCTATTATTGTACATTAGCCTACAGTATTTTTGTTTGTTTAATCTGAAAAACAATTCAGCCTTCCGTCTGCGAAGATATGTTTCAATGAACCATCTTGGTTTAAAAAAAACAATATATAATTTAATTTTTGTAACACAGTCATAACAACTTAATTTATTAAGCTCAGTTGGTTGTGCGATAATTATAAAGTATTCTAAATATTTGCATTCCTGATTGTATCTTTTATCTTGATTTTTGATACAGATGAAGAGTTTTGAAGAATCTCACAAATCCAAGAAGACTGTAGCATCTATGATCATAGACCCCAGCAAAGAGGAGAAGAATATCACCAACAAAGCAGCCAAGAAAGGAAGTAAGTTTAATTTCAAAAGGAGCTAAATCCATTTTTTGTAACTTTGGAGAAAAAAAGAATTTGTTCACCAGATTTTGTACAAGCATATATGGAAAAGTGATAGTAGAAGGTGCTTTTTTTCATCATTGCTCCTAAAATGTTGGTAAATACTTTTGTTGAAAGATGGGTACTTAAAGCCCAACTGTACTACTTATAGTTACTTGCGCCCTCTATACATCATCTAATGTATGTTAATTATGCATTCAATGTATATGTTTAAATTTGTTTATTATCTGTATAAAATTATATACACTTAAAATACTGTATCAAACCATATTATGTTCATGAAAATGTATGATGAAAAAAGAAAAAAGATGCAGAAATCAATAAATCAAATCAAATTAACAAAAAAAATACAGCCAACAATGTCTAAGCGGTACTTTATTTTATTTGCAGTGGGGCTTTAACAGTTGTTTATAATTTTATTGCTTGTAAACAAAAATGAACATTTCCATTGTTTAATCTGGACGAATACAAAAGTAGAAATGAAATTGAATTGAATTTGTAATCTTTGTGTCTCATCAACTCAGATAAGACCGAATCTAGTCCCCAACCCTCCAAGAAACCAGCAAAACAACCAGAAACCATCGACAGTGGAAGTCTGGATGAGGAGACTATTAACCGTAACAGAGAGAAGATGTTTAACAGGAACAAGCCCAAGAAAGTAGAGAAATCACCGTAAGTTAAATTTCTGGGAAAAAAGTGCAAGATGGTCTTGTAGTAGGTTCATGTAGCTCTTGTTTTGTGTTCCCATGCTAGGCGCGTCTACTTGTTAATTACAAAGTTGTTTCTTCATGTGGTTGCCGACTTTTGTCAAGATCAGTTATACAGAAAACTGGTTCAAAGCCAACCCACTGTGCTATCATTAAATCCTTTTAAAGACACATAGAAACAGACCTACCTACCCGTACGATTTAGTTGTAGTTCTTAGATATTTAAAAAAAAAAAATTATATTTTGTGTGTGTGTGCCATTTCAATGGCTCAATGCCCATTCTGTCCTGTAAAGTATCCGACAAGCATCTCACATCAGCAATTTGGGGATGTTTATTGGTTCATGAAACACACCATTCGTGACGAAATCATGCATATTCAACCAAATATGATTATTATACATAGTAAATTGTTGTTGATTGCATAAATAACTTTAAAAAACAAATGAACTGAATGTCATGTTTTTTTAAATTCCCAGGAAAGTGACTTCCAAGCCGACCAAGAAGACCAAGCAAGCAACCACCTGGGGCATGGGAGGGAACGCTAAAGACATGCCCGATCTAGACTGGAGTGAGAAGCCCCCTGGTACCAACGGGACCAGCGAGGGACAGAACGGACATAAGGAGTTTGATCTGGAGGATGAGGTAGGGAAGAGAGGAAGAGAGGGAGAGAATGACTGAGATGGTTGGACTTATGATAGTGACAGATAGAGAGAGACAGAGACAGAGATAAGAGATAAAGTAAGAGAGGGAATTACTGAGAGGGATGGACTGGAGTGAGAAACCCCCTGGTACCAACGGGACCAGCGAGGGACAGAGCGGACATAAGGAGTTTGATCTGGAGGATGAGGTAGGGAAAAGGGAGGGAGAGAGAGGGAGAGTATGACTGAGACGGTTGGACTTAGATCAAAGTGAGCGGGAGAGAGCGAGAAAGAGAGATAGAGGGAGATAGAGACAGAGATGAGAGATTCAGTAAGAGAGGAGAGGGAAGAAGAGACTGGAGTGAGAAACCCCCTGGTACCAATGTGACCACCGATGGACAAAACGGACATAAGGAGTTTGATCTAGAGGATGAGGTAGGGAAAAGAAAGCAAGAGAGGGAGAGAGAGAGCGACTGACTTAAATAAAGTTAGCGAGAGAGAGCGAGAAAGAGAGATAGAGGGAGATAGATAGAGATGAGAGATTCAGTAAGAGAGACGAGGGAGGAAGAGACCGGTCATAATGATATGAAAGAGATACTCATTTCAAAGTGGGCGAGAAAGAGAGAGAGAGAGAGAGAGAGAGAGAGAGAGGGAAGGGAACTAGGGAATCAATCATCCAATATCTTTTGTTCAATTTTTCGTCATGATTGTGTTCCTTGCTTTTAACTTCATTTATCTTCAAACCTAGTGCAACTTTCATGACAAAATAGTTCATATTGGATCATGTAAGGGATGATTATCAGCGTAACATTTGCTAAGTACATGTACTTTGTAACTTTTCTTGTGAGATAAGGTAATTTCCAGAAATAAATCGTTTTCATTTTTCCCATCTCTCTTCCTTCTCTCTCTCTCTATCTCTCTCTTCTCTCTCTTTCTCTCTCTCTCTCTTTTTCTCTCTCTTTATCTCTTGCTCTATCCCCCTCTCCCCCTCTCTTTTTTTTTTCTTTTTCTCTCTTGCTCTCTCTCTTTCTTTCTCGTGCTCTCTCTCTCTTTTTCTCTCTCTCTCTCTTTCTCTCACTCTCTCCCCATCTCTCCCTTTCTCTCACTTTCTCTCACTCTCTCCCCAACTCTCACTCTCTCCCTCTCTCTCTTTCTTTCACTTCTATCGCCTTCAGTCTGCCTGGGTTGGTACGATGAAAGGAGAGCTGCCCAACATTGATGGACTGAACGAAGAGGAAGAGGAGGAAGAAGAAGAGGAGGAGGAGGAGGTGGAGGTTAAGAAGGCAGCCAGCAAACCAAAGTAAGTCTATCATACCAGTCCCCTGTTTCACAAAACGTGGTATCAATAACAAGTTAGGATAATTGTTGTAAGCTACTGAAATCCTTGCATTTGATTGGCTGTGAGCAGATTTTGTCATAGATTTGTGGCAGCTGTTATTGATTACAGGTTTTATGAAACTTGGGCCCGGATCTATGTTATTACTCTTGATTCCCCACACTCTCAAACTTAAGCATCAAGGGACATTATTGTACATCGAACATTCACTTTCCCAAGCTGGTACAGATTGTTTAGACATCAAAGGGATATGTTAAGTACAGATAATGACTGCTTTGAGGGTAGTGCTGTAGCCGAACCGCCGAACCGAACGGAAGTTCGCCGAACATGGCACTTCCGAACCGAACCGAACCGAACCGAACACAAAGGCCTGGTTCGGATGTTCGGCAGAAAAATGTAAACGTTTTTGCAAGCTAATAAACTTGTCATTTTTGTACCTAATTTTCATGTCATGATTGCTCATTTTATATTTACTTTTTCCCAATTTTCTGCCTTTGTGATTTATGCCTATCCAGTGGTGGGCGCGACTTCACTGGCGCCATTTAAATCCCAAATCCTGACCACGCTACGTTGCGATCGCAAGCCATAAACAAGAATACATGTGGCATGTTCGTGATCAAAACAAGTTCAGCTCAAACCCATTCAAATTAATATTTTAATTGTAACAATATCGGACAAATTTTACAATATAAATAATGAAATAAATATTCAATTCAGTATGGTATTTATTTATTCAGGAAAAATAGGGATTTTATATTTTTCCTATTGAAAATAAAATCTTATAAAAAACGGGTTATTGACGAGCCTGAATTCTCTATTCAAGATGGCAGCTTTCATGACTCTAACATTAGACAACAACCGTGTCGGAAAATCTTTAAAAAATATCATTTATTGACAAATTGAAAACATGATTCTTTTAAAATTGAAAATAAAACACGATTCAAGACGGAAATACGAATGTAAGTAGTATTTTTCTTCACAAATAATTACGTTTAGAGCAGTTTTTTAATGTGAAATTCGTGCTGGTCGGTGGCAGTGTGCAGAAGTCCTCCGTGCTGGTCGGGCCCGGCAGGCCGGGCGGCCCGCCCAGTGCCGACCGCCGTGGATATAACGCTGCTTGCTATTATATTACCGAACCCCGAACCGAACCAAGTTCGGGTGAAATATTGCCGAACTCTGCCGAACCGAACCGAACACGAACATAGCGTCTGACTTACAGCACTATTTGAGGGGCACAGTTAAAACTATTGCCCAGGGTAATCTTGAAACTCTACTGTGACCCGAAAATATGTAGTCAATATTTCTTTCATGTACCACATCCCCCAGTGTCAATTTTTGAATTAATAGCAACTGCATACTTTAGAGATGGGGGTTGCAATTGATTTCAATCAATCTCAACTCTTTATACAACAAGACCTAGGAATATTTGCTTGCAATAACATGATAATAGCACACTATATATTTGTACATGTACAATACACTCTAACAGATTTCAAAACTAATTGGGTTTTATTCTCTCTAGGGCCCAGTCTAAAAAGCTCCCTGCTTTCAACACAAAGATTATGGTGGAGCATGTGTTTCCATACTTTGTATATACATGTAGCAAGCATCTGACAATAAATTCAATTCAAGTCAATATTGGTACTTCAAAGTATGAATTTAGCATATTTACATTGTATTAATACTTGCCATGAGATCATACGAAATGTGAATTACACTGTAATGCATATTGCGTTAAATATATTGTGGTATGACAGTTGCAAGTGCATGCATATTATTGGTATTTAAAATCTATATACATGTAAAGAAAAATATTGTTTGATGAGGCTAAAAACAATATGCATATTATGTCATAGCATTGAAAAAATAAGAAATTGGTGCAATTCATTCAAAGAGTTTCTTTGTTTTGTCTCCAGAGCCCAGGCTAAAACTGGCAGTCGCTTTGGCATGTTCAACATGTTCCGTGGTCTGGTTGGCTCCAAAACCCTGGACAAGGAGACTATGGCTCCCGTGCTGGATAAGATGCGTGATCACCTGACAGGTAAGGTCCCATTAAAGGCATCTTTTAACAATGTAAAATCTGAGATGCATGGCCCTACGTGTTATCAGTGTCTGTGATATGGTGTAATATTGAAGCGCAAAAAAAATTGCAATTCAAAATAATCATGAAGTGCTTCAAAAAGTAAAAAATCTTTTAGTGACCGGTTTTACCATACTCATTTTCCCCAATAGAATGTAGTGTTATAAAAAACCGATTTCCAATCATGAATATCTCGATAATCAGACAGGCGATCGACTTATAAGTCATGGGATTCCTGACTGACCTAAAGGTTTTTAATTATGATTGCAGCATGAGCTAAATCTAGGATTTTGTTTCAGAATCCTTGGCAATGTTACTGAGTCACTTTAAAGGGTTGGTATCATGACAAGACAATGTGTCTTTTCCGTGGCCTGACTCGGGGCCAATCAGGTATAATGCGACTACGGACGACGCGACCGCAGTATTCACATGTGTGCCTCATACGCGAAACCGAAGCGTGAGGAGAACTTTGTTCTGTTTCTGACTGTTAATCAAGTCCTTTCGGTTACATGCTGTTGTCCAAAAGAAATGGCAGATGGTGTTAACCAGTATTTGCCATGCTACACTCCCTTTAACATATGCCGCTCTATACCATCTCAAAGAAGAACACAAAATACAAATACGAAAAACAGCACCAAACAGGAGGAGGCATTTCAAAATGATTTTTTGCTATTTTTTTGTCAGGTTTGGACTCTATATCATCTCTTAAAGGCCCACTGCACTACTTGTAGCTACTTGCGCCCTCTATATAACAAACAATGCCTAATCGGTGACCATTGGTCCCCCATGATCCTCTTTTTCTTATGTTAACTGAGAGCTGAGTTGATGAGATAACCACCTGTCCAGTGACCTTGCAGGGCAGTCTAATCCCTCCTGTAAACCAAGGCAGATAAGCTTTAAAGCCACACTGCCCTACTTGTAGCTACTTGCTCCCTCTATATATTAAACAAGCAATGAAAAGTACCAGTCTGGTAAAACAAACCAAACCAAACCAAACCATATACTGTGTATTGTGTTTTTATTTCAGCTAAGAATGTTGCCCGGGACATAGCTGAGAAGCTGTGTGAGTCTGTGGCCACCAAGCTGGAAGGCAAAGTCCTTGGAACGTTCGGAAGTAAGTTGGCCTACAAGAATCACAAAGTAAAGCTCTTACAAAGCTGCCAACCATTACGTTTTCACCGGAAATATATTTCCCCTTTTTTCTCAAATTATGGTAGTCGTATTTCTTCATAAAATATGTTATCTTAATTGTAATCGTGAACCCAACAACCTTTGCATTTCAAGTTCAAGCCCAAATTTTATTTCCAAATCTGATTTAAATAAAGCACAAGTACAATTTATATGCATATATACAATAACAAACGTTAAAATGAAACATCTTCAATTTAAATCATAATGTGGAGGGAAAACACAGAGGCCAATGGCCTATCAAGGTTATTCCCAAAGATAATAAAATTTACATACAAAATTTCTTAAATACACTAAAATCAAGATAGAAATACAAAGATTAAAATAACACAAAACATCAATATATAGAAATAAACCAGACAAATCCATTACAAAAAACAAAAACAGAAAAGTCATTTATGTAAAAATAACCCTAGTCATACATATTCATTTACAAGATATTTCTTCATGGTAGAGGTTTACGGTACACCATGTGTAAAGTCCTAGAAGGACTAAGGATAGAAAATAGAAGTGAAAATAGAAAGGCGAGAAAGTGGAGGTTGGAAGGAAGAGTATCTTTCAGAAGTGAGTATAGTCCTGAAAAGGACTGTAAACCAGAAAGTTGTAGATAGGATGAGAGGTTTGAGTAGAAGACTGGATTGAGTTGGAGAGTTGAGTAGAGTTGCAGAGCAGGAGCAGGAGAGTAGACTCGACGTTTCGGACAGGTTGACTGTCCGTCTTCAGGAGTGAGTGTTCGCTATGCGTGCGGTGGTCCTTATAATGGCGTGAGTGCGGACTTGGGGGAAAGCACTGGGCTCGGCGGGTTGGCAGGTAGCTGTCGGTGGTGGCGCTCGGTTGCGTGAATTGGCGGGAAACGAGTGGGCGGCGGTTATGCGGACGTCGTGTGGTTGGTGTCGGCGGAGTAGCGGGCGGTGTGTCGGCTGATGAGTGGGTGTATCGATCGGCGGTGAGGACAGCTATTTGTGGTGTCGCTCTGTGTGTGTTGGTCGGCGGTTTCGTCGGCGTAGGTTGTAGCGAGGTGTAGGCGTGGTCGGTGCTTGTGTGGGTGAAGTGGCTAGTTGAGAACGTGTAGTGCTTGTTTGAGTAGGAGTGGTTGGGTGGTTGCAGGTGGTGTTTGGGCTGACGGATGGATGGATAGGTGACGTGTTGGTGGTTGGCGTGCTGGTTGTGGAGTTGGTTGAAGATTGGTCGGAAGTAGAATGGTGAGGAAGGATTGGGTGCCAGATGCTGTTGATGTGAAGGCCTGGGTCTTGGGGTACGGTGTTGTGTTGGTGGATCTCGATGGCTTCTCGGACCCTTCGGGTGTGCCAATGTCGGATGGTGGTGATGAGGTGACTTTTATCCCAGTGAATGCGGTGGAGCTCTTGTTGTGCGTGCTTGACGATGGCTGACTTGTCCCAGTCGCTGCGTCGGTGGTGGGTCTTGTGTTCTTTGAGTCGGGTGTCGAAATCGCGGCCGGTTTCTCCAATGTAGACTTTGCCGCAGTCGCAGGGAATCTTGTAGACCAAGCATGCGACATCATCAAACAACGCCTCATCTCAGACCCAGACCTGGAATCTAGGACCAAGCTCACACCTGACCAGATCCACGACCTCCTTCTCACCTGCCTCCACTCAAACTCCTTCAAATGGCGCAACGACTTCTACAAACAACTTCAAGGAGCAGCCATGGGATCTCCACTCTCACCAATCATCGCCAACATCTTCATGGAACACCTTTAGCACCAAGCACTCAAGTCCGCCGACATCAGCCCAAACACCACCTGCAACCACCCAACCACTCCTACTCAAACAAGCACTACACGTTCTCAACTAGCCACTTCACCCACACAAGCACCGACCACGCCTACACCTCGCTACAACCTACGCCTACGAAACCGCCGACCAACACACACAGAGCGACACCACTAATAGCTGTCCTCACCGCCGATCGATACACCCACTCATCAGCCGACACACCGCCCGCTACTCCGCCGACACCAACCACACGACGTCCGCATAACCGCCGCCCACTCGTTTCCCGCCAATTCACGCAACCGAGCGCCACCACCGACAGCTACCTGCCAACCCGCCGAGCCCGCCGGCCCAGTGCTTTCCCCCAAGTCCGCACTCACGCCATTATAAGGACCGCCGCACGCATAGCGAACACTCACTCCTGAAGACGGACAGTCAACCTGTCCGAAACGTCGAGTCTACTCTCCTGCTCCTGCTCTGCAACTCTACTCAACTCTCCAACTCAATCCAGTCTTCTACTCAAACCTCTCATCCTATCTACAACTTTCTGGTTTACAGTCCTTTTCAGGACTATACTCACTTCTGAAAGATACTCTTCCTTCCAACCTCCACTTTCTCGCCTTTCTATTTTCACTTCTATTTTCTATCCACTTTCCTTAGTCCTTCTAGGACTTTACACATGGTGTACTGTAAACCTCTACCGTGATTATTCATACCACCATGCAAACCTTCAAACATCATAAGATATTTCTTAAGCTTTCTTTTGAAAATTTTCAGTTGAGTAATTTCCAGTCGAGTGATTAAATAATATGTGAGTAAATAATGGTGTTACATGTTTATGTTTATCAGGAGTCACATCCGTAGTCAAGGAAACCCTACAGGAGTCCTTGGTTCAGATCCTGTCGCCACGACGACGCGTAGACATCCTCCGAGATGCCCTGGAGGCCAAGGCCCGTAACAAGCCCTTCTCCATCACGTTCTGTGGGGTGAATGGTGTCGGCAAGTCCACTAATCTAGCAAAGGTTACTACCATGAGATTATTATATATCAAGGGCGATTAGGACGTTTAATGGAGGCCCCGTGTTCAGGAGAGTCACCACCCTTGCACGTTAGGAGCCCACTGCACTACCGTAATTAACGTTAAGAGAAGGTTGAGTTCTGGGAAGAGGTGAAAAATAATTTGTGAGCATTATCATTCTTATTATGCAAGTGTGGAAGAACATCATATTAGACATGTTCCCTGAAAAGCATGGCTCTTCAAATGCCTTCATATTCGAAATATGTCATGTAACATCGTAAAACTCGGGGGTAGGATTTTTACGCCACGTGTTCGTGTAGTCCCATATACATCTTTCTGTGTACAGCGTTTGAAACTTACCAAGACTTGGCCAAATTTCTTATCATTTTGATGATTCCAGAACCTTGCAATGCACACAAATTCTTATATGCTAGATGATCAACCTTTTCTGGTCGATTCCACACCGATGCTTTCACAATGCAATCGCATGACGAGAACTCAACTTCATCTTTAACCATACTTTTTTGCCGAAAAAAATTCATAGTCGGGGGGTGCGTCTTATACACGGGTACAAAAAAAAAAATGATTTAAAGTTTCGATTTATGCCCCTCCATCTGGTGCTATGCCTGGCAATGTCTCCCATCTCAGTAATCGGTGTGTAGACTCACCACTCGGAAACTAGAACAACACTCAAATTTGTCCGTCATCTTGGTTTGAAAGTAATCTTTCTGATAGATCTCAATACCGTATGTAGATTATAATAATAATTCCTCCAATTTTTCTTCTATTACACACAGCGTACCACAAGGTTCTATCCCAGGTCCTCTACTGTTTTTTAATTTACATTAATGATCTTACACATTCAGCTGCACCTCGCAGTTAAATGAAAGGCCTTCCGCATGGGTTTTTTAACACTGACCTGGCTTGCAGCCGACAGAATTTTTTTTTTTTTTTTAGGGCGAAAAAGAGGGGTGTGGTTAATACATGAGGGCGGTTTATACAATGTTAATTACGGTATTCATATAAGAGTAGGGGGAAACCCCGGTGTAGTGGTCCACCTGCTCACCCCAATCAGGCCGAGTATATATGGCATCTACAAGAAAATTATGCATAGTTTGCCACTTACAAGATATGCCCTGAAATTTGCAATTAAGTCAGGCTTGAAATGGTTTAAGGAAACCGTTAACCTAAAGCTTGGGAAATTAAAGCTGGTTCAGATATGGTGCTCTAAACCGCAACAAAAAAGCTTCCACGATTTGTTTACTTGTAAATGAATGGAAACTGCACTCAACAAAGATCCTGCGCATAGTCCCTGAGCTCTTTGTTATAAGATATGCGACTAAACCTGATTATATCTCTGCTCGAGCCTATTGAAAATGTATGTTATATGAGAATAAAAGCTCTCTCTCTCTCTCACTCAATGTTTGGCTGAGCCTGTCTCTGTCTGTCTCTCTCTCTCCCTCTCTCTCTGTATGTCTGTCTGTCTCTCTCACTATCTCTCCATTCCTCCCTTTCCCCCTCTCTCTCACTCAATGTTTGTCTGACTCTGTCTCTCTCTCAATCTCTGTCTTTCTTTCTTTCTCTCTTTCTTTCTTTCTCTCTCACTCTCTCTTCATTCCTCCCTTTTCCTTTCTCTCTCTCTCTATCCCTCCCTTTCGATCGATTCCAACATATTAATGATCTGATTTTTTTCGCCCGTCTGGACTAGATCTGTTTCTGGCTGATTGAGAACGGTTTCCGCGTGCTGATCGCCGCCTGCGACACCTTCCGGGCCGGCGCCGTGGAGCAGCTACGCACCCACGAGCGCCATCTCAATGCCCTTCACCCCGCTGAGAAGCACGGGGGTCACGCCCCTGTTCAGCTCTACGAGAAGGGGTACGGGAAGGACGCAGCAGGAATCGCTATGGAAGCCATCAAGTTTGGTGAGTAGCAACGTTGATATGTTCACGACTTCTGCATATCCAGAAACTTTGTTGAAAGCCCCACTGCACTACTTACAGCTATTTGCGCCCTCTATGTAGCAACAATACCTAATCGGTGCCTGTTGGTCCCCTATGATCCCCTCTTTCTTATGTTAAATGAGAGCTGTTTTGATGAAAGAACCACCTGTCAGTGACCTTGCAGGGAGGTCTAATTCCCCCTGACCAAACTAGTGCAGACATGCTTTTAATAGACCTGTGACTAATATACAGTGTATTTTGATTCATGCATGTTTCACTTATGAAGTCCCCTTTAATGATTATTCTATATCCTGCCCTACACAATGACATCTCTATTGATGGAATCCACTCTGCATTCATTCATTCATGTCAGGCAAGCCTCTATCAATTTTATTCAGCTATCAAGATAAATTTGTATCGCAAAAGTATTCATAGAATTAGTAAGCATGTGTATTGTGTTACCAAAATGTCATCTAGTATTAAAAGGTGTGGTAATAACAGGGAGGGCCAAGAGTTTCAAGTGTACCGGACATGAGTGCTGTACACGAACTTACTATTATTACTGTTGATTATCATTATTGTGATTATTAATGTTAATTGTTGTTATTATTTTATCATTTATTATTTGTATTGTTATCATTATTATTATTGTTGTTGTTGTTATTTTCTTCTCTTTCTTCTTCTTTTTAATCTTCTAATTTGTCCTCTTCTTCTTCTTCTTCTTCTTCTTCTTCTTCTTCTTTTTAATCTTCTAATTTGTCTTCTTCTTCTTCTTCTTCTTCTTCTTCTTCTTCTTCTTCTTCTTCTCATTCTACTCCTCCTCCTCCTCTTCCTCCTCTTCCTCCTCCTCCTCCTCCTCCTCCTCCTCCTCCTCTTCTTTTTCTTCTTTCAATCAATTAATTTGCTGTAGCCCGAGACTATCGCTTTGATGTGGTGCTGATAGACACAGCTGGTCGAATGCAGGACAACGAGCCACTCATGAGGGCACTCTCCAAGGTTAGATTTTATAATAATCTCTACTCCTGGGAGGCGTTTCACAAAACCTATCATCAGTGACAAATGACATTTTTTGTTATAAGCTACTGAAATCCTGGCTTCTAATTGGTTATCAACAGATTTGTCACTGATTTGTGTCATTTGTCATTGAAAAAAAGCTTTGTGAAACTGGTTCCTGGGCCCTGTAATATCAAAATTGACCTACACTCAATCGTTAATATCTATTGTATCTCCAATTTTGCTGCAATTTGTATGCTTTATCTTATCTGTACCCACCCATATTTTTAAAAAATCTTTATTTATTAAATGTATTTGCATAACATTGTATAACTTAGATTTATTATAGACCACATTTGTTTGATGGTGCTGAGAAAAAGGTCATGAATTTAAAAAGTTTTACTGTTGAAAGAAACATGGAAAATTGATTGAATTTTATATTTTAGAAAGCGCAAAACCTTGCATAACTAATTTTTCTATTGCCTTTCTTGTTATCTAGTTGATCAAGGTGAATCGTCCAGACCTGGTGCTGTTTGTTGGAGAAGCTCTGGTAGGAAACGAGGCTGTGGATCAGCTCACCAAGTTCAACCACGCCCTGGCCGATTTCTCCGACTCTGACGACCCCCGTCTCATCGATGGAATAGTCCTCACCAAGTTTGACACCATTGATGACAAGGTTTGTACAGGGTCATTCCATTATTTTGTATACAAATTTCCTTATTCCATTGGGTTTTAAATTCTCCCCTCTTGGTTACATCCTTCTCTACTGCTACAGTTTTTTTCTTCTACAATACTTACTTTTGTAGTAACCTATAATATGCACGCACTGCTTTTTAATAGGTTCCTCACATTTCACTTAATATATTATATGAATTGAGAGCCATTGAGACGTGCCCATTTATACTACATGTATTGTATAATTTTATATGTACAGTATGTCTATATTTTTTGTAAAATGTGGAACAATAAAAATTTGGAACTTGAAATTATTAAGGGGTATGGATGGTATTCAACACCATGATAATTTTTAATATGGGGGGGGAGGGGGGGGGGGGGGTATGGTGGACATGTGATGAGGAGAGAAGAAAGCCAACGGCTTCAGAGAGCAGTGAATTTCCAGGTTTCCAGCCCCAGACCTCGTAAGACCCAGACACTCGTAGAAGACATGAGAGCATCTGGCCTCGCCCAGACAGATGCTGAAGATAGGAAGACCTGGTGCAGGGCCATAAGGGGAATCGAACGTCCGCATGTGAAAAAATGGATGTGGAACGATGATGATGATGGTGATGATGGTGACGATGATGATGTTGATGATGATGATGATGATGATGATGGTGATGATGGTGACGATGATGATGTTGATGATGATGAGGATGATGATGATGATGATGGTGACGATGTTGATGATGATGATGTTGATGATGGTGACGATGATGATGATGATGATGACGATGATGATGATGATGATGACGATGATGATGATGATGATGGTGACGACGATGATGGTGACGATGATGATGATGATGATGATGATGATGATGACGATGATGATGTTGATGATGATGATGATGATGATGATGTTGATGATGGTGATGATGATGATGATGATGACGATGATGATGATGATGATGATGACGATGATGATGATGACGATGATGATGGTGACGATGTTGATGATGGTGACGATGATGATGATGATGATGATGATGGTGACGATGATGATGATGATGATGATGGTGACGATGATGATGATGACGATGATGATGGTGATGATGATGATGATGATGATGGTGACGATGATGATGATGATGATGATAATGATGATGATGATGGTGACGATGATGATGATGATGATGATGATGATGATGATGGTGATGATGATGATGATGATGATGATGATGCACTTTCTCGATTGTGGATAATTTAGAAAGGAGCTATGATCTAATGGATTACTAATAACAGTCCTCACCGTTGATGACCAGCTTTGTTCAGGGTCATTCTATCATTTATAGGGGAGGGAAAGGATTATGATACTTGTGTACTAGTGTATGGCAGCCGAAACAGCTGAAAAGTTTTGAGGTCCCTTTCTTGTATTGAAACCAAATATTAACCCTAAACAAAAATTGAAAATTCGTCTTCAAAAACCGTTAAATCACATGATGAAATTAATCAATATAATATTCATTCATTCAGCCTAATCGATGCTTGACTAAATAAATGTATATTATAGTATACAAATAATGAATGGTTATGAGTTCAATAGTGCGAATATGTTCATGAGTTGAAAGATTAACATTCTATTCAACGAGGCGTCAGCCGAGTTGAATAGAATTAACGTTAATCTTTCAACGAATGAACATATTTGCACTATTAAACGAATGAAAAACATTCATTATTTGTTTTATACAACATCGAAGAAGACCTAATAGAACGTTAATCAACAAATTATGCTTTACTCCTTATAAAGATAAATTAAAGTTCGAGTCAAGCCTTCTCGATTACATGCAGATTGCCTTCGCGTCAGATACACGCAGGGATACGCGCACATGCAGCAGAGAGGTACGCAGTCTGCATATAACCAAAAATGCACGGCGCATATAACCAAAAATGCACGACCGTGCAATATACCATCTATTGAATATCATGTGACCAACAATCGTCCAATCAAATGACAAGGATCTACGTAGGTGTTGCATAATTTGCTTTATTCAGTGAAGGACTATAATTGACCAATGATCCAATGGTCAACACCCATGTTGACCGCTACTCTCTTTTTCTTTTTTTCTTCCACTCACCAGGTTGGAGCTGCCATCTCTATGACCTACACCACCGGTCAGCCCATCGTCTTCGTCGGGACCGGTCAGACCTACCGCGACCTCCGCAACCTCAACGTCCAGGCCGTGGTTAACGCTCTCCTCAAGGCCTAGGCTGGACGTCTAGTGGACACGGTCAACTCCTGGAGGGTGTTTCACAACGATCCAAAGTCGAACTTACCTCTAAGTTTTACTTGATTATTACGGAGAGCCATTTGTAGCCTTAGAATAAAATATATATTCAAAAGGAAAAACAAGTATTTAGACTTTTCATAATTCCACATCAAGAACAAGAAATCTCCTTGATAATAGAAAATATGAAGGATTTGAATCAACATTTTATGCCTTTTAAAATAACTTTTAAAAATATTTTCAAAGATGCTATTAACGGCTTTCCATAATTGTTAAGTTAAGTTAAACATAGGATCCTTGTGAAACACCCCCCTGGGCATTTCCCAAAATTAAGTGTTTAAAGATAACGTTAAGTTCAGGTCCTAAATGCATATTATGGGTAACAATGTCTTCTTCATGTCAATGGATTTGAACTTGTTTTGTGAGATTCTAAATATAAACCTCTTTGTTTGATTGTTCTTAAGAAAGGCAATTAATTCCTTGTTTTCCATGGCCAATGTATCAAATCAAATCATTTAACATTAATCATTATCATGTAATAAAGGAAAGTTTCTTCCCATTAGGAATTAGTTCCTTAAGATACTGGAGTGCTGTAATGACAGCCGTGCTAAAGCTGGGTAATAATAATGGATTGCCAAAAGTGGTAATGTGCCAGACATGAGCGCTTTACAAGACTCCACTTTTATTATTAATATTATTATTAAGTGGCCCAAACATGTGTAGATGCAAGGAAAACACAACACATCAAATACCTTTCTGGATAGATGGATGGATTGATCCTATTTATGCTTTCGTGAAAACTGTTGCAGGCTTTATATGGTCAAAGAGTTTACGTTATGGTAAGGGTTAGGGTTCACTATGTTGACCTGACAATCGAAAAGCCCTTCATGACCATGGAAGAATCGTTGCGGGGCAGTGGACTGGTTTTCACAAATATTCAAATTTTACTCATATTTTTCAAACAAAGGTTGTTCTGGACAACCTGATAGCTTGCCCAAGGCTAGCCCAACATAGCAACAAATAAGGTATGCCAACTGGATTCCAAGTATTGTAGTTAATTAATTATTAACAGGTTAATGGAATACCTCGTCATGAGGAACCCAGGAAATAAACATCCATATATTATACAGTAGGCCTACGGTTGCACCCTGTTAGAGAGGAGGGAGGATTGGGGAGTCCTGAAAAGGACTGTCGGTAATCTTTCTTGAACTTATAGTTCTAAAGAAAACTATAGCACCGGTTGAATATGTTAGTAAACCTGTCTATGAAGCATATTTCAATCAGCTAATATATTAAATTATGTCATTCCAGTTCAGTGAGTTCCCTTTTTACGAAACTGACCCCAATCAAAATTTCCATTATTAAGATATTTTGGCCATGGACTGCAAGCAATTGAAGTGAAAGCTATTGCCATTATGTAGATGCAATATTACAATCTATTACATTCATCAAATTAAAGTATAGCGTTGGAGCAAATTATATATTTTTATTGGAGGTGTGAAGAAGTGAGAAATGCTCTTACTCCGAATAGAGCATTAAAGTTACATGTCTGTGTTAATGTTTTTCTTTTTCTTGGGTATTGAATTTGGAAGAAGAAAAAACGAAAATCTGTTTTGTTATTTTTTCTTTCTTTTCTTTTTATCATCCTCTCTTCATGAACCATTTCCCAATCCCCATTTCTATTTCTCACTTTGTTGTTCAAAATTTATTTTATGCGGAAAGGGTTGGGGGGGGGGGCAGAGGGAGACGGTGGGCATCATTATCATAATGACAATAATGATAGATGTAAGGTAGTTGAAGTTTTGTCTAAACCATGAGTCCCCCCCCCCCCCCCCCACCTCCATTTTTCTCTTCATTTTGAAAGTGCCCTAATTACAAATCAGGGCATTTTGTTGGACTGTTCAAGGTTGGTATTCAAGATTTTTTTGATCATTTCTTTTTTTATGATTTCCATTAACTTAAGTGAATGTACTATCTCCTGGGTAAATTTTTTTTGTGTTCCTTTTTTTTGGGGGGGGGGGTGGTGTCTAAAAGTAAATGCATTTGTCTTTATTTTGTCATTTTTCATTTGATACCTTTTTAGATAATTAATAATCAATGATAATAAATCTAATGCCAAAAGCTGATTCTTTTTTTAATACAGTTGTGTATCTTATTTATTGATTGATTAATCAATTCATTGTAATACCAATTAGTTCATTTATTCATTTCTTGTTGTGTATTTATTTATGTGTTTTATTATTGTCAATTTTTTCTGTAGATATATAAATTTTATAGAATTACTGATCCAGCGATTATGGAAAGAGCTGTTATGTTAATTTACATTTCTTTTGAAGAAATAGGACCAAACGTTGTTAAATTGTTAAATTATAAAATTGGCTATTTCTGATCGACTTAACATGACAAAAAGAGGAATATTGATATTGTTGATTATTGCAAAACTTGTGAAAAGTTTGGAATAAAGTAAGTCTCTCCCTCTCTCTCTCTCCATCTCCATCTACCCACTCTCTATTTCCCTCCCCCTCTCTCTCTCTTTCTCTCTCTCCCTCTCTCTCTGCGCCATCTGATGAGAGTATAGAGATCTTGCTTATTGTGTTATTGGAAAGGACTTGTTTGTAAGTCCACAAATTGATTATGAACAAGGTACATATAATAAGTTATGAAAAGCTTGTACTTTATCCAACTTCTCACATTGGTTTTTGTCTCATCTATATTTAATGCCACATTTGCTTCTTTTTTTCTCTTCATTTTCATCTCTTTGCAGTTTATAATTGTTTTCCAATTTAGTTGAGCTCTGTTTTTTCCTCTGTTTTACAGATACATGTAATTGTCATTTAACTGATGCACTTTTACTGTTACATTTTTTACTAATAGGATTATTTTCCATACAAAGCTTGATCTTTGTTTTCCTATCTATACAGCTGAAAGTCCTTTGCATGTTGCACTGTTAGGGTTTAATTCCCCCTAATAGAGAAGAAAATACCACTCAAGGTATACAAGGTCAAAGGTGAACATTCAACTGATGATATTCCTTTTTTGTTCTTTTTTGTTTGTTAATGTATCAATTGAAATGATGATGTAGACAGAAAAGGAGAATAAAACATTATTGATATGCAACTTATGGACATCTAAGGAAAGCTTATTATTGAACATGGGGGCTGTTTTACAAAGACCAAAATTAACTTTAAGTTGGACTGAACTATGGCAGACCGTTCATGCCACTGTTTGCTCTCACCATTATGATTTTTACATAATTTTTTTTCCTTTGATAATGAATTATCAAAAAAATGTAAATTCTATAGATTTGTGACCATGATTTGTACGTCCCTTGAGAGACCAAATGTGCCAGTAAATGGTGAGAGCAACAGTGGCATGAACGGCCTGCCATAGTTAAGTCCAACTTAAAGTTAATCTTAGTCTTTGTGAAACACCCCCATGGTGTGGATTGATTCACTTGGGTGTTTATGTCTGAAGAGAGTGACCGAGAGTTGACCATTTTTACCCCCTAAAATAGTGATTATGAAAAGTACAAGTCAAACACATGATTGAATGAAGAAACAGAGCCGTATTGAATAAATTGAACGAATGAATGGATAAGTATTCAATTAATAAATCAGTAAATAAAATAAATGGATGATTCAATATGAACAAATGAGTATTGAGACAAACGATGTAAATAACGAAAAAAGGAAATTGAATCTGGAATATTTCTAAATACATAAATATGTGTCAGTTAATCATTAAATGTATCAAAGAATTAATAAACAAATAGATAGAGACCTTATCATTAAATTTATAATTTACATAATAGCCCTGCCCCTTATTGATCTGTGAATGTGAGCAGCATATCAAGATAATACAAGTTTTAATTTGTTGAATTTGAAGTTTATATTCAGTTGTTCCATATTTATTATGAATAAAACAAATCTGACCGAGAACCTAACATCAATTTGTCTTACAATTGGTATTGTTTCAGGCTTGCACAATAGTCTTACATAAAGTATTCTTATTAGTTTTCCGGTAATCACAACAACAACAAAATTGGGTTTGATTTGGGAAATGAAACCTCGACCTAGTGTCGGGCCTAGTGTACCCGACAGATAAATATATATGCCGAGCTGCCCTCTACGTTCGAATTACAACGTTATCATCGTGCTTAAAATGGCAGACAAGAAAGTAGTGAAAATGGGCAATGCCAAAAAGATGTCTCATGAACAAATTGTGGCTGGCTTCAACCAATTAAGGCAAGATCAGAGAGCACTTGTTTCCAAGATTGCAGAGCTAGACTCCGATCAAAATGAACACAGGTAACTAATGATTAATTTGGTCGTACATATCGAAAGTCAATGACGCCCGAGTGAGCACGGTGAAGAGTTATTCGTGACCGTTTCGCTAATGCATCGCCCTCCCGAAGCGCCAGGGGTTGCTTGCCATCCTTCCCCGATAGTGGGCCGTGAGTGTGACTGAGTGTATGGATCTGAATCTGAAAATGATAATGCTCAACACACTTGTGATGGAGGAAAACGAGTTGGACTGGGTGTGTGCATGAAACAATAAAATAATACTATTGCTATATTGGAAATACTGTTGGCAGTAGGAGTAGGATAGGAGCGCTTGTCAGTCTCAGATAGGCAGGCTCACGTAAATTTTTATTTTTCGCGATGGGTAATGAAACTTGCCTCAAATGGTAGGTTTAGCCTCATGCAACACAAATCAACATTTTTTGGGGGCAACACTGCCTAAAATTCAAGGATTTAATTTTTTTTCTTGCAATTAATTAATTAATTAATTGTGCATGGCCAGCCGTCGGCTTCGAGAGCATCATCACTTCGCTTGCGCTTGCGCGGTGATGACTCACTGCATGCCGCATGGTGATGAGCGGACCGAGCAGATCGCGTACGCCTTGAGACTGGGCATGTGGTAACGGCGCGCTGTAACCGCTTTGCCCGGAAAATTACCAAAGCGCCCGGAAAATCCCGCGAACTGAGCGCCGGGAACACTGGTGGAGCTGATTTCATGATTGAACAGCCTCCGGGCAAACAGGATTCGCTTTCATTCGCAAGGAAGAACCCCGCCGATATCGGTGTTAAATTGAAGGTTATAATTCCCCCCTCACGGTGATACTTGAATTATCAATGTGCGAGGTAGAACATTTTAGATATTGATACGAAATCTGACAGAATTCAGTGAAATATGGTACTTACAAGTGATTTTCTGGACCGATTTGGGGACTTTCACAAAGTTTATCGCGCAGCAACTTGTTAGTACATATAGATAAGTATGCCATACAATGTTAAAATCGCCAGCAGTGTTTCGATTTGTGGAACAATTAGCATTACAAGAACGTCATATCAACGCTCGATAGAGCCTCTTGACGTCTGAGGCCGGTCGCAACTTTTGTACAGCAAAACGAATCAAAATAAAAGCGCCCTCTTGTGATGCGTGAGCGTGCCTATCTCAGAGAAGGAAATTTGTCTGCATAATAAAATAACAAGGATATCCTCGTAAACGCTGACAAATCGCGCCCTAAAATTTAAAAAAAAGAAGGATAGATCTAGTCCGCACATTAATGCAAAAAACAGATTCTGGTAATAAAATACCCCCAGTTCACCGTCTACTTTAATTATGGGTCGTCTGTCTTCCCAAGGAATTATCATTCGTTCTGTGAAAGTCTTGAGTGTGAAACGCACCAAGCAGCAGCATGGCATAATCTTGTTTTTGCATTGCCAATAGGGGCCTATGGGGATCAGAAATGAGAATCTTTCGGAAAATGTGGATGATTCTTATTTCTTACAAAGAAGACCCACGTTTATGCGAACGATCCTTATTCTCTAACCAGCGCCTACTGATAAGTTAACTTAATGTGTGATTTATCATTTACATTACGAAAACCCTGACCTCTTACAAGAGTTTGCAATGTTTGTTCCGGCGCAGAGTTAAGCGCAATACCCAAGTGTGTGCCTTTTTACAATAATTGCTATTATGGCAAAGTAGTGTATCACATAATTTATAAGTATTGCTTGAATTTGAGGTAGGGAAAGTAGAAAAATACTAAAATAGCTTACAATATGCGGATCCGTTTTACGTTCAACTGGTCTCAGCCATATTTTTCCATGCTGCAACAAGAAGGGCCCTTCTGATTGGCTAATGCTGGCTGCCAATCGCTCATAGTTACATGTATAACATATTAATAGAGCGAGGAGAAAGCTTATGCTTTTGCATTTGACCTCATATTAAACTTATTTTACTTTAGTTTAAGCCTTTATAAGTTTGATAAATTCTCATTTTGTCATATTTAAGCTACAAACTTGCAAGTTGTACTAATATGTTCGTTGATTTTATCTATTGTATGTGTGTATCTATGCTTAGTGTGCGTCAGTTACATTGTATGTGTGAAGTGCGTCACCTGTTTAAAGCATGACATGTCAGTGTTCTCTGCTTACAAGTGGGCCCTTTCTCACTTAAAAGTAAAAAGAGCTCAGTGATCGGCCAATGGGAGGTGTTAATTCACTGTACAATGCTCAGTGCGTAAAGTTGTACCTGTAGGGTGTCTGAACAATTTTTGGTTCATTTTTCACAAGTATGGTTGAATTATTGAAAACGATGGAATCAATGTATTAATCAACGTTTTGATCAAGATATTTTTAGAGCTCCGAGTTGACCCTTTATGGGCATATGGAGCAAAATCGTCTCTTTCATATGACAATTCGTTTGTTGTGCATCGCCTTGAGGATCACGAGCAACAAAGGTGAACTGAAAATCACAATTTGGTAATAAAAACGTTGACCAATTTTGCATGAGTGGCAAAGGTTTTAAGCACACAAAACCGAGTGCGCGATCAGACTCTCTACTCAAAGGATGTGCAGTATGTTGAATGATGGCAAATTTCAATATTGAATATCTAAGATTCGATATATGTTTTCATATTTTGGGGGATATCATGCAGCACTACTTAAAGGTATCGAAAGGCCAATCTTTTTTATCACAGTCGCATGAGTCCTGAATATATTTATTTTAACAAGACTATTGTGTACGATTAGAGTGATTAGATTCAGAGTGCCGTGTTCAGCAACATTGTGCTTGGTTCCGCTATGTACAGCATTAGTTTGTAATGATCAAAATGAAAAGAAGTGGACTTGGGTCTTCCAGAAAATTGCATGTAGGGCCTACTGCACACAGAAATAGATGCATGGGACTACACAAACATGTTATAGGAAAATAAATTGGTCCATCGTTTTTAGGTTTTTCTCATTATTGAGTGTGGGGTCATTTGAGGAGCAATTTTTGTGTTCCAGGAACATTTCTACCATGAAATTCATCGCGAAATGGCACACAAAGAAGTTCACAATTATTTTTCATGATTACCTTTTAACTAAACTAAACCTCTTTAACTTTTCTCCTTTTAATCCTTTTAATCCTTTTAATCCAAGGTTGGTGTTAGAAACCCTTCAGGAGGTAGATGGAGAGAGGAAGTGTTTTCGTTTGGTGGGCGGAGTTCTGGTGGAAAGGACGGTGAAGGATGTTCTTCCGGCATTAACACACAATAAAGAACAGGTATGCTTTTAAAGGCGAAGTCTACCCTGATAATCAGTTTGTTTTATTTAAATACAAGGAGAAAATGTGAAGAACAGATCAGTGAAAGTTTGAGAAAAATTGGATAATAAATAAGAAAGTTATGGATTTTTAAAATCCATAACTTTTCATGAAATACTGCAAATCTGTGAGTCGGATTGGCAATTCGGTCTATTAATATGATGTCGGCCCCTCACATGTTATCCTTTGTTGATGTCAAGAAATGCCATTACATTCCATTTTGATAAAACGATATATATTTTCTTCATGCCTATCCCGATCATATCATGGATAACATGTTCTTTCATGCCCCCCCCCCCATATACATACTGTACATGTAAGATAGGTCTTCTATTCAATTAACATTCAGAGAAATTGAGATTTTGGGTCATTCTTTCATTCTGATCAGTGATGAATTGTGAGGGGATGACATCATAATTTCTGACTGCATGGCCAATTTGTCTCAAAGATTCCAAGATTCATAACTTTCTTATTTGTTGTCCGATTTTTCTCAAACTTTCACAGAATTCTTTTAGATTTTCTATTTGTATTAAAACCAATGTAATATTAGGGTGGAATTCCCCTTTAAATCAAGCTTAATGTAAGGAGAGATATTACTTATCATTTTTTTTCTTTGTTTATTGTTTGCACTCGACTCTGTTCACAATTTCTTTTCCATATTGCACAAGGGTTTCAAGGAGTTGTTGTTTTGTGTTTGTCTTTGTTTTGAATTGTTCATATTTTTTTTCTTTTTCAAAACCATCAACCAAGCAAAATTAAGTTGCCTATATACTGTAAGGGTCTTGGCATTCGATGATTTACAATTTTACATGTAAATACAAATGTCAAACTTACATGACATACAATGTAGCCTGAAAGTTGAACTGTAAATGTTGAATGAAACAGTTTACCCCTGCTACTTTCAAGGTTCATCTTATTGTTGTTTTTAGGGACCCATCACCACATATCGCCACCACAAGTTTTCTCTAATGATTGCTCATTTTAAATACCGTAGGTATTAGAAGCATATCTGCCACAGACACGATCACAAAACTTTAACAAATCTACCAGTAACCGTGCACATCACCTTATGAAATGTGTGAAGGGTATATTGATTCATTACATAACCCGGCCAGGACCTAAAGCTGTCGGTCTTCTGGTTGCTTACTAACAAACAAGCATTTATGCTTTCTTAGCCGTCAGGTAAAATAACCACCACCACCACTAATTTTACCAGCAGTACAGAAGGGCATTGAGATTGCCCTTGGTGAGTTATTGAAAGTCTTTGTATTCATGTACACTGATGGTCCCTCTCTCTCTCTCTCTCTCTCTTTCCATCTCTCTCTCTTCTCTCTCTTTCCATATCTCTCTCTCTTTCCATCTCTCTCTCTCTCTCTCTTTCCATCTCTCACTCTCTCTCCATCTCTCTCTCTCTCTCTCTCCCTCCATCTCTCTCTCTCTCTCTCTCTCCATCTCTCTCTCCATCTCTCTCTCCATCTCTCTCTCCATCTCTCTCTCTCTATCTCTCCATCTCTCTCTCTCTCCATCTCTCGCTCTCTCTCTCTCTCTCTCAATCTCTCTCTCTCCCTTCCACTCTCTCTCTCTCTTTCCCTCTCTCTCTCTCTCTCTCTCTCTCTTGCTCTCTCTCTCCCAGATTGAACAGCTCACCAAGGGCCTGACCAAACAGATGGAGAGCAAAGGTCGCGAGATCAACGAGTACCGGGAGAAGCATAATCTGAAAGTACGGGGAGAGCAGCCCGCGGACCAGGCGCCAACAGAAAAGGCAGATTCGTCGGGCTCAGCAGGGGTTTTAGTATCTCAAGAAACGTAGTTATTGTAGATTGATGCCAGCCAGCCACCCACTTTGACAATAATACAACAAGATATCATTGTCCGTTCATAAAAAAGGCCAATGATTTATTTGCTTCGCAGAGAGGACATTTGGGTATCGTTTATAACGATGACCCTAGTCATTTGCTATAAAACCTCTTGCGAAAATCTTGAAGGGATAAATCAGCCGTACCCTTTCGCTGCAATAGAGGACAAGTCCATGCTATTTCCTTCCGTTACCAACTACAGAAAGATTCAAATTTATCCACAATTGCCACTCTCCACCCGGGTGTAGTAGTAGGTACCTGGTCGGAATTTATTCCTTGAATGCTTTTTAGTGCCTTAGGGCAGCTGGGCAAAAGCCAGGGTAATAGTACTACAGTCAAACCTGCTTTAGTGACCACCTGTCTACAAAGACCACTTGTCTACAAAGACCACCTGTCTACAACAACCACAATTTTTTGTTTCCCTTGAAAATGGTTTCTCATTGAAACATGTACTAAAGAAACTTATCTACAAAAACCACATTTTTTGTTTCCCTTGAAAATGATTTCTCATTGAAACATGTACTAAAGGAACCTGTCTACAAAGACCACCTGTCTACAAAGACCACCTGTCTACAAAGACCACTTTTTGTGTTTCCCTTGGGCGGTCGCTGTAGACAGGTTTGACTGTACTTTATCGGCACCTTGAGCATCCCCTGTGATGGATATGTAGCTGCTATAAGCCAGTTTACGGTTGCAGTCTGAGCATGAGCAGATAAAGGTCATTTGTACCAAAAAGGTCATTTGTACCAAAAAGGTAAAACCCACAGAGATGAACACTGGATGTGCGCTCATGAAAGTTATGTTACATTATTCATTTATGCACCAACGGTACATTCTATGATACGCAGGTGGAAGTATTCTTTTCAAGAGGGCAATCAAAAGGTATTCATGAAGCACATCTACATGTAGGACTTTGGCAGTTATTATTCTAAGATGCCCAAAGCGGAACTTCTCCATGTGTAAAAGATCTGTGGATATTTGGGGTCATTTGTACCATGTGCTATCTTTAAACTCCCTTATTGATATCACTATTATTATACTATTATTATAGTGAAAGTGGATGGCTGGCAACTCTGGTTGTTTTATGCTTGTGTGATATATTCTGGGTAGGGAATATGATTGTATTTGTGTGCAGAACTGTTCAGATTCATCTTCCCCCTAACTATAAATGGTTTGACTCTGTGAGAGATGCCATGGAAAGCCTCTTGGCTTTAATTTTAAGCTTTTCCCGGCCGATAGTTGACAGGGACATAATTTAATTACAGAGATGACATGTAGTATACAGTGAAATACACGGGGGCTCTGGCGAAGTAGCCCCCGAAATGCCCAAAGAGTCCCCGAAAGTCATAAAAGAGCCAAAACAAATTTGCATAGAGTTCAATGCAAAACAAATTAAAGAGTGTTATTTTCATGCAAGCGAGCTTGAAAAGTAGCCTCCAAAATTTTTGAAGTATTTTTTTCCCTGGTAGTTTAATGGGTGGCTCCTATTGGGAAAGGACACCTTTTGGTCATTTACCCACATAATAGATCACTAAGCATTGAGAGTGGATTCACTTTTACAACAGACAGATCTTACCGTAATAGGCACCCCTCCCCAACCAATTTCCGGAAATTTATCATCGTGAACCTCCCTCCCTATTTATGATTGAAGGCTTTCCAAGCAAGTTTTAAATCATTTCCAAGTAAGCCGTGGGTTCCGTTCCGTGCAGCGTAAATAGGTGATTTCACCAAGTCTGGTTTAAGGACGTTCCGTGGTAATGTCTGTGCGCACCTCGGCTACGCAGGGCAAGCTGGTTAAGTATTCACCATGGACGATGCCTGGAGTTCCTGGGGGTGTTTCACAAAGATCCTAAGTTGAACTTATCTCTAAGTTGGACTTAACATTTATGGAAAGCCGTTAGCATCTTTGAAAACAATTTGTAAAAGTTCTTTTAAAAGGCATAAAATGTTGATTCAAATCATTCATATTTTCTATTATCAAGGAGATTTCATGTTCATGCTGTGGAATTTATGAAAAGTCAAAAATACTTGAATTTTTGCTTTTGAATATATTTTATTTTAATGCTACAAATGGCTCTCCATAATTCTTAAGTCCAACTTAGAGTTAAGTTTAACTTGGGATCTTTGTGAAACACCCCCCAGTTGTTGTGCACAGTAAATACATGTATGATCAGCTGGCCCTGGGCTGGTAGGTGCGAACAAAGATTCCTAAGGAATGTTTTGAAGCAAACTGTGTGGAAATACACATGGAAACTTGGGGATGTATGTCTTTAATGGATTTGCATGTATATCTGGATTTTACTTTATACTTTTATACCGTCTGTTGACAAGACAGAAGGATATTCAATCATTTGATTTACATGTAGTGTAGGCCCTTCTGGGTCTCGGCAGGTGACTTGGTTCCAATGGTCAAGAAAAACCTGGAAAAGCCAAGGAAAATGCGTTCTTCTTGAAAATCATAAAAAAAGAATAAAAAGGAAATCTCCCAAAGTTATGGAAATTTATGGAAATTGATTGTTAGTGTGGGCCGTGTGAACAATGGGTGTTTGGATACTTCGACCCATATCAAATTGTACATATCTGGTCATGGAAAGCCATGGAATTCCGTTCTCTAATTGATGTGGGAACCCTGTATGTGCATGCGATGATTTAAAATGTTATGTTGAAGAAGATATTCTCGGACGTTAGATTATTTGGGATCACATATTTCTCTAACACTTTTGTACATTTTCTTAATTATAAGGGTATTGGTTATATGAAAATATAGCTTCTAAAGTCCATGTGAGACAGCAGTGATTGTGAATATTTATAACCAAACATAAAGATATGCAACAGCAGTAAGAATGAGATGGTCAACATTGAATGTTACTGGGGATTTCTTATCCATTTACTTAGTTCAAATTTACTTGCATGGGTTAAAGTTATGCTGTACAAGCAACAGATTTGGATATCGGTCATTTTTTCACTATCAGTAGAAAATTAACGTGTTAAAGATGAAGTTGAGTTCTGGTCATGCGATTGCATTGTGAAAGAAACGTTGTGGAATCGACCAGAAGAGGTTGATGTTCTAGCATATAAGAATTTGTGTGTATTGCAAGGTTCTGGAATCATCAAAATGATAAGAAATTTGGCCAAGTCTTGGTAAAGTTACAAACACTTTACACAGAAAGATGTATATGGGACTACACAAACACGTGGCGTAAAAATCCCACCCGGATTTTTACGATGTTACACGACATATTTAGAATATGAAGGCATTTGAAGAGCCATGCTTTTCAGGGAACATGTCTTATCTGATGTTCTTCCACACTTGCAAATAAGAATGATAACGCCCGCAAATTATTTTTTACCTCTTCCTAGAACTCAACCTTCTCTTTAAGGTAAGCTATCGCTTGCCGAGCTGCTAGCTTCTTCAGACCAAAATTGTTCAAGTTACGTCATCAATCAGACAATCCTTTTTTCAGTGATCCAATGGAGAAAAAAAAATCACCAATTGTGGCTAATTATCTTCTCACACATTCATACTAAACATGTGTATTATTTTTGAGCATCTCCCCTCCCCTTGCTAAGTAGTATGAAATGTTTTGTTTAACAAGGATAAAGGTTTTTATATCCACTATGAGCAGTACTTTTGTTTGTACTTCATCTCTTGTTTTCTGTCAGGATAGGATTTATTTTAAGTGCTTAATTCATTACTCATTGATCTTCAAATTGGCAACGATACTATTTTATCTTTTATTGCTACATTATTCTGGTAACATGCAAAGTCTCTACAAACAACATCTATGTGTATGAGATTTGTCAACAATTTGTTAAAAATTGCCAATTTTGACAGAATTTAATGATTTTGAACCTGTCAACAAATTGCCAATTTAAGGTTATTATATCTTATTTACCTTATTTACCTTATAAAAAATTCCTCGCATCGAATGGGATATGACCATGCAAGCAAAATGAATGCAATGTGTGTAGATATTTTTTCCCTTCCTAAGTTTCTACTTATGCATCTGGTATATAATTAAATATCAACAGATATATATATTTGAAGGGTTCTGAATAAAAAGTTATAGACCCAAACAGCAAAATGTAGAATGATAAAAAAATAAACATAACCCAGACTAGGATGTGCTCCATCGACCAGTTTTATGTAGACTGTAGTGCAATTCATTCTTGTCTGTCGCATTATGGAAGGCTATGTTAACTTGTTACGAGCATTCTCCAATTGCCTCCAAATGTAAAACTTATCGACTTGTGACAGTATATCTTTTCAAAATGAACAAATCTTTGTTCATTATTTTGGTTTTTAAAGGTGGGAACTCGAATTCACACACGCCTTTTTGTCATTATTTTCATTTGCAAAACAGTCATGATCAAATTATCTACCCTCTTTACACGTCACCAAAGCTCACTTTACATTATTTCTGCTAAATAATTGTTTAAATTTTTTTTTAAATCTCTAGGACACATATCAAATAATGAATTTGTTCATTTGAAAAGATTTCCTGTTTTTTTATGCCAGGGTATGAGATTTTGGCTTGTGCTCAAAGTGTTTGACGCACTTTCATGTAAATATGTGTTATATGTTGCACAGGATACATTCATTAACAATTTATATGAACTGTGCCCATATACTTGTCTTTTTTTTCTAGCACGGTTTTTGTTGTTGATATGATTTTCAATAAATGTGTGTAAAACATATGGTTGGAGAAAATCAGTGCAATTATTGTTTACTTATTAAGTTAATGGCGAGCAGAAAACAGAGACTCAGAGAGAGAGAGAGAGAGGGAGGGAGAAAGAGAGAGGGAGGGAGAGAGAGAGAGAGAGAGAGGGAGGGAGGGAGAGAGAGAGAGAGAGAGAGAGAAAGGGGGGGGGGGGGGGGCAAACAGAGACACAGACAAACAGACTGGGGGAACAAAACAAGGGAAAGAAAGAGATGAGCAAGGGAGGGGAGTGACACAAGGATAGCGAGAGAGAGAGAGAGAGAGAGAGAAAAAAAATGGAACAAATGGATAGAGAGAAACGGGGAATGTATGGTAGGAGCAGAGATGAAAGAGGAGGGGGAAGAATGTGTGCGTGTGAGTGAGTGAGATAACGCGGGATCGGAGAGACGACGGAATAATGAGAGAGAGAGAGAGAGAGAGAGACAAAGACAGACGTGGGAAATACAGAGGACTTGACGTGTGATAAAAATGCATGTATATGTATAACATACTGGAGGATGATTGAGGGAAGGAATACTACACAATAGAACAAAAATGGAACAAGTTTAAAGGAATAGATGCTGATGCCTCTATACCATATCTGGAATATTCTAGCACCCCCTTGATGCTATTACATCGCCCCCGCCTCTCGTTTCTCTCGATCCTCTCTTCGATTTGTTTTTCCCAATCTGTCTTTTCGTATTTTCGCTCATGTCATGTTATTGTTTTTCACTTCTATGCCTCGTTTCTCTCAATCATCTCTTCGATTTGACTATCCAGATCAGTTAATGATTAAAAAAAAAAAACACTTCATTAAACCGACAGGCGCATTGTCAGTGTAGTGATAGCTAGTTAACAGAGTCTGCAAATACAGACTAGCTAAAAGACTATAACTAAATATAGAATGACCTGCAACCCATGACATATATGCCAGGTCAGTTATATGAAACGATGAGTACTTGTATATTACATACATACATGAGTACAAAGATGTCTGACTGACAGTGCCTCAATAAAGCTAGACAACTTATCAGTTCAATCGAAGCTCTCTAACTGGTCTTCTATAAAAACAAAAATATTCAGCATATCCAGAGCTTCTCCTTTTCCTCATCCTCCTCTTCATATCCTCTTCATCATCCTTTAAAGGGTAACTAAATTACTTTTGTTGATTTGTAATAATGTATACATCACGTATCTTTTGACTTATTGATGTACATGTATGTCATATGTTTTATTTTATTTTTTATATTACTTTGGTACTACCTTGGTACTTGGTTGGGTAATCCCTGGGCTGTGGTAGCTCACTCAGGAAGCCATACTGGGAGGGTACTCAGATTTGGTTTTGACGGCGGGTGTGCCGCTGAAGCCTCCATACCCCTACAAAAAACATCCAAAAGCAAATGACTTCTGTGACAATATCATGCCAGTTATTCATCAGTCAGTTAGATGAACGAAAGACATTTATATGTCCTTTCCCATCAACTGACCACCTTGACAACTGAGCGTTGTATGTTTTTTTTATACAATCAGGGGTGGATCCGGGGGCCCAGGCCCCCACCCCTGCCCCCCAATAGGTTGTTTTTAATTGAGATTGTAAGTGCTCATTACCCCCCCCCCCCCCCCCCCCCCCCCCGCGTATTCACCGGCTGATTCAGCGCTAAATATTTCCCCACGAATTGGGCCCCGGCCCGCCCTCGCCGCCGGCTGGATCCGCTAACCTTCATTAATTTAGTCATGATTATGCTGTATAATTATGTCAGTCCTTTACTTATTAATCAATTTGTCTGAGAAAGAATTTGTTAATTTTCGACTCGGAGATTTATCAATGTGTGTTAGTGTGTGTGTTATTATCGTTATTATTATTAGTGTAAATAATAGTACATGTAGTAAAGTGGTAGTGGCAGGGGCGGCGATCTTGGGATCGGGGGGACACGCCTCCCCCCTCAATTTTGTATAGAGGGGATCTCCCAGACTCCCCCCCCCCCCGAAAAATTTGAGAAGTGCAAAAAAAAATGTATAGCAACATTAATACTGACTAAAGACTGCAACACACCTTTAGGCTCTGGAGCGCTCAAGAGTGCAGCGTTTAGACTAAAACAAATGCAAAAAAAAAAAAAAAAAAAAAAAAAAACTTCTTGCTCGGTTGCTACGCTACCTCGCAAAATATCCTTCAAAATGTTCGAGTAAATATTGTAGAAAATCTGTATTCCGAGGGTTTCACCGTGATACCAACGGAATACCGTTTTTCCCTCGCATTTCGCACCGGCCCCCCTGTCATGAAAAGTAATCGCTGCCCCTGGGTAGTGGAAGTAGTAGTAGTAGAAGTAGTAGAAGTAGTATAGTAGTAGAAGTAGTAGTAGTAGTAGTAGTGTAGTAGTAGTAGTAGTAGTAGTAGTAGTAGTAGTCGTAGTAGTAGTATAGGTAGTAGTGGTGGTGGTGGTATAGTAGTAGTAGTAGTAGCTGCTTTAGTTATAATAAATTCCTTTTTTTAAAATGAATTCTACCCAAGGTCTATCTTTCCCAATATCTTATTCTGCTTACAACAGGTTTACCAGTCAGTCAAATCGTAGGAGGTACCGGTCGATAAATATCGCAAAGGCAACTCTTCAGTGCATCTTAACTCCTTTTGAAGTCTTCTGGGCCTTGACAATTGGTGGGACTGGTTTGTAACTTGGCCTGTTTTTAAAAATCGATTCTGCAGACAATAACGTATTGTTGACATAGATAGTATTGTCGTTTTGTGTGTGCATTTCTTCCTCTCGACCTCATAGTTGTTGCCTTTCTCAAAAGCGCACTTTATTTTTTCTTCAAAAGTAACTGTTCTTTAGAGCGAGGGAACACAATAAGTGACGGCATGCATAGCCGGCTTAAAACGTAATTTGAAATACTATAGTGGTTAGGCCTATATTATTATGGTTTCGTGATTATGTCATTGAAAGTAATACAGATAAAAGCAAGAGCTTGTTGTTGACTGGAGGGATTCGTTTCCGAAAATTGACTGAGACTTGAGTAAGGCTAATTCATGCTCGTGAAGGTTTCCTGTGAAACCAGTGGTGATATGATGCTGTGAAACCTGAAGGACAAGGGGGCATAACAATCCCCGGAACGGATCGAGGCTTACCCTAACTTTAAAACACTCATATTGGAGCACCGGCCTGCAGCCCCCATGGGTTCGATTCATTTATAACAATTTGGAAGATCGGCGAACCAGCTCCGAAGCAGAAATGAATTCAACCCGGACATACAGTATATCCTTCTGAATTTGGACTACAATTATAGGCATATATATTTAGAAGCTGCGTGAGATTTTTTGATAACATGAACAGACGTTTTTAAAAATCTTCGATTAGTGTGCAATTGGATCAATAACTCAGATATCAAGGTAAGAGAGCAAACTATTAATTAGGAATGTAAAGCTGATTAATAAACCAGTAGTTATATCGACATTCACAAAGCAGTTACAAATTGACTGACATTCTACTGTAGAATGATATATATAGGATTCGTGTCATATACTACCATTATAAGGGCTAATACACAGGGGGGGGGGCAGATTGCTTCAAGAAAATATTATTTAAAAAAAAAAATTGTTTAATGAAATTGTGTCCGATGAATATATATCGAACTAAGTATGATAATCTTACACTAGGCCTATATCCTTTACCGCATTCTCATCATGTTCATCTATATTATCTCCCCCCCCCCCCCTTTCTGTGGGGATGTGGATGGGGTACGGCTTTCAAATAATTTCACTGTATGTTAATCCATACATATTTTGAATGTATAATATTAAAAGCATATGCCTGTCTGTTTTATTGATTCTTGAAGTTTGCATTGTTATAGCAGGTCTACTAAATATAAAATTTTCAAATGAGTAGAACTGATAAAATCTACATGTGTATATACATATCTTCTTTCAATTCGGAATCTGTATTCATGCAGAGGGTTGCCCATAATGATAACAGTTCAAAATCCAGATTATATTTACTGATTACAAAATTATACAGGCACATCGTAATCCTGAACCGATGAAACAGCTCCAAAATGTGGACATTGTTATACTTTGTTGTTGGTGGAGATAAATGTATCAAAGATATGACGCCTACAAGTGGACATTAATCAATATCTAATACACTCAGTAAAAAGAGAACACACGTGATCTTGATGTTGGTAGAGTATTGATTTTCCTTTATTTTGATATACATGTATTTTTGGGACGGTTTATATGTAAATTTTTAACAATAAACACCGTTTCTTATTTTGGTGATTGTATATAATATAGATATATAATTATATATGATATGTAAATGCTGCTAATAGTTTTCTACCACACATAATATGCTATAAACGAGCTCTGAAGATTAGAATGTATAGTCATCATATTATGTCTTAATTTCTCATGTTATAGCGACAGTTATATGTTTAAATTGTATGATGACATAGTGATCTGTGCAGTTACAAATACCATGCTTTAAAAAAAAACATAGAGAACACGTTCATAATCATATATTGGCATATACCTAATGAGATAGACACTCAATTTCATATTCTGCGCCATTATTCTTTACACTGAGGAAATGGTGCCGCATTTGATATGCTAGTATTTGCTAATGCTATGTATATATATATGGTTCTGATGTTTTTGTCTGTTTTTTTTCTCACTCCCGATCATGATCAATCTTTTTGATATCCCGGTCGCCGACTTGTCCTTTTGTGTTTTTTTGATTTATCGCTCCCACTACCCATTCATCCGGCTTTATTGTTCAATAACATTATGATCAGGCGTCATAGACGACAGACCCACGGAGGGGTTACATCTTTAAAAATGCATGCTTTGTGTCATTGTCATGGCAACAAGGAAATGAGCAAGGGCTTTAAAAGCACGTGCATTTTCCCTGTATGCCAATATTTAAGCTTTAGTAATATTCTAGACTTTACTATAATGGCTTCTTATGACATTTAGGTATCGGTCGCTATGAAAAATGCACTACCATAATTATTTCAATTAACCCTTTCCATGACATGGAAGGCATTTTCCGCCATGAGTTCAAATGACCTATTATATTACATTTTTTGGATGAAAACCTCCCAAAAAGAAAAAAAGAAACAAAGGGTCTTAATTTGTTTTGTCGTGAAGAAGAAATAAGCAATGTGAATAAATGGCATTGCAATGTTGAAGAATTGAAGGTATTAAAAGCGAACGTTAGCAATCAAACAAATATTGAACTAAACAAATTCCCAACTTTGTCTCTTGAATGTTCGTTAAGGATAATCATTGGCAATATACTGATTTACTAACATATTCAAATTTGATGCACAAAGGTTCTTCTTAACCCCCTCCCCCTCCCCCCTCCCCTCCCCCCCCCCCCGTCCCACGACCATCCCCCATCTCCCCCGCCACCTAAACCCAATACAATTATATCTCATGTACATTCTTGTAGTGCGTTACTATGTTTATCCTAGGTGATGCTATGTATAAAGACGGGTCTTTGTAAACATAGGCACAAAGGGGGAAGGACGCAAACACCATACTTTGCGAGCTGGTGAAGCATTCGTTGACATAAGTCTGGATCTTACTCTATTAACAGTAATCCACCGGAACGAGTCTTATAATAGGTTTTTAAATGCCTACAATGACAATCGTGCCGTTGCAACTTTAGCGCCTTATAGAAAACGCACCCCTATCCCCAATGCACCCTCATCACCAAATGAATTATTCTCTCTCTCTCTCTCTCTCTCTCTCTCTCTCTCTCTCTCTCTCTCTCTAAGTGCCATATCGTTTGACTTTGGCGATCATGCTGTTCCACAACCGTCGGCTCCTAGCCTTCTGTATTATCACTCCAAGTTCTTTCACTCCTCTCTCTTCCAACAATTTCTGCAGACTGTCCATCCAAAATATCCTCCTTCTTCCCCTACTCCTTCTTCCCACAATTTTCCCCGTCAAAGCAAGATTCTCTAGGCCTTCTTTACGTGTAATGTGATCCATGAACTTCAACTGCCTAATCAGCATCTCACGTATCATTTTCTTATGCACTCTACACTCTATTATTCTACAGAAGTTTAATGGAACGTATTCTGAGGGGATTCTCATTTTTCTTCTCAACTTTTTATTTTTATTGTTCTCCTTTTCACCTTAATCATCTTCTTATTTTCGATACCAGGGATGAATTACAAAATGTCCATTCTCCCCCTTTTGATCGGGTATTGATTGGCTGATGTTGCATTTTTAAATCAATATTTTATTACGTATTGAACGGTGTTACTTGCTCAGTAATTGATTCTCACCCTTTAGTTTATTTCTTTAACATCATCCGTCGCATCAGGAGATAGATATAGCTTTTTTCTTAAGGTAAAGTTAAGTAAAAACTTAAGTAAAAAGAAAAGTTACCCTAAAATATGGGACTCCTACCCGTTGAATGAAAGAATTATCAAATTATCACAGCATTCAAGAAATGTTTTCAAAACGCATCTTTTCTAACTTCTTTGTGCTGTATTTAATTGTTTAACTAGTCAGTGTTCCACATTCCATACAGTATCTATTGTTTCTATGTTAATGAATTCCCTTTGCATCTCTCTATAGAAAACACTTTGTAAATTCAACCATTTTCACATTCGACAGTTACACATTGAAGCTTTGCGAAATGGCGGATCGCCTGCGTGAGGCGGCCACCCAAAGCATCAGACGGGGCAACGACGGGGTGCTACGGGCTGCACAGGGGCTGGTAGACTCAGCATGGTCGTTATATAGAGAGCTACAGGCCGCTCTGCCCGAGTTTGCCACATCCCTGGAAACTAGTCTGCAGATTCTTGGCCAGAGTATCAGTGATGGGCAGAGGAACCTTGCTGAAGGGATCGGTTTATCACAAGGTTAAGCAAATTCAAATTCAAATTCATGATTGGTTTTATTTCTAAATGATTGAAAATCATTATAAACAAATGCAAGATAATTATACTTCGTGTAACTGCAAACAACAAAATAATGGATCAAAAAGCAAATCATGAATAGGTGCAGCTCTCTTAGACTACATTTGTGCAAAGGCTTACATGAGAGAAAATAATTATGGAATAATACATAAATATTGTCTGTCAAGATCCAGAAAAGGTATCATAATCTATAGTATCGTCCTTGTACATAATGTTATGACCTTAACAATGCCAACCGACGACCTTACATAGCATTGATGCATTCATGCCACATGGGGGCGCCCAGGTCTAATTTCGAGGGGAGGAGTGCAGGGGCGGGGTAAAGGGTGCCTCTCATAATACCTTTAAAAAAAGTGTATTTCAATTGAGACAGACTATTTTCTTAAATATATTTTCATTCGAATATTTCTTTTCCAAATCAGAGCTGTATAATCATAATCGTCTTCAAAAGTACATTGTTTTTTATCCACATTTTGGATTTGCTATCTTGTTAATGCGTCGATGAATTATGCCAATCAGTTACATTCAACGATATTATTTTTGAAAAATATTTCTTTTCTTTATTCACTGCTTCCCTTTCGGATTGCTCAGCCTCGCAGGAAATGTTGGAACAACTCTCACCCATCTTATGTGACGTCGGCAGGCATATCTTCACCATGGCAACGAGTGATTCCAGTCTGGACAGCTTTTTACTTCCGGATAACACCGTATCCATCCGGGTGAAAACAAGGTTGAACGAACTTAATCAAGTCGCCAAGGTAATAAATCCATGAGGAGTTTTGAGCTTTCTATTCTAGAAGTGTTGTGGCGTAGTGAATAAGTCGTCGGACTGTGAATCACAGGGTCCGCGGTTCGAGTCCCGCCGCGGCACTAATGTCTTTTGGCAAGACATTAATCTACACTTGCCACTCTCCACACAGGTGTTAAAGGGGTACCGGTAGGAAGGAATTCGTTAAAATGCTGTGAGAGTCGAAATCGGCAGCCTAGCATAGCCGGGATAATGTTGGAGCGCCTTGAGGACCTTGCAAGGTCGATACATGCGCTATATATATCATAAGAATCCAATATTATTATTATTTTTCCGAGAGCAAATAAACAAGCAAATAACAATAAAAACGACAAACAAACAAAAAGAATACGAAGACATACATAAAGCAAAGTAAAGAAATGGACGAACACTAACAAAAATTGAAGAAACAAAAGACAAGCAAAGAAACAGAAACAAAAATGCAATCACAATGTTACTTTCCCGAGTGATAGAAATCAAAATCTTTCTCGTCTATGACGATCGGTGTGCAACATATTTCATTCATAATTTCTACAACAAAGAAAATATATTTCCTACTTAATGGGGAATAATTTCAAATAGAGATGTACAATTATGTAGAAAGAAAAAAGACATCCCTTCATAATATTGCAAGTCTTCTGCCGCTAACTAAACTTTCCTTTGACAGTCTTGTCCAATATTAATCTTTTATAGGCTATATTTTTCTATTTTTTAAATACATTTCACTGACAAAGCATTTCTGCATTTTCTATTACAAAACGTATTAATGTAATATCATACCGAATATGAATGATCACATTTAGACATTACACAAATGAAGAAATCGATTTAAAAAAAAAATTTTGGTTGAGAATTGGGACAGCCAAATTGTCGGAATATTGCTCGAAGACACATGTGAATCAGTGAGTAAAAACTCATTATAATGAGTGGAATGGAAGATAATACCCATAATAATTATGTTATTTGTTCGTTTGTTTCTTTGTTTTTCAGGGATTATCAGCTGAACTATCAACAAACGACAGACGAAGAACAAACACAAGATTATCACACGTACAAACAGAGGAAGGTAGCACGTACTGTATGATCATATTATAGTTTTCTATGATTTAGTATGTTGGTTTTATTTGTCATTCACTAACATTTTTTTTTGGTAGGGGCGGGAGGATATTTTCTTGTTCCTTGTACGAAAACTGGATTATGGTAAATGTTGTTGTTGTTGTTGTTGGTAATAGTTTAATGGCGTTCTTTCAGTATTGAATATATACGCCACTTCGGTTTAATAATAAAATCAGTTATCCATAAAGAAAATTGAAAATAAAGATTTTTAATGATATAATTAAATAATCAGTATCGCAATTCATTAGGAGTATATGGATGGTAAATGATAAATGAAATGTGGCAAAATATCATCATATATGTGAAAAGGTAATGATAAAGTAGCGTCAGTTGCAATAACAATGAAAATTATAGCGATAATGCTAAATAATATTGATAATAATGTATTATAATAACAATGATATGTAAAAGTAATATCAGTAGATGGTCATCATGATAACAATTATAATAATTCTACTACTACTACTACTCATACTAATAATAATATTAATAATATTAATAATAGTAATAATAATAATAATATTGTTGATAATAATACTAATAATACTAATAATAGTAATAACAATAATCATACTAGTTTGAGGGCCGAGGAACGCTTCATCGTCTTCAATAGTGTTTCTCCTGAGGGCCCGTCAATTATTATTACCCTATTGCCAGGTACCAACTTAAACCTGGGTATAGAGAATGACAGGTGTGGAAAAATGTCTCGACAACGGACGTTGCCGACGTTACTGGACAAAACGAAACAGTCGCGTTTTTTCTTGTCCGTGTAAATAAATGAGAACTGCGCGCGACAAAGTCTATGCGTCTGAGAGAGACTGACATGTGAAGCGTTTTGCCTAATGCGGTGGTCACATCCCGCCGTACTTGCAAGTGCGTGCTGTCTACGTGCACAAACGTGGGCAAAATTTGGGTATCCGTACGTGACGAGTACCGCCACCGTACGGATTTGGGAGCACGCAGACGCACCGTAGCACTTTTAGTGCACGAGGAACTTTCGCTACGTTCGGGCTGCGTTCGGGCTACCGATTCACCCCAGTGCGTGTGACGTGCGTGCCCGGTACTGCCAACGAGCGCACAACGCACTGACTCCGTGCGTCTTTTAAAGGCGCACGTGATAAGTGCGTGGTCCGTGCTTACTCGCCACTTCCCCAGTTCAGCTATCCAATGAGCACGCATAACTCACGTGGACCGTACCGAGTAAGCACTTACAACGCACGTTGTTCGCACTGATTTATGCAGTATATAGTCTCTTCGGTGGAATGGGCGGCATCTTGAGGCGGCAACAGCTGGGACTTCTGGAGAACATCGGAATGTCGTCCTATATATACACCGAGTTCATCGCACGTGCACGCACTTACAACATGCGAGTGAGTAAGGACACCGTACGTGAGCAGCACTTGTAAGTACGGCCTCCGTACGATAACGTGGCAACCGCACGGAGACTGTACGTTGTAAGCACGTACAACGCACTTACCACGTGCGCAACGTACGATGCACGCAACCGTTCACGGCCAGGCGTGGCGTGCGGGCCACGTACTTACACAGTGCGTGTGACGCGCGTTGCCGGTACTCCCTCCCTGCCTTTGCCACTCCCTCCCTACGTTTTCAGAAAAACGTGGCGGCCGTGGCCTCCCCAAAAACCGTACGGACTAAAAACACGCACGATGGGATGTGACCAACGCTTAATAGTTAACCGCCGCGGTTGTGCCGCGGTTATGCCGCAGCATATCTAAACAAGCCTTTATTATTTATTTTCCTCACAGTGAAGAACTTCTGGGAAATGATTTTCGATGACAAAGAAGAGGTAAGTTTTAACATTTATTTTTTGTTTTCAATGAATTAAAAAATTCTTTAAAGACCATCAATACTACTGGGCCAGAAGGGATTAGACCACACAGCGAGGTCACTGACAGGTGGCTATCTCATTAACTCAGCTCTTAATTAACATAAGAAAAAGAGGATCATGGGGGACCAACAGGCACCGATTGGGGAAGTTTTCTATATAGAGGGAGCAAGTAGCTACAAGTAGGACAGTGGGGGCTTTAATCTATCATCAATCTATTTGTGAAGGGCAAAAGAAAAAGACCGTTGTGTCAACCAAAGAAATACTTTAGGTATATTTTTGAGATTCATGCAAGCAGTCAAAATTGTCATAAGGATTAATAACAATTTTGCCAAGTAATATTTGCCCCCATGGGTCATTCCTCCCTGTTACAAGCACTTTGGATTGATGTCATGTTATATATTCCAGAATAATTTGACTTTCATATATATCATAATTCTAAACACCTTTAGTTATTACTAATTTGGAATGACGTCAGAAAACGACGTCATAGACCTTCATCCCTGGAATAGAACGGTTTAAAGTGTCCCTGGTAGACGCCCAAATTTCTGGAAATAATGTACCCATGCAGTGGAAGGCAAACTGATGCACGGTTGCCCATACAGTTGGAGTATTTTTTCTTTCCTCTTCTCATCTGTGGATTGATTGTGACGATATGCTTTATTATTGATAGATTAAGTTAATACCGACTTTAGAACTTTAATTTTTAAAGGTACAGACCGGTAGTGGTAACATTGCGGTTCAAGGGTTTTGGGTGCAAAATATCCGTTCACTATTGTTTAGATGGCAATACTTCAACCTAAATTCGCGAAAAAGCAGAAATATATACCCAAATATTCAAAGTTAAAGTGCATTCGCGATATCTATCCAGGCCGGATTGATGTGATAATTTACCAAATATATCAATTAGTAGGCGGTTTCCCCGCAAAATTTGTATCATCACGTATTAGTCAAAACATATTCTTTCACATGATTGGTAATAAAAGCTTTCAATTCATTTTTTGAGGGGGGGGGGGGCGTTTCCAAAACTTTTCGATACCTTTAAGGATAAATCATATATTCTCAATCAATTCATGAAGGGGTCAAGAAAAGTTGTTCCAACTTTATGAGCAATCGTGAATATCATTATGTTCGAAATTGTTGTCACAGGTTGAATTGCGGGAATTCTACGACACGATATGCGCAGTCATCGGGAGAGAACCGCGATGCCCCCTGGACAGACTTGCATCGTTCTTCACCTGTAAGTATCACGAAATTCATATATTAAACTTGTGTAATATGTTGTACATTTAATATTCCTTCGATATTTTACAACATTTATCACATTACGTAGCTCGCTAATCTGTATAAATACTACGTTGATTTTTGTTAAAAGCTATTTTAGTTATGGGTAGTTTTTCCGGTTCCCTGCCTTGCATAGACCATTAATCAGGTTTAGTTCTGGTTTTTTTCTTATTATGATCTCATTTTCTGTGTTTGTCTTTGTCATATAATATATATGTTCCTTTATTGCTGAAGTATCAATCAAAATGACATACCAACAAAATACTTTGGTTCAGCGATAGCGACAAACATGCGCGCTTTTAGAATAACAACGGAGGGCGGTGGATGGTGGGCTGGAAGAATTTTTGTTCGGGGGAATGAGCCCCCCCCCCCCCCCCTCCCCTCTATAACGAAAATATGATGAAAAAGATGCCCTAGCGAACACTTGCCCCCTCCCCCTCCCAATGTTTTGTTTATTTGTTGTTGTTGTTGTTGTTGTTGTTTTCTTACAAAGATTTTGAGACCTTGACCCAAACCCACTCTCCGTAGAGGAATAATGGATCTTTTCAAATGACTAAATAACTTATGATTTAGTTATCATTTCTAATGCCAAAATGCATGTATTTTATCATTCTTCGGATTTTGGATCCTGCATTTTATTTGTATGCGCTAGTCCTTCCATCAGTTCTCTGAAGCTTTTATTCAATATGTCGCAATTTTTAAATATATACTATAATTACAAAGTCATGTTCATTGTGGTTTTCGTTTATGTTCTTTTCGTTTAAGGTGACTATATCGACCCCCTAAATTTCGATCGGTTTGTCAAAATCGTCGACGCGAACAACGTGCAAACAGCCCACAACAAACTACTTACAGGCACTGCCACCAATGTATCCCAGTTCCTTAAAAGCCAGATTAGGATTGGTCATTTACGAGACGCAATACCCCAGGGGGACTCAAACGAACCAATCAGGGCGCTCGACTCCAGGACACAGTCGAGCAATGGTTCCTTGACATCGTCCCGCCTCGCGCTGTCGCCACGGAGTGAGAATGGTGACGAAAGCATGACATCAGGGCTAAGCAACCAACCAAATGTTTCCGGCTCAGCGTGGTTGAAAATCAAGGTGGAAAGTTGGTTTCGAGAAGTAAGCAGACATTTTTCTTTTTGACTTGTATGTGATTTCATAATAATCAATCAGTGGCAGTTTTAGGATTGGTGTGTGTGTGTGTGTGTGTGTGTGTGTGTGTGTGTGTGGAGAGGGGGGGGGGGGGTCAAGTGAGGTTCATGTGAAAAATAAATGCAAGAACCCTCTGAAACCCCCTCCCCCTAAAAATAATAGACATAAAAAGAAACAACATACACCTAACATGTTTCCATTTGTTACTATGTTAAGGTTTGGATGTGTGGTTGTATAAGTGTGTGTGTGTGTGTGTGTGCGGGTCTTTGCCTTACATAAACAAAACAAATGTGAGATTTTTATAGGAGATTGAATATCAATTCACTCGACATAAACTAAAAATAATAGACATAAAAAGAAACAACATACACCTAACATGTTTCCATTTGTTGCTATGTTAAGGTTTGGATATGTAGTTGTATACGTGTGTGTGTGCGCGAGTCTTTGCCTCACAAAAAAGGAGACTTTTTATAGCAGATTGAATATCACTTCACTCGACATAAACTACACAAAACTTGATAAAGATGGTATTTGTGTTTTTTTTTTCTCTCTCTCTCTCTCTCTATCTCTCTCTCTTCCTCTCTCTCTCTCTCTTCCAGGTGGACCGTCTCTACAGGTGAGAAAACTCCCACTATTTCTTCTCTTTTTTTTGAGGGGGGGGGGGGGTATTTGGTGGGGGTGTTTAGAGCTACTCAGGTAATATTTTATGTAATGAAATAAAGAAACAAACGTTTAAATCATTTTTTAACAACTACTGTCGAAAAATCAACCTAATACAATAGCATTGTGCGTCACGCATTGAAATGTGCAAACATGACAATGACCTATTACGCAATCCGAATATGATTTGATTGTAAGATACTATAGAGTAAAGAAATTGCCCCGGAGCTGATTTTTTTTTTGATAATAGGTGTAGTCGTATTTATTGTTCATTTCCATTGTATCGTATTAAATGGGATTAACATAGGCCTGAATGTGAATGTGAGCACATTTTTTTTTTTCTTTGGGGGGGGGGGGGGGGGTCCTCGAAAATTTAAAAATTTGCACCCCCCCCCCCCCCCGAAAAGGTGGATCCGCCACTGGCGCTATATACAAACGTACATATTATTATTGAAACTGCATTGTTGTTTTGATCAAGGTTCTTCCACGGGGACATCCCCAAAGACGACACGGAGGCCCTCCTTAGAGGGCGCCTTCCAGGTACATTCTTGCTTCGATACAGCTGTACCAACCCCAGTCGTCTCTGTGTATCGTTCGTCCACTCAATACCGATCAGTGATAACTATAGCTGGAAGGAGCAGGTCCACCGACGTGACGTCATTCTTCACCATGAGCTCCTGTGCACAAGTAAGAACGCTTTAAATCCCGTCTGTACTAGTTTGGCTAGGAGCTGATGGGTGGTCACTGACAGGTGGCTCTCTCATCATCTCAGCTCTCAATTCACATAAGAAAAAGAGGATCATGGGGGACCAATGGTCACCGATTAGGTATTGTCTCTATACAGAGGGAGCAAGTAGCTATACAAGTAGTACAGTGGAGCTTTAACTCTTCGGTTGCTTTAATCTTCACTTCTCTACACGGTCGCTCGTATGACAGACGTACATTTTTGCATAAGATAATATGCACAGTGTAATTGAAGGACAGAATGCTTTGCGCAACAAAGCGGTTTTTCAAAATAACCCATCTCTGGTCCTGATTAGCTCCGTGACTTTCTTTTAATACCTTTGGCCCTTTGCATAAAACTTAACATGGATTGGACCTTTGCCATTATTTGTAACTACCATGGCAACATCACTCAACAGCCAATCAAAGCAAAGTTTGCATGGAAGTTACAATTATTGGCAAAGTTACCATCCATGTTAAGTTTTATGAAACGGGCCCGGTTTCAATTAATCTTATACATTGGAGACTGTTGGATGATCTACCCCATGATAAATACAATGCAGCACATGGATATCATTTGTGTGGCAAAAAGGAATTGAGCTAATGTTGTACGCTATAGTTATTCATCTGTTTTAATTCATGTCTTCTTTAAAAGCAGGATAGTCCTGTTCAGAGCCTAGCAAACCTAATTTACAAAGGAGCCTTGTGGATGTCTACATTATTCACCAGGGCGTCGTTTCACGTAACCGTTTTAAGTACAAGTTCACCGACATCCCATTGAAGCCCATGTTAAAATATATTTAGCACGTGCGTTTCAATCGTTCTCGGCTAACTTGTTCATATGACAGTTTCGTGAAACGCTTCCCAAACGTTTCACAAAGATTCTAAGTCGAACTTAACTCTAAGTTGGACTTAAAGATTATAGAGAGCCATTTGTAGCCTGAAAATAAAGTATATTGCAAAGCAAAAAATCAAGTATTTTAGACTTTTTATAAATTCCACATCAAGAACATGAAATCTCCTTGATAATAGAAACTATGAATGATTTGAATCAACAAATGTTGATGCCTTTTAAAAAAACTTTTACACAATATTTTCATAGATGCTAACGGCTTTCCATAATTATTAAGTCTAATTTAGAGATAAGTTCTACTTAGGATCTTTGTGAAACACCCCCATGATGTGATATTACTCGTACCAAAATAATGTCCGATATTGTTTCATTATCAGATGTGAAGGAAATCAACAGTCCAAGACAAGGAGGCGATATAAGGAGACGATTCAGTTGCGACGATCTCAGTCCACGAAGAGAAAAGAAAGCGGTACCTAATAGGCAAAGAGGTAATGATTACCATATTTGCTAAGTCTAGCGCGCTGTAACATCAACATTTATGAACAATGTGTCCTTAAAATTTACTGTAACTCCTTAGAATTGGTCATATATTCTTCAATCAATCACCAATTAACATGAATTGTAACTTATGTGGTGCGTGGTGTAACACCACAAAATAAAACGAAATTACATGATTTACAATAGGAAATTTTATTTGAAAGTAAAGTTAGTGTGGAAGTGAATTTTGTAAAATCAAAGATTTATGTATTTTGTTCAAGGGTGAACAAAGCAAAACAAATGAAAAACAAAGAAAATGAGTATTAGATTTACGTCACCTCCTCTTTTGTGTAAAAACTCGCCTTTTGACATTAAATAGAATGACACAATGTACATATTATATCATAATACGCGATTATGACGGTCAAGTGTGAAGCAATTTGAACAGGTGCGGTACACAATTTACTTTATAAACCAAAAAAGTACCTCAGTGTACTTAATACTTCTGAATTGTCATCTTTTGAAAGGTTAAGTAAATGATCGATTGGATACCAATGAGTGTTATGTGTGTTTAATGGTGAAAGGCTTACTTAACCTTTCTGTTTTCAATTAAGCAGAATCTGTTGTGGGTACTTATCTTGTTTGCCCGTGTAGAGCCCATTCATTCAAGTATTGACCCTGAAGGTTATATCATTATCGCAGAAGGCGTCCTTAAACGTTGGAAAGTTTGTATTATAGTCTCTCTCCCATCTCCCTCTCGCTCTCTCTCTCTCTCTCTCTCTATCTCCTCTTTCTCTCTCTCTCTCTCTCTTTCTCTCTATTTCTCTTTCTCTCTTCATCTGTCACTGTATGTGTCTCTTTCTCACACCACACACACACACACACACACACACACACACACACAATTCATTTTTTTTCTCATGTGATTTTATTCTGTTTCTGTATCTCACACGCACATTAATACACAATCATACGTATTCACAAATACACACTATCTCTGTATCCTACTTCATTTATCGCTCTATCTCTATCTTCAACACGCACAATACGTGAACGCGCACATACCCACATTCTACCGACAAACACATACACGTGCGCTCTCTCTTTCTCTCTTCCTCTCTCTCTCTCTCTCTCTTTCTCTGTCTGTCTCTCTCTGTTTCTCTGTCCCACAAACAACTTCTCTCTCGTCCTGTGCTGCTTATATGGCAATACATCTCGGAGCTCCCCTTTCCCAGTAGTGTGACGATTATTACAGGCACCCTGGTTTGAGAATGCTATTTTGACATACATGTATACATTATAATGTCTTTTCGATCGCTTCTTCTTTCTTTTTTCCCTCCATTCGCAGCGTTTAGTGCCCTTCATCACTTGTTGAAATCGGGTGCCTTGCTTGAGGAGAATCTGAAATAGTCCGGGAAGTTTCTTCAACATTTGCAGAGATCGGGCCAAATATTCGTGAACTCGATGAATGAACATCATTTTGAACGAACGCTTTAGGCGCCATAAATGCTCTGCATAGAGGCCCGAATTCACAAAGGAGGTTGTCGACAAACCTTGGTTTTAGTACGTCATATGACGCGTTTTGACGTATTCTTACAAACCAGGTTTGTAAAAACGCGTAAAAACGCGTCATATGACGTACGAAAACCAAGGTTTGTCGACAAACCTCCTTTGTGAATTCGGGCCAGAGAGTTTGATTCAGACCTAATCACCATGCGCAATTCGAAGAGTAAATTGTGCATTTTCAAATCACGCCAAATCAAATCAAGCCAAATCCGAGCTTTTTAGTAGAGTGACCTGCTACAATGGCAGGGAAGAGTGGGGTTATACAAAAGGGCGAGAAAAGAGAGAAGGGGGGGGGGGGGGAGTCGGTAAAATACGGGGAAGACCTCCAAGCAACAATAGGCCATTTTCTTAATGTAACCAAATTTAATGCATAAGTGTTTGTGAAATGCCTAAATACCAATTATTTCATTCACCTAATAGGAATAATATAATAGTATTGAATAGTATTTTGATAGTCAGATTGCAACTGCATATATCAAGTGTTGCTAGTTAGGTCATTCATAATGTTTGTCCAACCTGGCAACAACTAATGTATGCAGTTTGGATTCTGTCTATTGAAATACTATTATTCTTATCAGATGAATGAAATAATTTGTATGGAGGAACTTTACAAAGAAGTATGCATTAAATTTGGTTACATTACGAAAATGGCCTATTAATATATGAAATTCGCATTCTTACTATTGAAATACAATTATTTGTAACAGGTGAATTAAATAGTTTGTAACGGGGCACTTAACAACATTTGTGAATTAACTGATTACGTTACGAAAAAGGTGTATTACGTGGGCAGAGGCTTGTAAATTCGCATTTCATTTTTTCCAGAATAAGATCGATGCCCACAGTATTGCAGTGACGCCTTAACCTTATACAACTTGAAATTTAGACGTATATTTTTTTATTGCGAAAATTATAATGACAAACCCTTTGGCCAATGTTTGGGGCACGAGGTGCTACTTTCCAACTTTGATCATTACGACATATCTTGCAGCTGACTAATTTGTGAATGATTGTAATGATTGTCATGTTAATTGTAAAATAGCGACTGGCTGGAATGCTCCCCAGGGAGTGGAGAATGTGCATGCCTTGAGTAAAGCATGAATCCGATGACCGGGGTAACAATATATATCTGTAAAGCGCATTGAGAGGGCCTGCGGTCCTGAAATGCGCTATATAATATAAGGACGAACTATTATTATTATTATTATTCATGTACAATTATTTCTTGTCCGTATACATGAAGGCGTATATTGGCAATTTATTAGTTGCATTGGGTATTACAAAAAAAAAATGTTTTTTGATATTTTGAAAACTATATTTTTATATCTCAAGAATGTGATAGAGAATATATTTATTTCTGTAAATCGCTAATTTGAGGAGATAACTCCTCATTTAGATCTTTTGAAAATGGTGCATTAATAACGACCGCCTTTTTATTTGTTTTACGAGACATGCTCCTACGACAATTATTGTTTAGCGGCATTTCCCGACACTAACCGAATTCCCAAATTAAACACTGGGCACCGAACTATACCTAATTATAACTCAAGGCTAACCCTAAATCTAACGTAAAACCCCATTGCAACCCTATGAATCTGACACGATATATATATAGCCCATAGCAATTGTCGTCGGTGAAAATATGGGATCACGATTTATGAGTGCTACTGAATTTCAAACACATTTTCATAGTAGTCATTCATTTTATCGTTCGCTTTTATAAAACATGATAAAACACTGAACTATAATTTTCATAGCAATAGAATGAGAACATCTGATTTGTAATCACTGTATCATTCCGACCGACTTAATTTTAATCACAATGTTTGCTGTAATTTACAGCGAGGAGTCTCATTCATGACTAGAAATCAAAGGTGAATATTATTTAAAAAACGATTCGAGATTTAACAATCCTAATTAAGGCCCAGGCATTAGTTTTGTTTATTTCTTGCAAAGCCAAAGTAGCGGCTTAACAAAAAAAGGGGATAGCAAGAGAAGAGATTGAACATAAATTTATTTTAGCGAAGCACATGTAGAAAAAGAAGCAAGAACGCCAAATTAAATGCCCCTTTTCTATGTACAGCACATAAATACATACATACATTTTCTATTAAATTTTAATTTTTAAAACGATTTCTGTTATTGTATGAAGAATTGTTATTTCTTGTGTTTGTGTATATATTTACATGTATGTGTGTGTGGGTGTGTGTGTCTTTGTGCGTGTATACAATTTTCTAGAACCGCGCCTGCTGCGCTTTGTCACATACAGTATGTGTATATGATTTCAAGTCGGTCCACTAATATATCACTTCACTACTTGAAGGTGAGTTGACGGTTGCCCGAATATTGATAGCTTATAACAAATAGCTTTGATATAGATATAATTTATAAAATCCAAGCTCAAGAAGTTCACCCGGCATTTCATAGGGTAACAAATAAGGATTACGAAGATTTAAAAAAAAAAAAAATATGGCGCGCAAGGGATGGTGTTGTACAAGCAGGCACGGATGCGACAAGTAATATACTCACAGTTCGCTTTAATGTTAGCTAAGAGTGTACGTGTGAAGAGTTATTACAGAAGTGATATTTCAAGCTCACATTTTGAACATAATGTTAAAGGTTAAGACCAGTTTGGGAAATGCCCCCTCAAAAAATGAAATGGAAGCACTTGTTACAATTTACAAATCATGTGAAAGAATATGTTTTGACTAATACGTGATCATACAAATTTTGTCGAGAAACCGCCTGCTAATTGATATATTTGGTAAATTATTATATATTTTTGGACCTGATAGATATAACGCACGTGTCGCGTACGTGTGCGTAGTCCTATTTACATCTTACTGTGTACAGTGCCTAACTTTACCAAGACTGGGCCAAATTCCTTATCATCGTGATGATTCCAGGACCTTGCAGTACACACCAATACTTATATGCTAGATGATCAACCTTTTTTGATCGATTTCACAACGTTTCTTTCACAATGCTGTAATTTGACAAGTGCTTTGTCCACACACCATTTCTGCACTTCATGGCACTCCTTGCAGTTACTCTCTTCACCTATACCATCCCAGTATAGCTTCCTGCCTTAGTCGCCTTGCATATACGGCAAACACATTAAATACACTTCACAAGTGTAAAATAAATATATATTGTTGGCTGCGTACTCGCCTCAATATTCCGTGACTAAATGTATATAACATATTACAAACGCTACACTCTCTGTAAAGGCCCGGTCACACAGAGGGGACGCATGGGGGACGCACGGTCGCGTGGGTCCAGCGCGCTCGACGAACGAGTAACGAGTGATGACGCACTGGCCAAAATAGCAAATGTCCAATGCGCTGGCCGTGTGTTCACCATGCGTCCCCTCTGTGTGACCGGGCCTTTAGAAACGGGGGACTTTCTGGTTGATGTTTGCTGTCTATACACGAATTTAAACGATTTGTCTCGATTTGAATAGTTGGTAGGGCCCTGTTGCATAAAAATAAGCATTGATGGTAACTTTGTTATTAATCAACGTCAATAGAAACCTTGATTTGTTTGGCTGTTTAGTGATGCTGCCATTATATGGTATAGTTATTATTGATGGCAGAGTTGTTAGAAATTGTAAGTTTTATGCAACGGGGCCGAGCATTACCCGCAGTTCATCAGCCGGACAGTTTTATCGTGCAATATTAATTTAGATATCAACATCATCAACAATTCAATTCAATATCAACATAGTTTTATTTGGTAACATGGTTTGAAGCAGTAGACTGAACTGCAAATATGAACACGGGATAAACAATTAACATTAACATACAAATTTCATAGCACTATATATTAAGATAAAAAATGTTTTATAACTACGATTATCATTATTATTATAGAGATAACATACATTGTTAAAATACCTTGGAATAGTTATTTCAAAATATTATAAATTAAATTGAATAACTACCAAGTTAAAATTAATGAATGAGACCAATAACTCCACATAATGAAAAAAGTACCTGTGATTGAGAGTTTAAACAAATGAATGCATTATGAAATGCTGTAAAGGATAAAGAAGAAAAAAAAATATTGCCAGTTGCAAGTTTTCCACGACGTACATGAAATAAAATTGTTCTTTTACAAATCGATTTGTCAACAACGATAAACAATAATATATTGATCGTCATCACAGAGACAAGAAGTCAGATTTTTTTTTCTAGAATTCATTTAAAGTCTAAATAACATACTTGTGTTCGTTATAAATATAAGTCATCAGGACACTTGGTCATCCATAAAGGGGGGGGGGGGGGGTGGGGGGCCTCTCGACCAAGGGAAGAGGACAGTGGCTTATATAAGCCATCCCTCTCTCAAAAACAGAAAAATCCTCAAGCCCCCCCCCCTCCCTAAATTTTCGCGAGTGATGTTAATACAATTAATATAAGAACCACCAATCCACTTACCCCTCCCACCAGACAACACTGCCCCCAAAATAAAACAAAATACATATCTTCTCGAAATGGCTTCTTGACAAGAGCGGGTATTAAATACGATAATGTGCAAGAGTACAGAGGCGCGTTGGAAAAAAGTTTAAAGGGGAAAGGGTCATAGCCGTTCGAGATTTGGGGCAACTCGGGATAAATTTTAACAATTAAAACTTTAACATTTTCCATTTTAGAGAGAGAGAGAGAGAGAAAAAAAAAGAAGAGATATAATGAAAGAGATAGGGGAGTATAAGAGAGAATGAGTAAGAGAGGGGATAGAGAGAGAGAGAGAGACAGAGACAGAATGTGTTTGTGTGGGCGATAGAGAGAAAGACTGAGGGTACGTGTGCATAAGAGACAGATTGAATGAGAATGAGGGTGTGTGTGTGTAAGAGAGAAAGAAATAAAGAGAGAGAGAGAGAGAGAGAGAGAGAGAAATGCACTAGAAGTAGAAACACCAGTCCAGGTTTTTTCATTCATGAGATGAGCGAGAAATAAATATAACATTATGCAATATCACAACAAGTGCAAAGCCGTATATCCTATGAAATGGAGATATACCACATTGGTATCGGCATAATATAGTTGTAAATTCATCATCACATTACGTTAAGGGTTTTGTTTGAGCTATCAAATCAATGATATCCGACATACTCGTATCTTGGACACTAAAGTCGGGTAGTCTGAAGTTGAGTTTCCTCGGGTTATCACCCCGGTAATGCACCATACGGAGTTCCTTCCATGGATCTAGTGTGACGGCAGGACCTCCAAGTTTCATAGCGTGTATCTTGAAATAATGCACGTTTATCGGTCGCAGGATGTTTTTGTCGTGCGACGCGTTCGGTTCTGTCGGTTCCTCGGCCCTCCATTGATTCCTCTGAATAAGCGATTGCCCACCAAGCGGTTCGGTTGTATTCGGTCGCCCGAAGAACCAGTTCTGCAATCGGGCTGCTCCAATCCGGTCATACAACGGATCGCTTAGGTAGTCCGTGATCCGCGGTTTGTCCGGATTCATCGGTTGGACGTACTCATCGACGTCGATTTTCACCATCCATTTCGACATGTGCCGATTTCTCCACAGGCAATCGTTCTCGTGTGCGATCTGCACTTCGAGGTAATTTTTACACGCTGTCGATTCGTGGGACCAGGGTATCACAGTGACCAGGCCGCTCACGATTTCGCGGGCGACGGTTTCACGAAGCGTGCTCTTTTCTTCGACTTGGTTGTCGTAAATAAAGATGTGGTCAGCTCCGACATGTTGATGAAAAGCCACCCACTCGGGCACGAATTCATCCGAGTCTTTCAACATCGTACACACACTCAACATACGACGTTGCCGTTTTGAGGCGCCTGAGGAGCACACAGTGATGTTCTCGTACGAATTCGTTCTTGAATAAATACCCTCTACCCCGCGATAGAGAGAGACTGACAAGTTTTTTCTCTCATGAAGGCTCATTGGTATTGGGCACGTTATTATAATAACATATTGCGGTCTATATCCAAAACTCCTATCATCGTTAACCACTGTGTCGCAGGCAACGCGCTTGTTTTTTTCGTATTCGCACACAAAATCATCACTTCGCCAGTCCGAATACTGCAGACGCACACCAACAATAACAACTTTATGAGAGACGGGGTCAGCGAAAATGGAATGTACGGTCGGCATACCCGTCCGCGTCAACTTTGACTTCAGGAAGCACATGTCACCACGGGGTGACGAAAAAATAGTCGATGGTGGATCCTGTGGTAATATAGTCGACCTCCTGCGTATTAACTCACGCGCTTTGTATTTTTCGGCCAATGCGCGCAGGGCCGGAGTGGAGGACGTGTGAAGGTAAACGATAGTGGTTGCTATGAATAAGGCGATGACGATAATGATGGCTCCGGCCAAAGGTATCATTTCCTTCGCGACTTCACTGGTCATGTGATGTCTCCTATGAGCCCAGTCGCTTTCTGAATGCTCGGACTGAGTTCTCAGTCTGCTGTATCTTGTGGGCGGAGTCTGCATATTCTCCATGACGACGGATGTTATCCTTGTAATATCCTTAAATTTCCAGCCGATGTGAAGGTGATGATTTGAGAAGGCACTTAACTTTCACCACGGGCCAACAGATGGCGTCCTATATCCATGTATTTACCTGCAATAGTGAGAACATAGTAAAGCATTTTGGTCTAAGCATTCTGATGGTGACTCCAAAGTATACTTTTTTATTCAGTAAAAGAGAAAGAGCCGAGTTCATCACAAAAAATGAACCTATCATCACAACAGGCAAGTCCGATAAAACCGATAGACTTCGTACATGTTTATCGAATGATATAATTGTACATGATTTTTCATTTAATTACTTTTGTAAACATTGTATTCATTGTATTTGTTATTGTTCGAAATTTTGTACTTTGACTTTGAATTTGTATATTTTTGAACGCAGAAATAAAATCAATCAAACAAACAAATTTACTGTTTTAAGATGTTGCTCATTGATTTGGTTACGATCTGTTAGTCCTTAATTGTGCAAACCGAGGTTGTAGATGGTCTCATTAGATTCTCTTCAATTGGTTTATGAATCCAAAAGAGTACACTATCTGCCTGACAGAACAATAGACCGACCATACAGTTCTTAGTCAACACAAAGTACAAATGACCCCGAATATCCACAGATCTTTTACACAAGTCAAGGAGCAGGCCCACTTTGTGAACTTTAAAATAATCCCTGCCAAAGTCAAATATGTGCTTCGATCATGAAAACATTTTGTTTGCCCACTTTAGAAGAATACTTTCAGCTGTGTTCAATAAAGTGTGCCGTCATTAAGCGCTTTATACATGTAATATGTTACTTTTTTAACCTTTTTAAAAATTATTAATAATATTATTAATCTAAAATTAGATATGATTATTTTGATTTCACACAATGCCCCACCAAGGAATACACATCATGCACGAAATAATGGTCGGTCACTTAATATAATTTTAGAGCATGAATTAGGCATTCTAAATATCTAAAGCTTAATGGATGCTACTTCATCAAAACATCGCTATATCTTCTGGCGAAGCGCTCTTATATTTGTGTCAACTTTTGCATCAAGTCTTTCGTCTTCTTCGTGCATGGCTGATCATCAACAAAGCGGCGTTAAGTCTTTTGTCAACTCCGTTTGTTGCTACGGCAGGCAGCCAGTGAAAACGAATTCGTTTAATCAAATCATGGAAATGCAAGCATTACTTTAAACTGACAGAACTTTGTTAATCCTGGCTCATTTTCCTGATTGAGGTGTCATATGAAAGGGCAAAAAATGAACTTTCTGGAAATGTGTTTTTCTCTTTGACACTCAGATACCGCCCTAAAATTTACTTGTTGCTACCCTCTCTTCAAATTGTTTTTCATCACTAATGCGTGAAATATGCATCATATGAGTTGCATCAACTGAAAGAGGAGGATCTAAGCTTTACAAATATGTGTCATTTATTAATTATAATTGTGATTAAGATATGATAAATCATCGATAATTCTCGGTTTCGTTTTTTCTGGGACGCACTGCATGTATATAGGCCCAAGAGCCTTAACTTTAACAAATGTGTCATGGAAGTACATAGACAAGCGCCTATGTTGTGTTACGCAGGCAACAAAGCAGCATTTGCAGATCTTACTGCTACTTATTCAGGAAAGGGGCTATACTATAATATGTCTTACAAACATTTATAGTCGTTATGCTGCTCCTTACGATCGATGCTAAAAAGTTTCTTATTAAAGCGATTTCCCGTGTAATGAGGTGCAAGTAAAACAATCCCGCTTAATAGCCTAGACAAATCGAGAAACTAATGAAAAATAATCACGATTTTCATTGTTTTAAATAGTAAGGAAAACATTCAAGAACTCTACTACACTTTATCCTATCTTCTTAGCTGTGTAAATGACTTTTCTGCTTGTAAAGAATGCTTTTTTTCTGGATCTAAACCGAGCCTTTCAATCCATCTCCTTGTCTGCTTTCATAGTCAATGTAAAGATGGGCAGCACAATTATTGATGTCACTAAATACAATGCACCAACTCCACATGAATGATGTGCCCAGGCGCAAAAGATAAGTAGGAACACGAAGAACACAATAATAAATAAGAACACTCAATTAGACCTACTAGAAAGAAATTTTTAAAAGATGACTTTTAAGGGCACTTTTAACACAGTCTACACTTGGAATGTTACACATGCCTTGCGGCAACTGTTTCCAAATTAAGGTCTAGCATGAGCAATTGACTTCCAAATATTCTTCTCACTTAATTCAAGTTCATTGAAAATAACAATAGATAATCATGTTACACGTATAAAAGAACAAATTGAAATGAACTTACACGTGTTTGTTGTCATCCAATAATCGTTCCTATTTCGAAATCGGAGACGAAAGCTGATTCTGTTGCATGGATATGCGGGCTATCAAACAAAGTGCAGTCACGTTGTGCGTGCATGGTTACATTACATCTGGAATGGTAACTTAAATGGGGGCACGGATATTGATAAGATAATAGCAAAGCATTTTGCACTTTGAACACTGGGGACCATAAGAACACAGCTAATATAGCGGTCTTTGCAGTAGACTGAGCGACTTTGATCCAATAAACGATGTTTGCAGAGCTCGCCGAGTGGGCAAGGGTGACCGAGGCTTCATGGCGGTATGCTTTTCAGTTAACCCTTTAAAAGGCCGGGTTATTTTGGTGCTCGATCTCTCAGTTGAAGGGGAAGGAAGGAATAAAAGATAGGAAACATCAACAAAATATTTTAATTTTTCAGTTCAGGAGGGGTTGTTTAACTAATCGTTTGAACTGTTTTACGGTCTTACTATTTTTTAGATTAGTTGGGAGGTTATTCAAAATAATTGAGTTATTGATATGCGGTTAAAAGAGAGGTGATTACAAGTGATTAGTGATTACAAGATTTTAATGCAACGTAAACAAAAAATTACGTACATATTGGTTACCTAATATCGTGCAAACTGTCCGTATCTGCTTCTATAATTTGTCTGTTTTCTCTCAATTCCAATTTTTTTTATGAGGGTTTGATCTTTTCCCTTTAATTTCAAAGATAGAGTTTAGTACCGGTCATCTGATTGCATTGTAAATAAAACTGTGTCGAATAGATTTTAAAGGGCTGATCATGTAGCACAGAGAAAATGGTGTGTACTATGTGGTTTGAATCGTCAAAATGATCGGGAAATTGGTCCACTTTTGCCAATAGTCGCATACATTGGGTATATGAGACTACATAAAGAAGACCCATCCTTTTCAGGGGGCGTTTAGTTTTTTCTGTCATATTCTTCCACAATAGCATAATAGGAAATTCAAACGTTCACAAATAATTTGACCACCTTTCCAAGAACTTCAACTTCTCTTAACATACTGCGATCATTCTTTGGTGAGTAGATGACTTACTGACCGCTTATTTAAACACAAGACGTGCGGGACTGTTATCACAGCTATACATTATAACATAGACTGAACTTTATAGTTTAATAGGTAATTTACTTAATAGATCAATCTGAGAGACAGCACATTACAAACAACGAGAAACTGGGAACCTATCTTCGCGATTACAGAGTAGTGAAATGTCCTTAATACAGAAAAGTGAAAGTTATCAACACATACAAAGGGCAATTCCACGGTAACGGAAGGACACTCAGACAAGATTTTTGAACTTCAGGTTCATACTAAAAGAAATGTTTTATTAGTATGTATTAAACTATGGGGAACAAAATGTGTTTCAGTCAAGTGGAAAGCTTCATCAACTTCACAAAGTTTGGATAAACACTAATTAGGCCTAACTGGAAAAACCATGTCCATTTTTATGTCCTTCCGTTACCGAGATAATTAATATGCACATTCTTAAACTACTAAACTATAATGACAATTTTTTGGGGGAGAATTAAAGGCACTTATATAGGTATTATATCTGTACTGTTTCACATCTTATACTAATAAAACAGTTCCTTTAGTATGAACCTGAAGTTCAAAAATCTTGTCTGAGTGTCCTTCCGGTACCGTGGAATTGCCCCAAACATAACAAACATGGGTAACCAAACGTAGTCCAGATTCTGGCCGGTCTTATTTTATTTTCCGATCGCAATTTCCCCCAGCCCTACCTGTTGCAAGCCAAAGAGGGCGTGATCTAGGAATCTGAAAGCCTACGGATGGACTATGCCCGAATGAGACCAGCTAGACTAAAGATTTTTCTTTTCTTTTCCACCGGGCGGAGACACTCGGGGATCACGCCATCTTCTGCTTCCAGCAATGAGGATGAGATTGCGTTGTGTTGGGGGAGTTCGTTCAAATGAAATCGGCAAATTCTGGTCTATGATCCAAAGGTGATAGAAGGAAAAAAATAAAGGGCATGTCTAAAGAGTATTGAAAAAGGAAGTGACCAGTCACGACAATTTTGTTTGAAAAGGGATTATTTCATAATTCTTTCAAAGCGGTTTGGCGAATTGTAAAAGATCTGCAGATAAGAACTAAATAGATAGATGTTATTCAGGAAATTTATTGCTTGAGACAGACCAACATTACAAAATAAAAAAGAAGAGAGAGAACTTAGTTTACCTAAAAAAAAATTGTTTTTGTACTAGCTCCATCTGCCATCGTTTCATTATATTTAAGGCGAATTTCTTCACCCCCCCCCTCAAAGAATGGGAGATCATCACGATTGACCGATAGCAATTTAGACCGACACTAACCAAAGGTTCACGAGATGGACCGCCCGAGAGACGGTCAAAACAAAGATTTTATTTTATTTTTGTATTTTTTTAAATATTTATTTTGGTTTAAAAAGTCATATAAATATACATACTTCAAAGGTCCAAGGACCAAAACTACTCATGTTTACAAATTATACAATACGGTTATAAATACAGTAAATATACAATAGTGAGCCAAACGAAAGGTGTGACAAATACAATACGGTACTAAAGATGATAACAATATACAGAAAAGAATAGTTCGGCAAAAGCTGAACGAGACCGACAATACAAGAAATGAGTAAGACTTTAGGGAAGATAAAATAATGTCAGTCTTGCGGGCTATCGGTTTCGTCAGCCTCATGAAGCATGTGAAAATGGGTTAAAGTCCACAACATCGACATGGTCCGTTTAGTGTACTGTCGGTTTCGTCGGCTGTCGATCTAGTGAACCATAAAAGAAATTGCCAGGACCCTGGAGACCGACATTATCGACACTGTCGGTCTCCAATGATATCGGTCTCGTTGGCTGTAGCTGATTAATGGCAGGCGTCACAGCGAGCAGTACGTCGGATCCCGAAATGCACTGGACCTTGTAAGGGCTGAGGGCTTTACTCTTAAGAACAGAACAATGGAGAACCAATCGATCAATATAGGCATATTGATCTCCTTCCTTACCTTAAAAACAAGACCTACACAGAAAAGAGAAACAAGTATATGCCCCACGTTTAATACGTATACATCATCATGTGTGTAAATGTGATCGGTGTATGTGATATATTCATGGGGGTTTCACATCTACAGTACATCAAAAGGCATAAATGTACTAGTTCTATGCTGGAATTACCTCACAAAGAAAACGCTCCATCTTACGCTCTGTCATCGAAGTATAGATCAGGAGGACAGCTGGTTTCGCTTTAACATCTTTTAACAAGCATTACATCTGCTGACAGGATAGAAATTGGTAAGACATTCAAGACTTTTTCCTTGACGAGTTATTTCCTGACTTTCACGCTACAGTTAAAGAGAAGGTTGGGTTTTGGGAAGAGGTAAAAAATAACTTGTGAGCGTTATCATTGTTATTAGAGCATGGCTCTTCAAATGCCTTCATATTCTAAATATGACATGAAACATCGTAAAAATCGGGTGGTAGGTTTTTTTCGTCATGTTCTCGTGTAGTCCCATATACATCATTCTGTGTACAGTGCTTGAAACTTTGCCAAGATTCGGCCAAATTTCTTATCATTTTGATGATTCCAGAACCTTGCAATACACACGAATACTTATATACTAGATGATCAACCTTTTCTGATATATTCCACACCGTTTCTTTCACAATGCAATCACATGACCAGAACTCAACTTTATCTTTAAGTGCCGGAGTCTGGCATCTCCTTAGTTTGTTGTTCACTAGTGAACTGAAATAGGGTATGTTGGCTTAAGTTATATTTTCTTTCGTAACCATACAGGAATCAAATGATCAGATGCTGTCTATTGACGATAGTCAATAACTTGTCCTTCTATCAATGTTTCTTTTTGCTACAATTCTATTAATCCATTGCCTCCTGGTCCCAGATGGCTCCTGTATTAAGCCTATGGGAATGTACGAATGTAGCTGTCAACATGTTAACCACATCTCCCCTGTTTCCTGGGGGTGTTTCACAAAGATTCTATGTTAAACCTATCTCTAAGTTGGACTTAACAATTATGGAAAGCCATTATCATCTATGAAAATATTTTGTTAAATTTATTTTAAAAGGCATACAATGTTGATTCAAATCTTTCACATTTTCTATTATCAAGGAGATTTCATGTTCTTGATGTGGAATTTATAAAAAGTCTAAAATACTTGAATTTTCACTTTTGAACATATTTTATATTTCAGTTACAAATGGCGCTCCTTAATTTTTAAGTCCAACTTAGAGTTAAGTTCGACTTAAGATATTTGTGAAACACCCCCCCCCCCCCTGAACTACTAAGGCTTGGCTTTGTAGGTATTGCAAAGAAGGTCGAGGTCTGCGGAAAATGCAAAATAAATTTGTGAGGTTTCTCATTCTTGTTTTGTTATGTTCAAAAGAAGTAATGATCAAATTAGGACAAATGTCCCCTTAAAAAGGATTATTGTTCACACACTGTGTCACATGACTGAGATTCGAAAAAAATGATTTCAAAGAGTTCAAATTCGTTCATGGCACAAACTCGTATTTTATAGTTAGTATATGATCATTCGATCATTCTTGAATGCGGTGCATGTGATTTTGGGTATCTCCCGTTAATATTATTTTGACGATTTCAAAGCCCCGCACTGCACACCGATTCTCATGTACTAATCAACATGTATTAGCTCCCAGACAATTTCTTTCACCCTGACTGTTCAGTCAGACACAATTTCGTAACATCGAGAATAGGCACATTCTTCGAAAACAGGGAATAACGCATAATGAATATAGACACGTTATCATTCAAAGCACATCGTGTACAAAAAGCACTATAAAAGGCAAAGTGC